>NC_064888.1:31801706-32108372 GCF_929443795.1 Astur gentilis
ACTCCTCCACAGGAAAACTGGGTTTGTCCAAATTTGTGGGAGACCTGTACCCATGTGAAAGCCATGGTAAACAGAAGAATAATTCTGTGTGTTCCTACCCCCAGCCTCTCTATGCCATTATTCTGCAAGTTGTAGTAGGCATTGTATTTTCCTTGCTTTCCAAGCTATATGCCCCTCCTAAATGTTTTAATTCCTTTTTTTGCTACTAATGAGAAAAAGGTGGAGTGATGGGAATCAAAAGACTCAAGAGACAAAAATATGGACTATAGTGCCTTATTTTCAGTAAGTTTTGACCCTTGAATTCTGTTTTATCTTTGACTTGACATCCACCCACCCACCCCACCCCCTCCTTTCTGGCTCTGGGAAATCTCTGTCTGTCCCTGCAACAAGAAACCTAAACCTTTCACTTAGTAGCACTAAAAGGAAAAAGCTCATTTATGTTTTTTGCAATGTCTTTTCTGTACCAGACACTGAATTATTCCCATTTTCTCCGAGAAGTTTGGATGCTTCCACAATGACCTGTTATTCTCGATATGATATATCAACTCATCACTTTTTGGTCTCTAATTCTCATGCTATCTGCATACAAGTCAAATTCAACATTTTCTTAGTAGTAGACAACTTTCTAATTACATCTATTAATCTTTGCCACCACTCACCTCTCTTTGCATTTACCAGCATTTATCTGTCAGAAGTTTCATAATCAAGAATATTTTTTTTATTTTTCTTCACTTTCTTCTCCTTGTACTCCAAGTACAGCTAGACAGAAGGTATAACATTCAAGTATCCTGTCATTTAGTCATTTCTTCATAATAACATATCTAGACTACAGAAGGAGTGAGCAATTACAATCTGCTGGAAAACATGCCCTACAAATTACACTGTCTGCTAATTAAGAGATACTACGTATGACTTTGTTGCATGCCTGGTAAGGGAGGGTTGAGTTCAGAGCTTCTACAGGCAATATTCATACTTTTGTTATTTTTTACATTATCAGTTCCAGGCCCCAACAAACCAGCCATCATATGGTTATGCCATAGTATCGTGCTATTTTTCCCTTTAAGGCCAACTTCTGAAGTCAAAACAATTTCCACATTTCATGACCAAAGAAGTATGTTCCTACCATAACAGAGCAGTGAAATGATATAAAAGTGAGATGTAGGTATGTATCTTTAATGGCTCAAAATCTGGAAAGTAAATGAAAACAACCCTGCTGTACATATTTTCAGTCCAACTTCATGGGACACTGAACAAGCTGATTTTCAACTGCTTGGGGCTAGTTTTTCATAGCGAGGCGGGGGGGGGGGGCGGAAATCAATATTATGGCAACTGGCTTTTTTCCTGGTTTAAAAAGCCTGTCTTACAGAAATGGATAGAGCTAGGAGTTTGACAATAAGACAGGTCTGCTCTGTAGTTAGAAACATTCCTGCGCTACCATCAATCCAAGCCGTTTGTATTTAGGCTGCAACTAACAACATATCACTCCTCTGCTCTCTAAGCTGCTGGCATATATTATCCCTTGCCAAAAGGGATATCATCTGTTCCAGAATATTTGGTAAATCACTGAGGAATTAAAAAGGGGTAAACGAATTGAAGGATATTTAACAAGGTATCATCTTGCATAAATTTTAACTGTCCAGTTTGTAGAAAACAGGGTTCAGAATGGAAAGAACACCTTTGAAAGCCTCCTCAGCCTGGGTGAATCTTGGCTCTAAAATTCCATGGCTCATACTTCCCCATCATTAGTTTCAACACTCAGTGTGCCCTTGGAGACTTCTGTGAGATACAACGGCATACTGTAGTACTACTTTGAGTGGGAAAATGTCAAAACTGCCACTATTTTTGATAGGCTTACAAGAGCAGCAGCAGAATAAATGGGCTTTGATTTCACTTCATATCCAAGAAGAGATATGGATGTAGAAAAATGGCAAGGGCTTTGCGTGTAATGGCTATTGTGAGAGCTGTCATATACTATAGCCATGAATCAGGAAGTTTGGTAGTGAATGCTGCCAGACACTTCAAAAGTAGAAATATTCACTTTCAAAGATGAGACTCTGCCTTCACTTTGTTAACACAGACCAAATGCTTGTTAATTATTGGTTTCCCATTAACTCAGTATTACAGATGAGCAATACAGCACCAGCTTTTCAGTTGCTGACATTTTACAGGTCTTTATTGACTCCAGCAAAACTCTACCAACAGCTCTCTTAGATCGTATCCAAAAGATATGAGGAAAAATCTATTTTTCTAAACTAACAAAAAAAAATTTGGCTTTATCCTTGCTTTCATATGGAGTGGGGGGCAGAAAAGACAGTCTTCTAAAATAGAAATCAAGTCTATTCTTGATTATCTGGTACACAGGTAGAAGCATGGCTCTTGAATATAAAGATATTATAGGGATAAAAGACTTTCCAGTCACCACCAATAGTGGCTTGTAATAGCAGTAGAGTTACTACATCATTATTGCTGAACTGCAGAAAATGAAAAATTTCTTAATTTGAGCAGTGAGACATCCCTCCTCCTGTGGGTAGTGAACTGTTTACACATGTATAGTGTTATCAGAAGTCCATTGAAGCACCCCTGCAGTACAACATAATAATTCTGATCCTTGTAGGTTCAGGATTTCAAGTCTTTTCTGATCAGGAGGTGAAATCTTAAGCCAAAACTGCTGAATGAAGCAAATTTAGACCAGTGTATTTAGAGAAAAGATACAAGTGAGAAAGAACCCTTATGTTCTTGCACTGGAAGACCATTAGAGAAAAGGCATGTGTAGTGCTATCTACCCCAAACTGCCTATCAGATCAGCAACACCAGTGGATGAATCCCACCCCACATTCTCTTGACTCCCTCCCTCCCAAATATTCTCTCTGAAGTAAAAGATGGGGCTATGAAGAATCATTACGTAGGGTCATAGAATAGAAGACATTTAAAACAAATCTGGGGGCTTCTTCATATACCTTCCTATGTTATATGGGGGTTTAATTCAGACAGACATTTTCATCTGATGAAATTTATGTTTCATTCTGCAAAACACTTCAGTACAAGGTGGTTCCTGCCTTTCAAAAGGTAAGAAAAGGCTTTCATTAGACATCTCCTTGAAATCTCCTGGACACTAGCTACATCATTTAAAAAAAACAAAACAAAACAAAAAACAACACCACACAACTCACATCTGTGAGACAATGCCTTTTTGCTATCTTATGACTGTCTCTTTGAGGGCTGCACTCACAGCCTGCAGCTAACAAGGACCTTTCCTTCCAAATGAAGAGAGCAACAGAATAATTTATTTTATCTCTGCAAGAGTGGACTGCAATAGCACTTTAGGCTATTGGCATGACTGATCGACCGTAGACCCTGGGTCTCCCACTGTGCCTAATTTGCTAAGGATGCCATCCCTTGACAGCCGCAGGATCTGGCTCAGTCTACAGTGAGGTGTGCTTAGAGCTCTGCTGAGCTCTAACCTCTCCCATATAAACTGATAGTCTTCACACTAAGATTTGTAGAGACCTACAAGGAGGACATCACTGGAAATAACTGGTTTTCCTTGACTAAAAAAAAAAATAAAAAAATCAAGACCTGTCATCACGTCAGACTTCTGAAAGCTTCCATGGCAAGACAGGTCAGAGAAGATTTTTAGAAGTGTTCCCAGTCTGATTTTAGCAGCTGAGGGCAGCAGCTTCTAGAGAAACAGGAATGTCAGGTGGAACTGTCCATCTCTACAGACTTTTTCCCCAACTCTAAGGAGAGCAGGTGCAAAGGCCAGTGTAAAGTACGCAGTTCTGGATCTTACCCTTTATACAACTGGGCAGTTTACATTCCAAAACCAGAACCTCATCGAAGCAAATTAACTCCGCTAATACCGCAGAATACAAAGTAGTACTCAATCATTCCCATTTCAGCTAATAAGGGTGAATCTTCTTCTATCTTGACCGGTGGAAACATTTGCCAACTATGCTTTCCACCACCACTACCCAATACCAGAAAGAACAGAAGACTGCACCGCCATTCCTTTCATTTAAAACTCATTAACAGAAGTGAATTTGAAGTAGTTAAGGATCTAGACAGCATTGAAATCCATGCAGTTATATTTACAATAAATATCTGCTATCTTGGAGCTATACACGCACACCAGAACAGTGCTTAACACACTGTGATAAAGGTGCTAATCGCGACCAGTAAATATAAAAGAAGAGGAAGGCATCTGTAATCCATTCATCTTTAGAGAGAAAGAAAAGAGGACACTGTACCTCACAGCAATTAAAATCTGAACAGTTGGAGGAAAAAAGGGAAAATTCAAGGCAGGCTTTCAGAAAAAAAAGGGAGAAAGAAAATAAAACAAAAAAAACCCACCCTAACAAAAATTCAAACCCACAGGAAATATCTGGTGCACTAGTCCTATTAATAGCATAAATGTTGCTGGCAGATACTATCACTCAGCATTTTATTAATTAACTGGAGATACACAGATACAAGGGGTTTGAAAGTAGAAAGAAGGAATGGGCTGCACAAACTGGCCCTTTGCACAGAACACAGTGTGCTTTGTACAAGGATACAGTGTCTAAATTAGCCCGCAGCACTTCTTGAGTCAAAGAAAACCTCTAGTTAAACCAATTGTAGAGTCCCCACCACCACTCATTCACTTTTTATTTGCATGGGTCTATGATTTTCCATGCAATGCTTAAAAACAACCTATCTGAAAGGCTTTTATAAAGAAAGACCATAAAACAGTGCGTGTGAGTTTCTGCGAAAGTGAATGACAAACTTTTGCGAAAATGGATTTTCAAGATATCAGCTTGGATTTCTATGTTAGTTTAATTTTTAACCCACCAGTGCATTATTCCCAAACACTATTTCTTCATGTAGAAGCATTTAAATAATTTTATTTCCCCTCACAAAAGGCTCTATGAACCTAACAAATAAACCAACGTTGACATACCTAAGCCTAGGGATTTACTGCACATTGGGGATTCTCTCTTCCAGAGACTTGTTGACAAATAGTCAAACAGGCTTTTTCTCTTTGGCAAGATCCATGCGTTACAATTTTTTTTCCCCTGATCTGTGTCATCAGTCATACCACCAGGTAGTAGAGTAATTCAGTGAAAGGAGAGAATACAGAAAAACAGGGTTTCCACCTCTCTCACTGCCAGTGGTTATACATCGCTATGTTACTCACCATTTTCTGTAATTTCCTTAAGAAAATAGTGTAATTCAGAAAAATACCAAGCAACTGCAATAGGTCATCAGTTTAAATTGTAAATAACGGTTGACTTTGTTCTCATTTTTATTTTCAAAGCACCCTTTTGTAATACAACATTGCCTGAGATGTCTGGTTAAAGGATTTAATTTTGTTCAATAAAAAGACAAGAATTGGAAGTCGGAAGCTTTTAGAAAGAAATTGGCATTCACAGACTGTGAGAAGCTCTGCAAATCCTGTGTATTTATACTTTTTTTTTCTAGATGGAGAAGAGCAAATAAGTTATAACAAACAATTTATTCAACACATGTTGCTGTTTGTTCTTTTCCAGAATGTGAAAATCATCAGAAATTCATGAACAAATCTATTAATTATTTGAATAAACCCAGTTACGTGCATTCTACACTTCATTGTTCCAACTGCTCTGCTTTGCAAGGAACAGACAAGACTACATACAGGATACACTTGTAATTTTGATTAGAAGCAATCAGTCTTGAATCAGCAAAGTTCAACATTTACGTTCTGTTTCAACAGGACTATTCCTAAAAGTTAAGCATGTGCTAAAAGGATTTTTTTTTTTTTTTTTTCGAAAGAAGGCAGCTTCAGTAATTTAAGTACATACTGGCCCCACTAATGAATCACTCTTGTAGCAAGGTCTCTCGTCCAATAGCTTCAAAATAAAAAATGGACCATTTCTTTTCCACTACTGAAGAGGCCTTTTCTCTCTGCTAAGGAATGCCTTGCAGAACAAAGAACATTGAAGGCTGCAGGTGCAGTCAGAAAAATCACTTACCACATATAACAAATATTTAGGGAAAACACGCTGTTAGCATTTGCCCAGTATTAACTGCAGCAGTGTATAAAGTCTTCACATGAACTGTATGAGTGTTATAAAATTCATGGATATTAAAGTAGCTGAGTCCATTTAAAAAACAAAAAAAAAAGTCTGCAGCTACCCATCCAGCCCATGTTAGCAAAACAAGATGCAACTTTCGAAGTAACCAGAGTTTCTCACAGTGTTATCAGAATTGCGGGGAGCGGGGGGATCAGGTCTCAGGATCCATAGGTTTTTGCTGAAAATATTCTTGGCGGCAAAATTTGTAAATATGTTTCCTTCTGCTTTTCACTCCACAGCAGGTATGATAAAGACCCTGAGTTTTAGTATTTTTGCTTTCACTGCGAAAGTATTTTTAGTGTGGAAATACAACATAGCTCTACACTCTCCCTCCCATGCCCTCTTAATCGCGGAGGACTAGCTAGATACCCAAAAGTTAGACGTTTATTGGAGGTATGGCCTGATGTTCTACAGAAATAGACAGCATGAGCAGGGCCTCCAAAAGTTCTCCCTGCAAGCCTAATTCTGCTCCTGCTGAAGTAAGTTTTGGAAAATTCAATCTTAGACCCTTACATAGGTCCTTTCATCCCAGGTGTCGCAGCTTTCCTCTGGCACTGTCCCATACTGATTATAGGCCAACTTTAGTACATTCTACTGCCAGAACAGGCGGTTCCACCCTTCCACCTGAAAGCTTTTTCCTTTCATCGATTTGGTTTTTGAGCTGGAAAGGGATTAGTTTTCAGGCAGATTAGTCCCTGATCCAGCTCACCAGATGGCTACACAATCAAGAGTGGCAATGCAAGGAAAGGAGTGGGAATCTGCAGCCAGAGGTGGCAAAGGATTTTCAGAGCCTGCCTGCACTTAAGTTGTCTTAATATGCTTGCAAAACCCTTAGTTTCTTCTTAGGTTTCTCTGCACCACAATAGCTAAGGGATTTTGCCCAGCTAAAACCCTTCTTAGTTCTAGAGAACAGTATTATTACTCTGCAACAAACAGCAGGCATTATTATATATGTACACCCTCCACAACACAGTCTTTGTGCCAGTAGACCTACCTTTACAAACCTTAAGTGTGATCTGATAATTTCATTCTTTAGCTTCTAGTAAAAAGCTTCGTGTCTTCATCAGGGATCAGCTGCAATGAGATGACATCTCTCCACTAATTTGGGACCATTTAATCCAACTTTCATCAGGAGACTTGAACCCATATTTTTTCTCATTTGTTTTTGTTGTGGTTTAACCCCAGCCAACAACTAAGCACCACACAGCCGCTCAATCACTTCCCCCCCACCCAGTGAAAATTGGGAAAAGAAGTAAAACTCATGGGCTGCAAGAATAATGTTTTAATAGAACAGAAGAAACTAATTATGATAATGATAACACTAATAAAATAACAACAGTAATAATAAAAGGATTAGAATATACAAATGATGCACAGTGCAATTGCTCACCATCCACTGATTGATGCCCAGTTAGTCCCCGAGCGGCGATCCCCCCCACCCCCACTCCCCCCAGTTTATATACTAGATGTGATGTCACATGGTATGGAATACCCCATTGGCCAGTTTGGGTCAGCTGCCCTGGCTCCTTCCTGGGCCAACTTCTTGTGCCCCTCCAGTTTTCTCACTGGCTGGGCATAAGAAGCTGAAAAATCGTTGACTTGGTCTAAACATTAGTTAGCAACAACTGAAAAGTGTTATCAACATTCTTCTCATACCTAGCTCAAAACCATAGCACTATACCAGCTAGTAGGAAGGCAATTAACTCTATCCCAGCTGAAACCAGGGCAGTTTTGATTATGATCATTTATCTCTCCACCCCTACACCTTTTTCTAGTCTTGATAATCATAGCAATACAGGTAGGTATGAAGAATCAATCAGGTGGCATTACAAAGGTAAGTGGTAGTCAACAACTTTTTTTCTGGGAGTCTTCCTGAAAAACCTAAATTCATGACTCATGCCCAGAAGTGCCTGTTTCTTTTGAACAAAGAGTTAAACATGAATTAAAAGAGAACAAAGCTAAACATTGTCCTCTCTGGTTAGGACAGCTCCCTCATCCTTTCACAGTTTGTCTTTAAGAATACATAAACATTTCAGTGTAATGAAAACAGCATCATAGTGACCTCAGCTGCCCAAATATACACAGCCTCCTTTAGAGGCAAGTTTTCACTAGCATTTTCTGCTGATGCAGTTCAGTTTTACCTGTAATAACTCGAACTGTCCACTAGGACAGAAAGCAAGGAGAGAAAACTACTCTAGCCAGGTTCGTATTCCCTCTGGTAAAGAGCTGGAGCTGGGCCTTCCACCCAACACATA
This sequence comes from Astur gentilis, assembly GCF_929443795.1. Lineage (NCBI taxonomy): Eukaryota > Metazoa > Chordata > Aves > Accipitriformes > Accipitridae > Astur > Astur gentilis. The sequence goes on from NC_064888.1 coordinate 31,810,051, forward strand.
TGCACTGTAACCTCACAGCTACTAAGTCAAGAGAACAATGGTGTCACCACTGCCATTTATTTAATCACGTTTTGATTTTATTTTCATTCTTTTTTTTCTGGACCAACATATGAGGAAATCTGAAATGAAACTTGCTACTAATTTCAGGATGATTTAAACTACTTTTTAGTTTTCACACCAAAACACCAGTAGTAATGATTGCCTATCACCAAATATGAGAATTAAACCCTTTTTTAAACAGCATGTGAAGGAGAGTGTTTAAACACAACATTGTCTACTAGCATATCCGTATGTTAGCATATGTGAGAATACAGGTCTTCATCATCATTATGAACTGTGCTTCATCAGTTCCTATTGCATACCTCCAAATTACAAAAATTCTGTCAAAAACATACCTCAAAGAAGGCATCAGATTCCTTTTATGAATATGTCAGTGTTACAAATTCTTATAAATTGTTAGTCAGTAGGGTGCCTGCATGATTAAAACCTTCTGGGCTTCAGAAGGCATTTTCTCTGCAGGAATTTGTCAAATCCTGTTCAGTTCACTATTGGGACTGCTTAAAAGACAAATAATGTTACATACAATCTGGCCACTGTAGATGTATTTCTGCCATTTTAATGAGTCTCTCTCACTTTCAGACGACAGAATCATCACTATCCAGAAGGTAAGCAAACGATTAAAGGCACAATACCTATTAGGCCTATCCATTTAATGGCCATCTTTTGCTAATGTATGTTCCCTACAGTACACTGGGAGATAGTATAGGTGGTATAAACTGGCTTATGTTTTGGTAAAGCTACATATTTTTTCAAGGGGAGGGAGACAGAATGAGAGAGAGAGTTTCTGGTCATTTAAATAGTAACAGATACTGAGGAAACTGGGAGAGATCAGGACAGAAATTGCATCATAAAGTCAAAATGAGCCAACCACATTATCACCTACCTTACGTTTGTTTGTTGGACAAACATACAAGTAGCTCAAAATAGTCTTCAGACCAACTTTATCATTCAGTTTCTCATATGTTGTCCCATAATCTGTTGACCTACAATTCAAAGAGATTTCGTAAGTACAAACACTTAATCACAAAACCACAAGTCACTTGGCGGCTTTTCAATAGAAGTCATGCTTTACATAGCAGAATGGCTCTCTAGAGCTTTTTGAATGATTCATGTAGTATATAATGATACTTAATTATATACACACAGCATCATGTGAGTACTTATAATTTGCATTTAAATTAGATTAGGAAAAATTAAACCAGCATCTTCCCAAAGCATTTTAAAACAAACATGTACAATAAGAAATGCTAAATTCTGTGTATAGAAGATGATTGTCAGAAATGGCAAATAGCAGACAGCAAGAGACTAAAGTTATCAATTCATTGTATACTCCAAGCTTAGACTAATCTTAAGAGTCTTTTCTCAGCATATTCCAAAGTAGCTGCTCCAGCTGATTGTTCAGTGAAATTGGAGTTCAGTTTTCTGCAAAAAACATCGATGTCCTTTTGAAAACCTAAGTACATGAGCATTACACCTATAATTTATATGGGTTTTTTTCACATGTACTAGCAGAGAGCATGGACACGTGTTTTATTCTTGCTTTAAGAGCCATCATTCAGTGGAGAAAATATTATATTTCTGATATGAGGGTTGCCTATAGATACACTGACTTGGGGGAAGAACAAAACGAGTGAACAAACACAACTGTGCAGAATTCCTGTAACATCTACACTTAACATGTGACTGGAACCAAGATCAATTATTAACAGAGGTTTTGTTCATTACACAGCTCATGCTTGCCTGAATTATGTCCTAATGTCCAGGGGATTTAAATAATCAGACAAAACCAGTATGGTTGGTATCCACAAATTACAGAAAAGTGACATGTATCTGGGTAACAGAGACATTTAAAAGTACAACGTATTCTTGCAGATAGTAAGTCTGCATCTTGTCTTTAAAAAGTACAAATGGGACCATATAGAACTTCACTTGCAAGCAGTAACATGAATTTTCCCTTCTGCTAATCACTCCAACACCAGTCATTCTAAAGTAAGCCCTTGGCACCTGTTATTTCCAGGTTCTCTCCTACCTGGGAAACAATGGCTAAATTCACAAAGGTATTTAAGACACTTAATGTCTACAATTTTTTTTTTTTCTCCCCTCCCCGCTGCAGTGTGTGGAGGGTGTTCAATTTCTGGATGAGGTTCCACACGTACACTCATACCACAGCTTCTGAGATTTCAGATTTTGCAATCAGAACATGAATAAAACAAGAAGGTAGCAGCTTGGGGTTTTACCCGTTAAGATACATCGCACTAAAATGTGGGTTTGCATTAAAGTTAAGTCTTTTTATTCAGGAACTTCATCGAAGCATTTGCATGTACCTGCCCTGATCCTATAACAATTGACCTATGGTTAATGACCATAGCTTTTTCTTTTCTTTCCTTTCCCCCCAATAAACATATGCACCCCTGTGCACCTATATGACCTTTGCTGGTTAGAACATTAACGTCAAATTCTCATCTACTGATTGATCTTTCCCTTTACAAAGGTCATCTCTCTCAGGAGCACATATAAACTAACTGAGCTATTTCTTCAGAAGACTGAGAAGAATAATACTGTTATGGATATTTCTGTTACTGAATATTTCAGAGATGTTCCAGCATTCCAGTGAAGGGAGCCACAGCAGGATGTTGAACATAGACCTGCCAAGGACTGCTGGTTCACTTTGGTTACTTTGTTCAGCTCGCCACCTGGCCTTCCCAGAATTAATATTTCTGTTGCAGTCTGCCTAAAAACCAAAACCTATCCTTCATGACGTTGGGCTAATAAAGACATGTAAAGAATGTAAGGACTAAATCTGACCTGCTGAGGTAGGAAAAAAAAATGTATTAGGGAAGTAACACAGATCTTTGTATCAGTGACAGTGATTTCAAAATGTGACCCTTCAAAAAGGGATAGGAGTGAAGAAAATCTGACACATAAAACTTGCTTTGAAATTGTTAAAGCAAAGCAGCCAGTACCCTGCCACAGCACAGGCAAACAGGTGCTGAAGGCCTATTGCAAATGGTAATCTTAGAATTGCCAGCCATTTCTTACTTCAAATCTCTAGGCATTCAATTATTTTGCATTCATAGCTTTATTTACAGGTAACGTTATATACAGATGGAAGCGTGTGCTTCTGTCAACGTCTATAAAAGCAACTGAAAGACTGGAAATCTTAGAAAAACACCATTTTTTTGCAGATGAACAAATACACAAGCAATCAAAGGAACTACTATTAGGTCTTATTCATTATCATGTTCTGAACTAGCAATAGCTAGTCCTTCTACCTGCCCAGTTACAGTTTATCTTACACCACTTTACAATTACCCTTAATTTTAACAGGGAGGTAAATGATATACAACAGCAGATAAGTACCTAGAAGTGCTTTAACACAAATAAATGGTGATAGATACACACACACAGAGCAGTAGAACAAGGGAATTGTATTGAATGAAACACTGAGTACACATGAAGCCTCTGTCGGGATCTAACCCAGGGGTATCACCAACCTGCATTCATCTTATTCCTATTTTATATATATGTGTACAACCAGGCATTGATTAGCAGCCTGGATAACAAGCTCTTCATTTGTCTTATTAAATGGGTGTATAAAGCAGCACGAGACTCCTAACCCATGAAAAACATATCAGCCATTTGGTGATCCAGCAAGCCAGCCTAACCTGGAAGTGTTGCAAAAGACAGATGCACCTCAGCAGGGTGCAGGCAGTAAAGACAGTGTAGGATCAACAAATTCAATCCCAGTTATCTGAAGGGGAACAGATATGTATCAACAAACACCTCACACACTTTATGTGGTAGGCTGCTTCTCTGAAGCTCTGCAGAGAGATCTCAGTACATCTATGTAACATGAGCAGAGCAAAAAAATGCCTGGATAAATCACCCAAAAGCACTAAACCCAGAACCTGTAGAGATGAAAATACAAAAATGAAACTTCTATACCTTCTGAACCATCTGTTGAAAAGCCACTGCTACTGAAATAACTATATGTAAATGGGTGAACGGTAAGCCCTATTTTATTAGCTCTTGTGTAGACATGCATGTTACAATGGTTTCTCAGATTGTTGAGGGGGAGGTGTTTATACACATTTCATCAAATTGATTTAAATCCCTGTGTAAATTGTTTCATTTTGGCTTGATTTGGCTTGGTACAGTTATAGGCCAAGTCAAAATAAGTCCAGATGAGTTTGAAATAGTAAGGTCTGCAGAAAGATTTGATATATGTGCAAGTCTGTCTAAATATAGAAAAAAAACCAGATATGTGTTAGGACATTGTAGATGTTACTGAAATGCAGATGATACTTAGTAAAAAAATACTATTCAGAAACAGAGTATTTAGACTCAGTTCTGAACTTCACACCTGTCCCACCATTTTAGTTGTAATTGCTTCCATTAAATCCATCCCAAATTTTACCAGTATCTGTTTAGAACCAGACTCCCTATTTTTTCAGTAAGGCAGAATCATTTCTGCAAACACCCAAGATAAACATTTTAATTATTACCAGTTCATTTGACAGTATAAAAAAATACCAGAACTGTGGGACTGAAGCTCTGATTTCCCTGAGTAATAAATTAAAACAAAACCAGAAAAACGTAGAATAATTTATATTTTGCAAAGTATTTACAGGAAAGTTGACATTTAAATAACTTCATTATTATTCATTGACAGGGCTTTTCCCTCTCCTCCCGTCAGGGTAAATGACATTTCTATTACAGTATTATAATAAACTCCTGCACATTTTAAATAAAGTCACTGAATTCCATTAGTCCACCTACTATCATGAATATATCTCAATCCATTCCTACCAATATTTCACAATTATAATAGATATTCTGAATCAACCAGTAACATGAACCCTATGGAAATTTTCTACTTTCTCAAGAAGCATAGACTGAAATTCAGAGGACTGTCAGTTTGAATATATAGATTAAATTCCCTAGCAAGTTGCTGTTTACTCTCCCCTTTGTTACAAATTTAAAGTTGTCTGTATTTATTTTACGTAAGCTGCTGAAGACTTGAAGAATCAACCAGTTGATTGGGAAGGTTTCTTTTGCAGTAAAATCTTTCTCAGCGAGAAAAAAGAAAAACATTAGATGCAGAGTTTAAGCTGTGTAACATCAGTCTCCTGCCTATCAGAGTGCAGCTTTCTTCCCATAAAAGGCACATGTTAACAGATGAAGTTCCTTGTTATAACACACATCATTGAGAAGCAGTCACTTTAATTGGCCCCATTACTTTTTTTTTTCCTTTTTCTACCAGTTATGCCTGGTTTTCATTTATTAACTTGACTGCTTCCCCCACCTCCACCATGAGAAGATTGTCTTTGTATCATGTCCTCACCCTCCTTCCTCCACAGTTTAATTTGCTACTCTAACTGCTGTCCGAGTGGCAGCCAGCCCTGGGAGGCAGGACCAGAAGCATCTGTAATGTGGTTTACGGAGCAGGCCAGCCTGTCATGACCAGGAGCAGTGGGAAGAGATGGGCTCTAGCCTGTTTCTCGTTCTGCACATGAATTCACCCCTGGCAGAAGTCAGGTATTTTAAGTAAGAAACAGCAATCACTATTAGATCATCTGTTCCAACCTCCTGCATAACTACATTTGCCACCTGGTTTGCCCCCAAAGGGACTGGCCAGTTGAGCACAAAATTTGCCAGTTGCTATCATATTAATCTCAATATGAGCAGATATTTGGACAGAAGGCTTTCAGGTTGCAGAAGGCAGACCGTGGAGTCACAGGCCACACTTATAAAAGGCTTTCACTGAACAAGTTTTTGAATAAAAGAATAATTAAGACATTAAAAATAATAATTCACATCTGAATATTAAAAATACTGGAACTGGTAATTCTGGAGCATATTTGTATTCCTGTGTGCAATGTTTTAAGCCTTGTTGTAAACTCTGCTGTAGATTTGTTGACTTTTGCATTCTTTCTTTCCGGGGATCTTTCTAGGCTGAGGTGCTATTCCCTCATCACTTAAATTGAAACTCTTTCCTTTATGGTTTTATAGCCAAGTACTAAAGTTTCCCATTGATTTTTGCCATGCCACCATGTTTCACAAAAGCTAGTAATGTCAACATTTTCTTCAACAACTAACCATTTAAGTTCATATGTTCTTCCTATTAAGCTTTTCACAAGCCACTGATAGATGTCACTTTTGGTCTGATGCCTGTTTTGATTTAATTCCTTCATGTGTGACCCTGGTATTTTTTCCAGAAAGTAATAATGTCTGATCTCAGCTGCTCTCTTGCAGAGGAACTGGGGGTTTTATCCTATTCTTTATTTTCATAGAAAGTTACTCTTGCTTTACAAATTACCCTGTTTCACCTGGATGCTTCTCACCACGGGCTAACTCAAATAAATAATTCCCCAAGGCCTTGCCCACTTCTAATGGGAACTGTTTGCCTAGCTCATAAGATACTGGCACGTTTTGAGGGGAGTTCTACATCTCCACATTGAAAAGCAATTGCAAGATGTAAACACAGTGAATCCTGTGTCCTTGGACAGAGTTTTCATGCAGGAAAGAGGCAGACCTTGCCCTCATTTGTACAAGTTTCTCTCCTGAGGTTACACTCTGAACAGCTGTCAGTCCCCCCTGGCCCAGCATATAGGTTATCACATTAGAAAATCTGGGGAATTTTTCTCATGGACTTTTTAAGGCAGGACACTGATTTCTATTTAAAACTCCTGTATCCCACTGAGTAGCCCAGGCCTTTCAACACTGAACTGATTTGCGTCCCTAACACACTGCCTCTGCTAAAGGCCTTTCTACAGCTTGGGACCAGCCATACTATGTCTTTACACCTTCCCTGGTGTCCTTTTATTTTTAGCTATAGTTCATTTGCTTTAAGCAGGGATTAAGCTAAAGTGAAGCTAGTTCAGAGAGGCTTTTCTTGTCTTCATAAGAGTTTGGTTCAAGAGGCCAGTGTTAAGTGGTCTGACTGCAGTGACAAGCCAAAAAGTTGGTTAGCATTTCTTTAAATGTCTGTAATGGCACTGCACATGTCACAGCATTAAAACACTTCAAATTTACCCTAACAGGTTGAAATTAACTTTTAAAGACATCCCCAGCGTAAAGAAAAAGAAGATATTTCAAAACTCAAGGGACCCACATGTCTCGCCTCCCTAAGTGAGCACATTTCTGATTACTTTTTTCTCATGAGACCCTCAGCAGGCTGGCAAGTATTACCGTTTCCACTTTACAGGTGGGGGAAACAGAGGGAAAGGCTAGATAACTAATCCTGCATTTGAAGGAAGTCTGTGACAGAGCCAAATGCAAGTCCCCTCAGGCTCCACCAACCTCCCACTCCATCCCGACAGCGTAAGTTTTCTGGGGTTTTGTGTGTGTAAATAAGGATTGGAAAGAGCCTTAATATCAATGTCAAATGGAAGAAATACAAAATTAAATATAGTTTAAATGTGCATTTTAAAACAAATTTGAGCCTCCATTTTGGAAATGTCTTGCTTCCTACTTGAACTGTGACTGTAGATTTTTCTAGAAATGAAGTTATGAATTTTTGTATGAGTTTACTGAAATGTGTATTTTTTTCCCTTATGGAAAGAATTTCCTTATCACAAAATAAAGTTTCCTACCTACAGAAGCCATCCAAAAGACTAGGAGAACAAGAGGGGGTAAAAAAGTTACAAAGAAACAATAGGAAACTATGAAATTGACATTTCTCTGCATAATCAGTTAAATTAATTCAATTTTCTTCTCCTTTTTAATCAACTTTTATTTGGAGTTATCTAAATGAGCAGAAATATACACACTCAAATTTCTTGCAATTTTTGGCTTAATCTAGTTCAGCTGATTATTGCTATAAATAATTTAATAATGTGACAAGCAGGAGAAGCAGCTCATATTTTATCATCCAATCCAGAGTTTACATATTGCATTAGATAGTTATTCAAAATCTTACCCAAACCAGAAAGAAAGAAAATAGCTGGGTGGGAGGCCCAGGAAATGTTACCTGTAGGTGACCCAGATGAGCTATTTTCCCTTAGAATAATGGTTGAAGAAAAATAAATTTGGCTAAATTGCCTTCACTGCTATTTCAGTTGAGAGTTAGTAACTCAGGTTAGCAACCTAACTAGAGAATACCTGTCCCTCTGCCTCTATCATATCCAACGTAAAGACCATCCATCCCTTTGCATACATTTAGTAAAGGGCCTGCCAGAATCTGCAGCCACATGGCTAAACCTCCATCCACTGATGCAAGCTGTAGGTATATGTCACCATTTCATAGCCATCAACACTCCTATTATCACCTGGGGCTGCGTTGAACATACACATGGGTTTCAGTACAACCCAATCATTTCGGCTTCAGCAAGCCACACCTTTCACCATACAATACATCTTCCATACCTTTCAAAAGACCAAAGAGAAGCAAAAAGCTTTGCAATTTTGAAAGCTTTAGGAAAACAAGTAGTAGTTCAATAAGTCTGAGGCTTTGAAACCCTCTGTCAAGGTTAACTAGAATTTGGTCAATTGCTTCAGAAGTCATGGGATGATGATGGTGGGAATCTTCCAACAGAAGACAGGTTGTATAGGATAAGAGGAAGCCGTGTAATCATGGTGAGGTTATTTCTTACTTTTAGCTATGTCAGGGGAGAGGTAAAGGGAAACAGTCAATTATGATGAACACACAAGTGTTCCCAGTTGAACAAGACGGAAGAGCAAACCTACTAATACCACCATGCATAGCATTAGGCAGCAGCAAGACTTAGGACTGTTGAATGCAGAGACAGGAAAAGAAGAATTCTTCTAATAATCTGGGTTGCACATGAATGCCAACGAGGCTGGCAAGACTGAAATTTGACAGAAACTTAGAAGTCTCTCCAATTGCCCAAGCAGAGCACAAGGCCTTGTAAGTCCTGTAAGTGCTTTTTTTTTTAAACACCTGAAAGCTTGGAAGAATTGTGCTGAATGGGCTTAGGCACTCTTGTTCCGAAATCAGAATAATCCACTTGGATTGATCTACACCATCCTTGCTATGATGCAAACCTTGTACCTCTGTGAAGTGCTAAAGACTAGTTCACATCTATTCTGCTAAAGCGTAATATTCTTTGCAGAGATCAATCACTCCTGTATTGTCCATGGTGAACAACCCTTAGAACAAACTAGTCCATGTTGCTCACTCAGCTTCTTCTTGGAGAGACCTAGTAAATTCAATGGAAATGAAAACCTAGGGAACACAGAGTCTGTGGCGTAGATAATCAAATATAAAGAAAAGAAACAAAAGTAAAATGAAGTAAAGCCAAAACACCGATGTGGACATATCTAACTGCTTCAGCTCTGGTAACACATGTATCCCATTGCACAATATCTCTTCAGATCCTCCCACCTTAGTGAACTAGCCATGGGACAGCATAACTCAGATCAAACTTTCACGTTTAACTATCCAGAGGCATCTTCTGCTTGCAAGCTGGCATTAAAGGGCTTTTTCATACCAGTTTCTGATGGTACTGCCTTTTACAGCAGAAGTAACATTCCTCCATACTGTGGAGATGGGCTTTTTTTACCTTCAGGCTTCAGAGAAATTGCTGCATAAAGGTTGGATACCCAAAGAAAAGAGCAAGATTGAATACTTTAGCAGGAAAAAAAGATCAAATTTGGGTTAGATAGGAATGATGGACTCCCCCTCCCCTTCACTGCTTCTCTAATTTTTAGATGTCTGTCCTGTCTTGTTTGACCAATAATCCCCCTTTTACTGCACAGTACAATGGTTTCTACTGCCACAGGCTAAGAACCGAAGATTCTGACAGCTCACAAAATCCGTATTGGGATTCCCTGCTCTGTGCCTGCTGATCAGAGGTCAGATCCTGATCACACTGTCATGTAAATCCAAAAGTATTTACTATGTAGATGCACCACCATAAACATGGAACGGGAGAGCATCAACAATCAACTGGCCCTGGCTTGGAAGCAGCTGCTTCCAGGAAATCAGAAGGACCTTTGCTGTCAGAATGTAAGACGTGAAGATTTTTCTTTTGAGAGTACAATTCCCAACTTTTTGTGCAAAAAATAATGTGCTGAGATTTGGCGGGACTCTGCCCTGAAAGTGTTTTCTAGGCACATCTTTTGCAGGAACGGACTGTAAATCCAGGGGGTTTTGCCATGGACAACCACATTTTGGGGGCCAAAGCTACATCCTGTAACTCCTCTTAAACACTGCTGTGCTAAATGACCACTTGCAGAATTAGCTCTGGGAAATGAGACAGGATATCTAGGGCAGAGGACTGCATTCATGGCAAAATAACTGTGGATTTACCACTTATTTTGCCTAACAGACCCCCAGCAAGACCGACTGCCCTCAGGGCAAGGTAAGGTGGCATTAGAAGGAACTGGGTCTTTCACCTCCCTTGTTTGAGCAGCAGAGAGGATGACTCTCCAGAGCTCTCCCCCTCAGATCTCCCTTCCAGTTTCTTATCTTCCTGTGGCCTGAAAGATGCATCTCCAGTCCCTCACTGACAGAAGCAGCAAAAGTCAAGAAGAGTGTAGGGAGGCTAGTAATCAAATGCTAGGTGAAAGCCTGCAGTGAGAAACAAAGGGAGAGCCATCAAAGCAAGACTTCCCCATGACCCTCTCAGTGAAAGACTCAAGAGGATGGCACTAGTGGTGCTTTGGCTGAAACACTAGGGCAATCTCTCCTGTTCTTTTTATGAGCCTTTTGTGCCACGGTGCCTGGATGCATGCAGGAAGGATCAGTAACTTCAGTAGAACCACTAATTTTGGGGAGCCAATTAATATATACCAAAAGCTGATACATTATTTACACTTGTGCATCTGACTACATACACTCCAAGCATTTTCTCCTTCCCTAAATCCATAGTACTGTTTTTCAATATTCTTTCCATTTGCCATCACAGCATTATTTTCAATGAAGGAGCAGACCCCGAAGGAAGGAATGAAAGTTTACTGGCATCGGGCTTGTTCCTCAGGGAAATTTTTGGGGATCAGTGGACTACCAGTCTGGAAGATCTTCTTGTCCGCCTGACTTGTTTGACAAAACAAGCAAGCAGGCTAGGATGCAAATTTCCACTCTTCATTCATAAGAGTATTCACCACCAGGTAACACCATAACTCAGAACGAAGCCATTCCCATAAGCCCAACCTGACTCAAGGTTTATGGTCATCAACAAAACAAAAAAAATCTCAGCTTAGCTGTGATAAATATTAAAGTTGTTCTTCCATACATTTAAATTAAAAGATGCCTTTTAAATTGTAAGAATTGAGAATGACTAATGATTCTTCTTGCCATTTGTTTACACAGGGCATACCTACACCACCGCATCCTTAATGCCAAATTCTTTCTTCTAAAGTAGTTCTTTGAGTGTTGCATCTCCCCCTTTCCACCCGTCTGGTGTAAATCACACAAATAGCTAGGACTGTAGCCCAGTAATCATCACACTATTAACTTTCTAATTGATGGTAATGGCCAGAATAAATTTCAGGCACCCCAAGGGGTGGTTAATGGATTTTGTAGCTTGAGGGCAGAGCACAGGAAGCTTTTCCATTAATCAGTGAGAGGAGACAACCATACATGTCCTCCACTCCCCACCCCATCACAACACTGAGGTCATTGCAGCTTTGTTGAAAAGGTGGGTGTTGCCAGGCGAAAAAACAACCCTCGCAGCAGGCTGAGCTCAGTTACAAGGTTTGATACACTACCTCAGCAGACCTATGTTAGCATCCATAGTCACATTATACATCCAGAAAACTGCTTTAGCCCATCTCCAATTAAGAGTAAGAAGGAGTTTTATTGTGTCACTAAAATGTTGCAGGTCTTCTCTGACTTTTAGTACATACCCTGCAGTAGAGGCTTTCTAGCTAGCACCATCCAAGCATTTGCAATGCAATATGCAATGTTCATTCTAAACTGCCAGTGCAAATCACAGCTAGAAAGCGTAAAGGATCCAGACAGCCAAAGATGTTATTTTCAAAATCATTGTCCAAGCCCCTTAGTTGTTATAATGGAGTAACTCCCGAGGACCAGTAGCATTTTAAAACCAGCTAAAAATGTTCTTCATACATTTATTCACATTAAAGTTAGTTGGAAGATAGACTTCCCATCCCTTAAGCAATACTAACAGATTTTTTTATTTTTTTTTGCCCTGTTTTAAGCTAGCATGATTCCTAAAATCCGGGTAGAATAAGAATACAGGGGAAAAAAGAGATTAAGTGGGGAAAAAAAAAAAAAAATTCAGAGTGTTTCATCCCACTAGTGCCAGCGTTGTCATTATCCATTCAATTGAATATTTTATAATAGTTTGGCTGTCACCCCACAAGAAAAAAGCTCAAATGAAACAAGGAGAAAATCAAAATGAAACACTTTTGGTTTCAAATCATTCCAACATTTTCTGTCAAGATTTCATTTTTAAAATATTGCAAAAGATTTATCTGACTAATGCTGCATTTCCCAGCAGAAAATTTTTCCTCTGAAAAGGTTTCAATTAGTTCTCTGAGTCCTAGTAGTAAATGGGCTAAACTGTTCACTAGACTGTTACTCTACCACATCACCTAAAAAACAATTTGTTGTTGCTAGATTTCAAAGCTGTGCTAGCAGATTACTTGGATTACTGTACCCAAGAATCACTAATTAATGCTTTAAAGCAAGCAAATACAATGGGTGTTACTTTTTTTTTCTTTTTAAAACCATTTGAATGATGCAGCTGTACCATTTGTGTCAGTTTCAAATAATATACATCACCCAGAGCCACGCAGCTTTATTTTTTCCTCTTGGTTGGTAGAAACATATTTATCATTATGTATCTCAAGGATCAGTGGGGTTATAAAGCTTGCTATTTATAGCTACTCTTGGGGTATCGAGCAAGTGACAGTAATTTGTTCTTTTGACATCTAACCTTAGGTAACACCAGTAGCGTAAGATGGATTTTTACAGGAAATGAAATGAAAGTACACAGCAGAAGATTAATACCATTTCCTAGGCCTGAGGAGAATGCATGTTCCGAATCACTCTGCAGAAAAAAATCGTCAGGAGCATGTGCTATGTATTAAGAGTAGAGCAAGATGTGGTCAAGGTGAGGTGTTCAAATAGTCTATTAGCAAACTGATACACTGGCATTTGTGCGTAGAGGAATTGCAGGCTGATAGTCTAGAAATGAGCTCAGCTCTTCTGGTTCTTTGATTCTGAAAGTCATCTTTAAGTCAGTGCCAGCTACAGATAAAATGGGATCTTGCTTTTATGTTACTGGTACACAATAAAAGAAAGTTAAAGCTAGGCTGTAAATTCCATATCAGAAACATCTTGCACAAGGATCAAGTTACTATTTTGCCCTGAATTGCAAAAACATCTTGTATTAATTATATTTTCTGTTTGTGAGAAAATAAAGACTGCAGATTAAAACATCTTGAAAGATTAGTTGATACTAAAATCCTTACTGATGGGCCATATTCATCCATTACTTACAACTTATATTCAAGTACCTTTTAAAAAAAAAAAAAAAAAAAAAAAAAAAAAAAAAGAATTTGACCAGATGATCTCCCCCCTCCCCCAAGACATCTGGTTTTAATTTATTTGGAATTAAAATTATAAGAAAGGTCTTTCCAAAGCTGTGAGTGCATAAAACATTATACAATCCAGTCATTAAAATAATGCTACCAACAGGAACTCAGCCAAGTACCTGAGAAGTCCTTCTACCTTCTTATAACAGACCTGTCATCCCCAGCCACCACTAATTCCCTTAAAAAAAGGTGTGTCCTCCAACATGCTCAGAAAGTCAGCAAATTTCAGCTTTGCTGACCCCCAAATCTCACATGTGACCACAAGAGCCATGTAAACTCCCAAACTTAGGTGTAATGCCACAATCCACCTCCAACAGAGCCCATCATTTCAGGCATACTACTGCTCTATGCTAACACAATCATGCAACTGCTAGTGCAATGGACTCAATTAGGCTGCAATATGTGTCCCCTACTGGACAGTAGGCAGGTAGTGGTATATATTATATGTGGCCACTCATATTGCTGTCATAGGAAGTGGAAAAGAAAATAATCTGTCATATGTTGGGCAGACAAGATCTTAGTGTTTACTTTCAGGCTGTGAGCAATGCAGCCTACTTAGCTCCTAACCCAAAGAAGGGCTTATCTGGCTATATTTATGGAGTATTATTTAGTGCCACATAGAAGTACTCCATATCCCAAAACAGCTGGAAAGAGCCATGCTAGTTTCACCTGCACAGAAGCCAAGTCTATTAGAACAAAGGTTGTTAATTACAAAAGGTTCAAATTTGCACTTTGAACGACAAAGGTCACATAGCTACATAAAGACAAAACCTGCAGAAAGAACCTTCGTAAGTCCCTGAACATTTTTCTGGGAGATGCTTGCCAAGTCCTGTCCTTCTGCTTGATGGAAAGCCACTGATAAATGCCCCTAAGTAGAAGGTCTTCAATTTAGTTTTAATTTGTTAGGGCCCAATTAGAACAGACACTTTAAGTGACAGTCACCACAATAGCCCAACGCTAGAACTGTCATGCTGGATGGTGAGGAAGGGGAAGAGGCAAGAACAGGTACAAGATTTTAAATGTGCAGTTCAACTGGAGAGCAGGCATTCCTGTATCACAGGTATGCCCAAAAGCCCACTTTCAGCACTATCTACACACACAACCCTCCACCATATATCAAACAGGCTGCCAGAAATCTAATAATTTCCTGCTTAAAAGGTCCAGTAGCAGGTGAAATAAGACCAGACAATTGTGACCAATTCTTCCAGGTCTCCACAGATAAAAACCCCTAACAAAAATGCACTGAAACCCCCTTCTTCAGTGGATTAGAATTGGAGCACTGTAAATACACAAAAAAGTAGTCAGTGATTTTTCACTGCTTCAGAATAGAGTTCTCTCTTCAGCCCATCTAATCTTTGGGTGAATAAGGCACCTTAACCTTCACATCATGTGTGTTTTTTTCTATCTCCATCCTCTTCCCCCTGTTTTAAAATTTATGGTTACCATTTAGGATGATTTCAATTTCCATTAATAATATGTGCAACTGATGTACATTTAAGTGAATTTAATCATGTTGCAGTGACAGGTTTAGCTTGAAGCAGGGCTTCACTTAGAACTATCAAGTAAATTTCTCTTGAAAAGGTCAGTTTAACATTTAACAGGAGGGCCCATTCCAGACAAATTAGAATTCGCTCCACTTCAAACAAGTGCAAACACTTTTCAAGCCAGCTTCAACAGAGGCAAGTCAATCAAAAAGTGTCAGGTGCCCAAGGGAGAAGGTTCACTGATTCCTCCCCTACACAGCCAGCCCAACGGCTGCTCAGACACATGGGCAAAACTGAAATATTCCTGCCCCACTGTTCAAGGACTGGGGCTGGACTGGAGCCATATCACACCACAGAAAGGAGGTATGGCAGAGCTGGGAAAGTTTAGGCAAGTCCTTGACAAGTCAGACTTCTCACTTCTAATTGCTGCAGCAACAGGAATGCAGCGGGAACAACCTTGTGTGCTACAGAGAAGGATTATTATGCATGTGTCCCATGAGGATTTATTATTGCTCCTGTGTCTGTCGGAGGCAGTTCAGCTTTCTAGGACAGTGGCACGGTAAGCAGAGAGGTGACATCCATAATACTGTCTCAGTGGCACCCTCAGCGGTAGTGCAATTCCCCTGTAGCTGGAGTTGGTCCCGCCTCCAGCCTAGGAAGACAAATGCCCTGCAGCAGTCACCCAGACAGCTCTTCCACAAAATGTTTTCTTTATTTAAAGGCTTCACGGTAACATTACCACAAGTCCTGAGTGGACCACATGTAGCAGGTACTGCCTTCCGTGCCTTGGGTGGGACAGAAAACCAGTATCCATTTTTTTGTTTTGTTTTCACCAGGACACTTCTCCAGAGTTCTGGTTAAGATGCTATGTGGAGACCGGAAAATTTTCTATCCTTGCTGGAGCTGGTCTCAACAGCACAATGTCTCAAGTTTGACATAGTCTTTGTCTGAGGTGGTCCTCCAACTCACAGGTTCCCAGCTTTATACCACCGCAACATATAATGTAGGATCAAGTCAGGTAAGTTTACCAGTTCCAGTCTTACATTACCACTAAGAGTGCAAATTGACAGTAGCATAGGCAATTAAGACACCTCCTCTGCCTTGGATTTGCTTTCTGATATATTTATTTTATGATGTCTAATTCCTGTAACAGAAAATAGAGGGAACAAGCAATCCCTACCCTCCTCATGATTTTACAAGTCTCTGACATGTCCCCATTAGTTGTCACTTTCCAGAACAAAGATTCCTGGTCAGCTCAATCATTCCTTCCACACAAATCACTCCATACCTTGCCCCATCCTTACTGCTCATCTCTGAGCCTTCCCTCCTGCTAACATACCCTTTTTAAAATAAAACTGACCACAACTGGATACAAAACAGTATTCCTGCTACTATTGTATGGTTGTTGAATCAAGACCTCTGTTCTTGTGTTTCACTACTTGGAAGGGCTTCAGGATGAACCTACTATCATGCAAAATTGGTGCACAGCCACTTAGCTGATGTGAATCACACATCTGAGCTTTGAAGTTGCTCAGCAGACTCAGATGTCTGCTCCCATGCATTCAGCAGAATCTTGTGCCAAAAGTCCCTGTGTTCACACTTCCTCGGAGGCAGCGAGACTTAGCCTGTTGGGAGACAGAAAAATACTCTGCAGGAGCCCAAAGTAAGCTCAACGCAAAAGGGGAAGAAAAGCAACTCCTCTGCCATACACTCTCTGTACCCTGCAGCTGGTGACAGCTGGCATCATCACAAATAAAAGGCAAGAAATAAGCTGTAGCATTTGAATCTTTGAACCAGTACTTCTAGAGAACACAGCGACACGAGATCTTGTACCATCTCTACACTGCTGATGAGCCTTTCATTATTAACAGTCACCAAGATTAAGACCTCCTGTTACTGTCCCACCCATACAAGAATGTAATGTATCCTAGTAGATTTTTTTCATTGAAAATAAAGTTTTCCCTAAGGATGTTTTACATCAGGTGACAGTTTCTGGATAGAATCAAAACATTCTCCAGGGACATATGCAACCTTCCTAGCCAGCTGGCTGGCTGAACAATATAATCTGTTTAGTGACAAGTTTCACAGTCTTTTTCGCTATCATACTTTTTCACTATCATATTTTACTACAGTTTCAGAAATGCAAAATTCCTCATAAAACAGAAATTCTATTTTTCCAGCCAGCTAAGTAGGTTCATCATGGTGTAAATTTCCCCCATCAACTCCCAAGCTCTCCAGGAGTCCTACAGAGGCCTCAGTATATTTGACATCTGTACTGTCACTGCCTGAACAATCTTCATTATTTCACAGGCTTGTGCTTCTGCCTAGAAGGGGTGGTTGGCAGGAGACAGCGGTGGAACAAACACAAACACACACACACCTTACATTGAAAGTTCAGGGATAAAACAAACTCAATTCAGTCATCTGCAGGGTCACTTGGAAATGTTTCAGACACATGTTTTCACTTCAGAAAATGCCAACCTGCCAAAGCAAAACTTTTCAAAAAAGCTCCTGAATGGAATTTCCTGGCAGAACAGCCGAAGGAGCCGATTAGTTGGTTCTGGGAAGATATCCACCTGAGATGTGAAAGGTCCAGGCTTTAGTGAAAGGAGAGGACAGAGTATAGCAAGACAATCAGCTAAAGTACTGATACATTTGTAGCTGCTTAAGCTTTAAAACAAGTGTTGGGGAGGTTATTACAGCAACCACCAATACACTGAAACTAGTTTGAATCAAATCTTTTACAGCAAGGCAAACACTGAGATACAGTTATTCTTGAACGATACAAAACTTCAATTTAGGAGCCTCCTCCGTCTCAAGGGAGCTTTCTGAACCACTGTACTAATTATTGTGGGGTGATGCTCTCCTTCAGCCCTTTGAACTCTGGTTGTGTGTAGGACAGAAAGATGTTTAATAATGCAGCTACAGTCATTATTATGGAGGAGAGTAATAGATTCACCAGCAATTTGACTAATCAAGCTGACAAAGTGATTGGGTTCAAAAAGGGAAGGACTCTCCCAGCAGCAGTTCATTAAAATAAAAATGAAACTCTGCACATTTCCAGTGTAACAAAAAGGATTTACTGGTCCATAAAAGGGAAGGAAAGGGAATAGCCTAGATAATCTCAACTGTCAGCAAGATACAAATAATAAAAATCAGGTATAGGGTGCAGCTAAGACTGGACTGGCCCTTCTAGCTTCACCACAGAGGACCAGCAAACAAAATCTGCAAAGAAGAGGTTCTGCAAGGAAAGCCCTTGCACCTATAGCACCATTTAGGTCAGGTGATTGCAAACAGAAGTTGAAGATGACAGGTTTTCTTGTAGCAATGGAGCCAACTGTGGCTCTGAGGGAGAGCCATGACAAACCTCAGAAAATGAGCTCAGTTTTATATGGGAAAAGTGTGGCTGTGAGAAAAAAGCAAAGCTGCTTTGAAAATGGAAAGCTGACTCATCCACACACAGCGCAGCAGTGGTCCCATCAAGTTATCAAAACTGCGTGAGGTTGCCAAGAGTCAAGAAACTCAGTCTGGGTAGCAGTGTGAGAATATATTAAAATAAGTGTATTTTTGTAGGAATGCTCTATGAGAGTAGAACAGAACTGTTGGAGAGAATGAAATAAAACTCCTGTGATTTTTCTTTTTTTTTAATTTTATTTCATGTTAAGATTTAATGGGAAAAATACTAAACTTATTAATGGTTAAAAAACTATAGGTTTTATTGGATTCCTGAGCTGCTAACAATTTTTATAAAGGACATTTCAAAATGGTATATAGGAGATGTGATAGATGGGCAGCTGTTCTGTAATAGTTTGTTCTGGCTTGGTTTGTAGTGTGTTTGCTGCAAGAACAGACTAGTGGTATTTAAGAGGGAAGCTGCTGGTAAACAGAACAGAGGAAATAAGCAAAGAGAATACGGCTCAGGAAAAGCTACCTCTTAAATGGCGCTTAAGGATCATTAAGAGACATTGACAGAGTCAGGTACAGGAAGGGCTTTGACCCAAGGGTGAAAGAGCACTTGCGCCTGCAGGAGAGGAACCGTGTTACAATCCAAACTAGTTCAAACCACCCTGAAAATCCATCAGGAAGGCATCTAAGTGGGACAAACATTCCCAAACCCTGTAAATGACAGCCACCAAAGGGACTAGTGTCCCAAAACTGGCTTTATGGCTTAGTCACTGATGTGGGACAGTAGAACAGGGAACCTAAGAGTGGGAGAAACTGCACATTCAAAAATTTCTTGTTGCAACACCAGATACAAAAAACCTTGCTACAAAAAATTGCCCTGAACTACTTTACCATTGCATATGCCAGACATGCTTTCCTCACTTTGATACTTACAATACAATACACTTTCTAAACATTTCCTCTTACTGTTTAAACAAAAAAAACTTCAGTTTGAGGAAGATTACCTTTGTATTCACCAGTGATTTACAGAGACCAAAAGAGCATGTTACCAAATTTCTTCAGCCACATTGATAAGCGTAGAAGAGTAC
The DNA here is from genome assembly GCF_929443795.1 of Astur gentilis. Lineage (NCBI taxonomy): Eukaryota > Metazoa > Chordata > Aves > Accipitriformes > Accipitridae > Astur > Astur gentilis. The sequence continues at coordinate 31,829,615 of NC_064888.1, forward strand.
AAACTGTATTTAGGCCAAGACTCAAGAAGATAACTGAATTCTGCCAGACAGATGTAGACATCAACGCTAGGAGCTCTTATTGGCCAGGAAGTGGAAATATGCCTAGTCTTGGGACCATAAGACTCGTACATTCCCACTTTTACATTCCAGGTATTTATAGTCCTCTGAGAAATTCTTGTGTATTAGGTCCCAGTTCAGCTTTACGGAGTTTCTTTTCACAGGGAAGGAGATGTTTAACTTATGTCACCATTCCCAAATGTGATGTTGCTCACCTATCCAAAAGAAATGGACAGCCAGGGCAAAATGCCTAGTGTTAAATCTCTGCATTTGAGTCTGGAGGAGCTCAAATGTATCTTCTGAGGGCTGTGGCAAGGTGAGCAGGAAAAGGAATCTTATTCTGTAGGGAAAAAGAGAGAGACAAATGGGAAACTCTAGCGACTGCATTGTCACCCCTGAAACACAAGGCCTCTTTTGCCCCTGTGAATTACAGCTATTGTGCTAGATCAGAGGCTGAACTCTTTTCAACCCCTGGACTTGTGCATAATTAACTCCTATCTCATCTAAATAAAACCTTCAAATAAAAACATCTCCTTTGGGTATTCAGGAAGGGAGATACCAGCTCAACTAATTAGACATAGTTGTCATAGCAGCTAATCAGCATACCTACATTCATCCCAGTGATTGGTACCAGCTGGGGAATTATTGCAAAATGAACCAGGGAATTAAGAAACCACACCTTTGGGACCTGCTGAAATAGAAGTCTTTGGCTGACAGAGCAAAAAAGATGCAGGAAATGAAGCAGCAGTTAAGAGTAAAGTTTGCTTTAGAAAGTTAGGACTGAAGACAGGCAGAAGTGATTCTTGTGGCAATCGACAGACAAGCTGATCTGCAGCACTGGTGGGCACCTCAGTAGTACAGAGCCTATTTTAGGGGAAGCACTAGTAACTAAGCATAATAAATTACTAATCCCAGAAAGTCAGCCTAGAGTGCAGCAAATGACAGTGCTGGAACACAAACAGTAAGTAAATCACATACAACCCTGCCTGGGGACTGGGACTAGATATCTGTTCTCTATCTCCAGACAAACCTACTCTTAGTCTATTATTTCAAGTAATGGAACAGTCTTTTTATGCTGAACGAAGACATTTTTACTTGTCTACTCCGTGACTCTGGTAGAAAGGCAACACTAACAGTGCATCTTCCTTACTGTACCACTGGCCATTAACTCAGCTAATAGTGCTGATAAGTCCTGTCCGATTCAGAGGCTGGCAAGTTCAGCTCCTTGAGTGTAACTACCTCATTTTTGCAGGACTGTGTCAGTAGAAGGGTTATGCTGCCAGCCCTGATCCTACAAAGAATCTAGGCCTCTTAGCATTTTATCCTCTCTTCACTTTTTTTTTTTTTTTTTTTTTTTTTGCATTTAAGACATTACAGAGCTATATTTAAGATACAGCTGAGTTTCCAAACAAGCTGTTCATGAGCTCAGTGAATTAGCAGCAGCAAGCTTGGGCCTTTTAGCAGGACTACTACCAGCTCATGATCTGAGCAGATGAGATTCATCTCCTACAGGTCTCTGCCACAGCTGTACAGCAATGTTACAGCCACATACCAGGCACAGCTGGTGAGTTAAAAAATCAGGGCAACCACCTGCACCCACTACACAGAACCAAAGAACAAGACAGAGGCCATGGCACCCTGCTGCAGAGCAGCAGGAGCTAGGCTTAGTCAGGAAAATCTAACAGTTGCTGTGGGATGCCTGATGAATTTCTTTCCTTTTTTTTCCTCCCAGAAAGGGCATGGTGATCCCAGTAACACATCAGTAAAGACAACAGCCTTAGCTGGCCATTGATCAATTTTACCCAGTTCCACCCATTTAATCTCTCTGACACAGCACAGCTGCTGCCAATCAGATATTTAAAAAAAAAAAAAAAAAAAGAAAGAGTCCTTTAGCCTCAGTAAAATTCTTCCTTAGAATTTACCTTTGCCTTAGCATCTCCAATCCCTTGGACAATAAGTCTATTCATACTACTGAGGCAACTGAATTTGATTCTCCATAGAGCCCTCTGGGTTCACTAATCTCTGTTATTAACTTTAGCCCCTATTCACACACTTCAAATCTCTCCTACAAATCAGATGCCAACAGCAGATGGTGTGATCTCCTCCTAGAAGTAGGGCAGCAAGCTGTGAGTCATTGCCTGATGTGCCAGCAACACTTGCTTCCCCACTGCATTGGGCTCACCTGTCTGCTGTATTCACCTGATATACACAGCTGCAACAGTCCTAGTGCAAGGGCTGCTTTCATAGAAGGTACATTACTGGTAGGTTCCCAAACAAACGGAAAGGAGCATACAATTTTACAAATACTAATTCAATTTAAAAGAACTTTGTGTACTTATGGACGGCGCAGAAAAGACAAAACAGAGCAGAAAACAACATTCTGTCTCTTTGGATAAGAAAAACTGGTAATTAACCTGATCCAGAGCTTACTGAAATCTGTACCAGCCTTTCCACAGACTTAATGACAATTTACAGGAAAGTCTGTGTAATTTTCATATATAATTACAAAAAAGCCTGTTAGAGATTTAGTGATTGAGAAGACAAATGTTTATGACATCAACATTCAGAAAAGTTCTAGGCTCTTATGTGTTGCTCCATAAGAAAATATAAATGTATTATGGAGCTTTCAGAGCAAGACTTAAAATTTCTTGAAACTAATAAAGGAAGTGACAGAAGCAGGGAGGCTGGGGAAATAGCATTTTAGAAAGGAAAGGAAGGGACAAACCTATGTGGGAGGACAGGATGACAATGCCCAGTGGGATATTGTCAAGGAATGTACATGATGACTGTCATGTGTAAGCCAAATACACATGTAAATTAAGGCTCTAAGGCATCTGAGATGTTGCTGATTCACTCAGCATCCTCCCCCTTCCTGGATGGATTTGAGCTCATTAACTGCAGCTGGAAGACATCAGTTCCTATGTGAAATAAAACAGGTGCCAAAATGAATGGAATTATGCAGCCAGATTTGCACCACATATTCTCATGCACTTTCCCTATGTGCCAGACTGAGCTATGGCCTTTTTGTGTTTTCCAAAGTAACAGAAAGACCTCCATCGAGAGTAAATCCTTAAAGTTACTAACATAGTTGTCAATACTTAATCTTTAAGGAGAGAGGAGGAGCTCCTGTATAAAGGCAGGTAGACACAGTGAGTGTTGGTATCATCCCATGCATGACCTTACCTGGAGCCACTGAGACTAATGCTGGCAACAACTACATGATTCTCCTTTTCCCCAACTTTCCTCTCTATCAGTGAAAAAGATATTTTGCAGCCAGTAGAGACTGACTCATCCTATCAGATGGTGAACATCTAAGCCTTACAGATGCTGAGCTACCTTTCAACTTTCATTCTCAGAACAGAGAGGACGCAAGCTTGCTAGAATTTTTAATTCCCTCTGCTTTTTCCTTTCTGACCAAGATTCCTACAGGTACTTTTGGAGGGGTTCTTTCTCATGGGAAGTCAGATGTATCAAACAGGGAAGGAGGAGGTAGATTCAATGCTTTACATCAGATTCAACCAGAAGGCAGCAGGGCATGAAGGCCATTCAGAAAATTAAATTAACAAGCCAATAAGGTCCCCATTGTAGGTTCAGGCACACTAATTAAATAGGAGTCGCTGATGTGTTGAATCATGTGTCCCAAGCAGCTGGGTCTTCAGAGTCAAGGTCATTGCCACATCTGAAGAAGAAAAAAATATTTCTGAGGCAGTAGGAACAATATGGCCAGCCTGGAAGCAATACAGAGCTGAAGATCATCCAGGACCACCGCTACTTTATTCCTCCATACTTCCATTTTCTTGTAAGCAGCATGGTACAAATCTATATAGCACAAGTTTACCAAAGAACCAGAATTTTTCCTTATGACTTAATGGAGTTTTCCAAAGTTATCCCTTTTACTTTGTCCATTCATTAAAAGGATAAGGCAATGCTTAAAGAGCAATCAATAAAACTCAAAGTCATTCTGTTCTCCATCTGCCATATGGAGCTCCTTGCCCTAAAGGCTACACACAAGTGCAGTTTTGTGTCATTTACTACTTTTTCACTTCCATAGGGTACTCCATCCAACACAGTGAGTGGCAAGTTCATTTTATAAGATAAAATACAGCTGGGTGAATTTGCTTTCATCTCACAGCAGGACTTCATATATATAAAGAGGTATAGGGAAAAGAAACTGGATGGCTAACAGCACAGAAAAAGAAAACTTCTCACTTCTCAAGCATTAATTCAGCTCTCGCTGCAGTTGACGCAGGCCAACAACCTGGTGCCTTTCAGCTGTCCACCATTCTGGATGCTAAAAGTTTGTATTAGATCAAATGGTGGATACCTTCTCAGAAGGAAAAATAACTCCCACATAAACACACTCACCAAGAGCTAATACCTCAGTTAAACATTTCTGATGTTTTATGAAGTCCTGGTGCCAGAAGTCAGTATTAGCTGGAAGGCTACATCAAGAAAGTACCACACATACTTGACCTTGTTCTTATACCCTTTTTTCATTATCTGCTGCAGGTTCACATTGAAGACAAGGTACTGGGTCAAGCAGATCTTTGGTTTGATCCAAAATAGCCATTTGTACAACTGAAATGGACCTCCCTTATTCAGTGATCAATTCTTACTGACTTGATGGGATTACTTATAATAAAGAAGGCTAGAGTGCTAGCTGTTATAACAGGACTAAATAGCCTCAGACCTTCCCTCAGCTAGAAGAAACACACTTGGATTTTGGGTTTGGTTTGGAAGAAAGTTGCAACACGCAGCTCCCCTGTCACTGGAATCCATTTCATGAATAATTCTAGATATTTCATTTTATCTCATACCATAGGCTATTATATCTCCACACAAGTTTTTTTTTCCAAGCAATTTCAACAGAAATTCTGCAAATTAAGCCTTGTTTACTCTGAGAAGTTTATTCCATCTTCTTTCTAAACCAAATGACTCAGCAGGTTTCTTCTGAAACAATAAAGAGCAACTGAATGTAAGAGAACCCAACTACCAAACCCAATGCCTTTTTAATTATGTTAATGGAGGGGGTGGACAATGAATTTATACTTATTACAATACTGACCATTATTTTCTAATAGGACATAGATTGAATAGACTTTATAGCTACACTTACTGTGTTTTCAACTACCTTTTCTGTTTACTGTGCATTTTAATAATGCTAAAAAGCTAAGCAGTAATAGCAGCTACCAAAATAATATCAATAGTAGGAAGAAAAGCCTAGCAGAAAGGGTGATGCTGCTTTTGTATCAGTGGCCAGAAGTCATTTCTAGACCAAATCAACAGCTAGTGGAAAGTGGTGCAGTTTGACTCAGGTCAGTGAATTTGTACCAGTTTCTACAACCAGAAGAGCTGACTCCTCATGCAACCCCTTTAATCTTAACCATTGTAATCTTCGCTTCAAAAACTAGATTTTCTCCCCCACCTCTCTTCAGTACTTGTCATCTTCTACCTGGACTAAGCAATCTTTTGCCCACCTTATTCCACCATTCATAGTTTCTATCCTTCAATTTACCTCCCAACTCACTATTCTTATAATAGACACCAAACTTGGTTCACTTGCAATTTTAAGCATTTGCTATATGCATGACCTTAGGGGGATGTTTCAAATCTGTTTAATTTTATGTCTATTCTTTAATTCAAATCAACATTTCGCCAAGTTGGCCTTGTACCGACTTGGATAATTTGGAATGAATTAATGTAAAATAATTATCTCCACAAAATGGAAATTAACAAAATTAGCTATGAGATGCAATTACATCACAATAGCAACACTTCCAGTGAGTATATTTACCTACACAGAGTTCTGTTCTACCACAACATCAGGGTGGGCATCTCAGAGCAGAAGTTCATTTAGCTTGGTACCCTGACTGATGATGGTTAACAACAGATATCTGTGTAAGACCTTGGGAAGCATGAGTTAGTATGTCCTCTAAATACTCTCCCAGCCTCCAACAGTTGGGATTCTGTGACACAGATAGCATCCTTCATAGGCATATTTAGATTGTTTCTGGAGCATAGAAACATCCTAAACAGTGAGATGCACTGTTGCACTTTCCATTTCTCTTTTAATTCTGCCCAGATATCCCATCCTGAGTGCTGAGTTTTGTTGAAAATTGTACGTTGTCACAAAAAGCTTTTCATGCCCAGTCAGTATCTTAAAATAAACATTTTGTAGTTTTAATTTCTTTAAAAATTCAACTCCTCGCTCCTAGCTTACATAACCATTGATCAAAGCAGTCTATTTTGTCCCCTTCACAATGGGACATGATGTCCAGTTCTTTGCCTGTTCCAGTCTCTACGCAACTGTCCAATCACAGCTATGTGCCATGCTGTAAGTAGACATTATATAGTACTGTAAGTACAACCTTCAGCCCTTGTCCTACTATTATGCTTTGTTGGACTAAAATACTTTTCTTCAAGTGAGCTCAGCTTACGAAGTAATCCATTTGCTCACTATGATTACCTCAGGTCTCTTTTTGATTCACTACCCTGCCTGTCTTAAAACTTGGAAATTATACCAGATTTATTACCAGACTAATGGCAAGAATACCCTATATCACTGCACCTAGAACTAACCTTGCACAATGTCATTAGAAATATCTAGTCAGGAGAGGATTCCTTGCAGCTGACTTTTGATACACGTGAATTTGCTGATTCTTGATTATGCCTAACCAAATAGTTCACTAATAGCCACAAACCCATAGAGTGACAGAACACAAATCCAACCCCAGCCAGTATCCTGTTCTCTGAACCATGCAGCCCTCTCATATCACAGTAAGTTCATTCATACTCCTACTCACTCAGATCACAAACTGGGCTGATTAACTCACAAAGAAACACTAAATAAGTAGTAGAATCCCTGTTCTGAATCCAGGGCCCTTCTGTCTCAATCAAACAAATTACTGTGTTGAGGAAGAAAAGTCAGGAGATTGAAAATAACTCCTCCAAGTCTCTCCTAAGACTGCATTTGGCTTCCAAATGCTGTTGTGCATCATCTTAATAAAGCACTTAGGGAAATAAATCAAAGGCTATTAAAACACTTGTGACATCACACTTGCTTCTTTGAGTAACATCCACGTCTTGAATTTACAGTACATGTGTGCTGAGTAGCTGGTGGACTTTAAAGAAAAAATAAAAAAAAATAAATAAAAAAACCCCCAACGAACTTATTGGCTTCTTCCTCCTTTGGCTCCTTTACCAGAGATAAAGCGGACTGGGATTGTAATGTGCTTTTCTTACAAAAGACTTAGCATTGTGAAAGCTGTTAACATACAAAGAGATTACAAAGAATAAGACCATTTACCTTTGAAAAGGGAACACTTAGAAGGGAAATTTACTGAGGTCTTTAAGTTTCTTTCTTACTACCTTCATCGTGACTGGACTCTAAATTTTATGCTGCCTCATAACAAGAGAGCACATCGCCACTCGAGCATTGGCAGGGAAGTGAAGAGAAATTATATTTCCACAATGCCTGTAGTCAGTGCACACTGCTCAGCAAAAGGAGGTCAGAGTCTTGCAAGCCACAGATGTGCTTACTGGAAAGGGCCAATAATTTAATAGCCTATAATATATATAACTTACATTTTTAACTAGGTATTAATGTTAATATAGCAAGTCATCAAAACTCATGTTTCAGGGCATAACTGATTTCTCTAGCGGGGCAAGAAAGAAAAATTATCCCAAAGGTAGTAGGTTTCTTATTGAGAGTTTAACATTGATAATAGCTGTCATTTATTGGGCACTGCTGGAGGCAGGCTAGGGAAAAAAAGCAGCCACCTCTTGAAGATTCTAGCAAAGAAAACTCATTTTGAGGAAGAACTATGCAAAAACTTCACATTCTTGCCTATTCCATAGTATGGAAGGGTGTTGCTTCCATTTAGGTAGTGCTATCATGGGGTATAGAAGAAAAAAGGCTGTAGTTCTGCCTCCCTCACCTCCCGGTAAACACAGGAACAGAGGAACTGAGAAGTTACAAACAAAATTAGGAAAAAAGGTTGCTTCATATCTTCAGAAAGAAACAACTATTACAAATGAGGTTCATAAAGACTTCATTTTGCTACTGCCTCTAGTGCTTCTCCCATCTACTCGTTCTTGCCAACAATGCCACACCACCCATGGTCATAAAACATCTTCTGTGTCAATTTCCCTTCCTTGAAAAGAGAACTGACTATTTAAAAGGAATGGTTCTGAACCTCATTTCTTACCCTTCTGCAATTAGACTTTGTTTGGGCAAAATCCAAACTAAAGATGTCATAAATTGACCCAAAGATGACAACCCACCCTGCCTGCAAAGATAGCTAGGAGTTTCTCAAGGTCCTGTTAGATATTGGATGAGAATATACCAGAAGTTTGGCTTGGTAAAGCATAGGCCAAATCTCTGTTAGGCTTCAGCCATGGATGGAGACTGTAGGCTTATGTAGCTGCATTTCTGCTCTAACTCTTTCAGGACTGTTTTTTATTAACCAGTTTCAACCAAAACTCTCAGCTCATTTACTGCAGATGGACAGGTAACATAACCCCATTACCCACACATACAATGGTGAAGAAGCTTCCCTAAAGCTGTATGTAAGAAGGCTAGGACTCACAGCTGTGGTTCTCATTCCACAGCTCTAAACAGAAGATATGTTGTCGCCATGGTTTAACCCCAGCCAGCAACTAAGCACCATGCAGCTGCTCTATCACTCCCCCTCCTCAGCTGGACAGGGGAGAGAAACTATAACAGAAGACTTATGGATCAAGATAAGGACAGGGAGAAATCACTCAACCAATTACTGTCACAGGCAAAACAGACTCAACTTGGGGAAAGTTAATTTATTGCCAATCAAACCAGAGTAGGGTAATGAGAAATAAAACCAAATCTTAAAACACCTTTGCCCCCACCCCTCCTTTCTTCCCAGGCACAACTTCACTTCTGAACTCCCTACCTACCCCCCCCAGTGGCACAGGGGGACAGGGAATGGGGGTTGGGGTCAGTTCATCACACATTGTCTCTGCTGCTCCTTCCTCCTCAGGGGGACGACTCCTCATGCTGTTCCCCAGATCCAGCATGGGGTCCCCCCCACTGGAGACAGTTCTCCACAAACTCCAACATGGGTCCTTCCCACGGGCTGCAGTTCTTCACAAACTGCTCCAGCATGGGTCCCTTCCATGGGGTGCAGTCCTTCAGGCACAGACTGCTTCAGCATGGATCCCCTGGGGGGATCACAAGTCCTGCCATCAAACCTGCTCCAGCATGGGCCTCCCACAGGGTCACAGCCTCCTTCAGGCATGCCCCTGCTCCAGCATGGGGTACTCCACAGGCTGCAGGTGGGTATCTGCGCCACCATGGACCTCCATAGCTACATGGGGACAGCCCGCCTCACCACGGTCTTCCCCACAGGCTGCAGGGGAATCTCTGCTCTGGCACCTGGAGCATCTCCTCCCCTCCTTCTTCACTGACCTGGGGGTCTGCAGGGTTGTTTCTTTCACATATTCTCACTCCTCTCTCCAGCTGCAGTTTCTGTGGCCCAGCAACTTTTTCCCCTTCTTAAATACGTTATCCCATAGGCACTACCACTGCCACTGGTGGGCTTGGTCTTGGCCAACAGTAGGTCGGTCTTGGCGCCAACTGGCATTGGCTCCATCAGACATAGGGGAAGCTTCTAGCAGCTTCTCACAGAAGCCACCCCTGTACTGCCCTGCCCCACCCCCCGCTACCAAAGCCGAGCCACACAAACCCAATACAGTTGCTTCCTACAAGCAAGGACAGAAATAGAGGAGACCAAAAAGGTGTGGTTTTCAGCCTCCTAGATTGATCCTTCTGGGCCAAGACAGCCCGAGACAATGTAAACACACCAGAACTATCAGTAAAAACACAGTGATTTGTTGGTAAAGCACAATGGGAGCTTAGACCTGACTAAGGCTTCCTTTTATGCTCCTGCCTTACGGAAAGGTTATTTAGCACACAGTTCTTCTGGTCTCCTGCTTCCCTTTTAGTTTATTTAAAAAAGGGTTTGTATTCAAATGTATAAGGACAATGCTGGCCCGATTTTGATTGCAGTCCCTTTTTCCCCAGAGGTTACAGTGCCCATCAGACTGGCAGCTGAGTGCTGTGCAGATTTTAAAGCCTGCAGCTTAAAAAAAGTCTCTAGGAGACTCAAGACCAGTCACAGCCTTCTGGGGAAGACGGGCAGCTTTTAATCAGTGACAAGGAACCTGCCATCTCCTCAGACTGCTTTTCAGTGTCTATGTCCTTTCCACCCTGCTGTGTTTCTCCTTTATATATGGGAAATACCTGGCTCCAGGTTAACTCTGAGGTGGTGTCTCCTCTCCTGTTCTGCCCTAGGGGAGAGAGCAACTTTGTAGCATTACCACCATGAATGAGCAAAAACCTCCAGTTCTATCAAAAGTAAACAAAATTTGCTTTTGTTCACCAGCAAAACAGAAACTTGGGGTTTTTTCTGTTTTGTTTTTTGTCTTGGGGGGTTTGTGTTTTTTTTAAATTGCTGGACAGTGTAAACATGTAAGCCAACAACCAACATTCAGCTGGTTTGCTGGAAAGCCAGACTCAAGGCTCTGCTTGGCCTCATCAGAGCTGTGATCCAAACCCCAGCCTTCAGTAAGACAAAGCAGCATCTACAGGTCCAGTTCACAGAGGAATCCACTCCATTCTGATTCCCCTTCTATTCCATCCTGATTTGTCTTTCCAGCCAAGATACTTTAAGCAATGAAGAAAAAAGCTCTCAGGAACCAAGTGTGAAGAATCTACGTTTGGGCTTTCCCATCTGTATAACAGTTGGGCCCATTCAACTTTGTCTTCACTATTGTGAAAACCAGGAAGTGGGGCTTTCTCCCACCACAGAAAAGCTGAGACTGTGAGCAGTCACCCGACTCCAGCAGCTCAGGCTTGAAGAAAAACCAGAAGGAAATGAATGCAAATGCATACACAGATATGTATGTAGAGTCTTGAAATAGAGCAGTAAAAACACATTAGTAGAACAAACGACACTTTCTGCATGAATTTTGCCTTGGAAGAAGACAGGACATCTATCTCTCTCTCTCCTTATGAAGTCATTTAATACACAATACATGTGGCATATCTGAATTTCTATTACTTTTCAACTCAGCGTCTCTTATAGATACACTATCTAGATTGCAAGATCACCGAAAAGAGGTTTTACCTTCACACCCAACTACACAGCACACACTGAAATGCATGCTAGGGAAATTCATGCAACTTCCTTACAGAAGAAACTCATTGCAGGGGTAGTGGGAAATAATGAGTGAAACAGAAAAGGAAAGCTTTTTACCTCCCATTGGTAAAGCACTGTATTGGTTTAGAGTGCATTACAACTGATATATTAAGTAGTGGGTGAAGAATGTGTCCTGTCAATTATGAACATCTTGCCAGTGAAATGACTTGGCTCAATAGCAGTGGGAGGCTGCCAGCTAGGATAGAAAAGTTCCTGAATCCCCATATGCCTCCTCCAGGCCTTCATAAGGGGAAGTCAAGCTGCAAACTAATTCCTTGCTCACCAGGGATCAAGTCTCCCTGAAGTTGTTCCTGTCATACAAGCACAAACCTCCTCAGTGCTCAGTACCCATAGGCCCTCAACAGTACATCCTAATGACAAAAGGCAAAATGAACCTTCCTTGCTCTAATTGCTCCAGCTCCCTGCCAAGCACAGTATTCACTAACACTGGACCCTCACCCAGTGGCCCTGGGCCTTCCTAATGAACAGCTCATGCATTGATGTCTACTTTCCCCACCATCACCACTAAGCTTCTGACACAAGAAAGAAAAGCCCACTGCTGCTGAGAACTACATTGTGCTCTGAGACACAGGAGCCGCTAGCAGGATCACACTCAAAAGCTAGCTTTGCTATCACTATTGAAGACACGAGTTGATTAATTGTGGGCTTTATTTCTCCTTTTCTGTTTTGTCTAATTATTATTTGGTAGGTTAGAGAAATCAGGAAAAAAAAGACACTTCCAAGCAAGCCACTATGTTTTGGTGTAAACAGTAGTCAGTTTATGTTGCACAACAAACATACCACTGATACATATTTAAATACGTATTTTTTACAGCACATAGTTTCCAGGTATTTCACTAAGTCCTACAAGAGAAACCTATTGACACACCTGGCTCTTTCTATAGAAACAGTAAACTTTGAATGTTTGCCTGGATTATTCCCAAGGTGCAGATGCAGAAATATTTGGGACCTGGATCTGAAAACCTTAGAGTTCAGATCTCAAGCTAGTATAACTCACTCAGCTGCAGTAGGTTTTTTGTTTGCCCAGTCCCAGCCCCAAATACATTCTTTCTTTTTTGTGATTAGTAAAGGATATATCCCTCTGAAAAAATAAGTACAATTTTACCCAGCTTTGCAAAAGGAAGAGTGACTGCACAGATACAAAAGGGATGGAAAAATCAGAACATGAAGGGTGTTTTGCTTTCTGTTTACAAACTGGTAACTACTGCGTTGTTTGTCCTTCCTCTTACATATCAGCTCCAGTCTAGCTTGTCTGCAGTTCTTACACAGGCACAACAGACAGATGAACCCAGTGGACTGGAACCAGAGATAGTTCTGCTATGTTTTACCAATATCATTTGCACAAACAGGTACAGTCTAGGAAACAGATGTGCAAGTTCATCTTCTAATTTGCAAAACAAGAATGACAAACTGCATTTAAACACTGTATGACTATGAAGTGGCATAACCATTGTGCATCTGTTATTTACAGTATATTGATAATATATGTCAGCATTAATATTAATTATCTTGATTTACATGTTTTTTCAGGCAGAAAATGGACTGGAGTTCTTTTTGATTTACTTGATAACACTCCTACTTTTCATGACTGGCTACAACAGAGAACACATTTTTAATATACTTAATAAATTTGCATTGTCATTAGTGTTGAATATTTTATCCACACAGACCAGGAAAAGAGGAGCACCTCACTAAATCCTCAACCAAATCTGATCCTTCAAAATATCAGGGTATGATATTCTTCAAGCTATGTCAAGGCAGAACTTACTTGAGATTGTTTAATCAAACACACGTTAGGCCACAAAATGCAAGGATTGTACTGACCCTCACTCTTCAGGGAAGGTAAGAATGTTCAGTAAGATTTAAGTTTCCTGCTAAACTAGGATCTATTTAAGCACCTGCTGTAGGTTGTTTCCTAGGTCAGTCTTTTCTGGGGTTTTGGGTGGGGGTTTTTTTTCAGTTTGATTGGTTGGCTGTTTTTCCCCCCCTCTCTCCAGCTTTATTGGAGCTCTTCTTGATAGCAGGCAAAACGTCTCAGGAAACTTTGGCAACCAGCTAGAAGAGTTGACTGTACTAGAAGTTTTTATTACTGTTAGTCACCAAGGTAAAATGAGCACTTATAAAAAATTGATAGCTATAGAAAACTGCTAGGTCCTTAGGGGTCTTGATGGCTGAATAGTGTCCCATCACACAGAAAAAAGACTGCACTCAGCTCCACACTCAGTCAGTGCATAAGATCCATGTTCTAAGCCTGCTTCCCACGCAAGCAGATCTCCCGCTGCGATGACACTGTAAAAAGATACTGCTTCCTACATGACTAGCTGAGTGTGCAAACTCATTCTTCCCTCCCTCTCAGATGCCCTCCAGCATCTACACACAAAACAGCCAGTGGTTCATATGTTTGCAGGAGCAAAAATTAAAGAAATTAAAATAAAAGACACAAGGCAATGTCATTGTTAAGATTTCACTAAATGCCCATGGGAGATAAAGTAGCAGCATTTATCAAGCTCTGATTATTCAGTTAAGAGAAGTGACTTACACTGAGCAACTGAAGCACCATATTTATAGATAAAAGTATTTCAAATAGTCCTTTTCAAGTTCTCCTTTCCCACAAAGCTGCTGGTTAAAATGTGCTTAATGAGACTTTCCTTCCCCTCACTTTGTCAGTTCCTCTCATATGGATTTGCTTCTCCTACCTACTTCAGCTAAAAGACCCTAATCTGCTGTTGCAGAGCGCACTGTGTCACTAAGCCACATGTTATGACCTTATTAATGTGGCTCAGCAGGTAGAAAATAAATGTGAGTTGAGAATAGCCCATCTGCAAAACAGAAGGAACCAGCATAAAATGTGCAGGAGAATGAGGAATACAACAACAGACATATCCTGGAAATTGCCCTCAAAGGAAGTAAGCAAATACTGACAATCTTTCAAGTCTCCTGTTACAAGAACTCTCTAGTCTAGAGAAGAAAATCTCCACAAAGACGTCAACAATACTGAAGATGACATGGATGGCTATAGCTCTGATTTGTAGAGAGGGCATTCTTACATAGCAAGGAGCCAGAAAATTGCATGCAGAAACATAAATATGTGAGGCTTCAAAGCATCTATAGCACTTATAACCACATAGCTGGGGTCAACTCACAGCCAAGACTTTTCAAACAACAGGATTCAAGGGAAAGAAAGATGTCTAACAGATCATCTGGCTAATATTGCAAGGTTTTAGTCAGGTATGACCCTCAGTCTACATCTACCTCTCTCCCTGAGGCTTCTATCCTTAGAGCAGCTGCAAGAGAAAAGAACACATTCCTGTTGTTCCATTGCTCCTTCTCATTATCTAACATACTAATACAAACCCATCTCCAACAATGAGTGTTTTCACAAAACACTCCCATGCATAATGGTGATTATGGGACTACCCAACATATAAACATAACACAATGATACTCAGACCTTAGTACCAAGTACTTTGGTCTACGTTAGCCCAATATCTTGTCTCTTGTCTCCAGCAGTGGTTGAGAGAAGAGGAGGATAAGAACACAGTAAGGACAGTGAGTTCTTTAGTTAATCAAGTTGTCCCATGGAATAAATGAAGGTTATTTCTATACCAAGAGGTGGAGATGCTCTGACTATTCAAATTCTTCTCTGGCTTACATATCCAACTTCCCTTCTTGAAATGACAGAGTTGCAGGATGATGTGCAGTGGTGGTGTTGGAAGGTGGGCATAAGTAAACTGATAAAGGGGTTAAAACACTCTTTGTTTCACAGTTAAACAAAAATGCCATGAAAAAGCTAGAAACAGAGCCTTGGAGTTCTGAGAATTTTTATCTTGATGTGACTTCTGTAATATTTATCACTAGGCAATCTTCAAAATATTGCAGATGCCAGTTAGCTAAATCCATTCTAAGCTCTCTAGGGCCAGAGGCGAAGCAACTATTAATGTTCCTTGCTTTACATATGGGAAGTTAAAGCTACATCTATATGAGGCATAGGTATTTTTCAGAGTCCTTGAGATTCCTTTATGGCATACGCACTAAAGCTTCCTTAGTGCAGAAACCAGGAGCAGTGAAGAACAGGCTGGAAGTGTCAAGCACTCCTGAATTGGGGAGCTCACAGTTCAGGCCCAGTGTTGGAGTGTCAGAATATCATCAATAACTTCCAGAACTAACAGAGCAACAGATCATGATTTAGAACATATATGCTCTCAAACCAAGCAAACTCTACATTTTTGTACTTTCTGGCTGAAAAGCAATGTTTAATTACTGCTATTTTTACAGCAAGTTCCATGAAATTACTCATTCCTGACCAATTACAGAGCTATAAGAAGGCAAAGAGGTGAATGGCAGCACTCATTGCTTGTCAGCCTCTCAAGGCCCTGAGGGAAAGTGTCCTGCCACACACATCTTTCCAGAGCATCATATTTACACAAACAGAAAAAAGATTAGTCCTCCTGCACAGCTGTCTGCAGCTCATGGATACCGTAGTCACTATTCTGACATTTTTATTTATTGGAAACATAAGCTTATCTTACTTCAGTGGTAAAAAACATCTTCTCCTAACTCTCGCAGCTTAATCCTCTTTGTGATCTGAGAGATATCTAGGAGAGGAAGAGAAATAAATCCAATACACTCAGTTAATTGCTCAGTGACAGATAATCTTTTCTCCTCTGTTTTCTTCCTCTTCTATAAAAAGAATATCAAAAAGTAAATAAAAAGCCCTCAACTAAAATGTGGAAAAAGTCTGCTGAGAGGATAACAGCGTAATTAAAGTCAGGCCCAGCCTGATGCAAAATCTCACTTACTGCGTACAGAAGCAGCAGCTCACTTGCCATCCAAAGCTCAGTGAGTACAGAGCCTTAGCACTCTAGAAGATTGTATAGATTCTTCCCATCTCTCTTTTCTTACTGTATTTCATCCCTTCATGTCTGTTGCCAGTGGTCTCTTAATTCATCAGCAGTTTTAGAAGGGCGATCTCCATCCATTAGTGCTGCAGCCAGCTGTAGTTAAACTGGCTGAAAAATTACAAAGAAATGCCATCCTAGCAGGTAGTAGTGTGTTTATAAAGAAGACAGATTCATATCTTGTAGGCGATGGCATAGTTATGTTATAGATGGTTACAGTCCCATCAGTCACAAGACTGCTTAAATCACCCAAGTACACCTTCAAATGACAGATGTGCTTATAACCAGCTATAGCATAAATGACTCGTGTCTGTGACATACTTCTAAACAGCCCCTCATCATTCATCAACCTTTTGAGAATACACTCTGCACAGGAGGAAAGAGTGGTATTTCTTTGTCGTGTATTCAAGACAAAGATTCCCCTTCACTTGCGGGTACCTGCAGAACCACCTTTCTCTTCTATCCTTCAGAAACAGAACTCTTGACATCAGAAATCAAACCTGACATGAGATCATGCTTTCTTCCATTCCCCAACATCAAACCTAGAGGCATGAAATAAAGGCAAGATATGTGTCTCCCCTTTCTCTCAATTCTGTTTTTTTCTATCCTTTTCAAACAAGCAGGAAGATTTAGATTAACATGTCACTTAAGCAGCCAGGAGGAGCAACAGCTAATAAGCTCTCTATCAGGTGCATTAAATAATAAGATATGCCCATCTTGACATTTCTTTCCATCACACTAAGAACAGAGAAGCTGTCCTGGGATCTTCATAGGGATATTTATTAGTGACCTGAAGGAATGCCTGCATGGTGAGCAGGGATCTAACAGCAAAGCCAGACTCAGGACAGAGCATAATGTAACCACCTGGGACTTATGCAAGGCAACAGGATCAAGGAATGACAATGAAGTGCACTGGCAACTTTCAGAGCAGTCATGAGCACTGAAAAGCTGATCAAGAACAATGGAGCACTGCAAAGACAAGTGGGTTGATTTTAGCTATCCTGGTTCTTCTTCAACATCTCCCAGTCCAAAGCATTTGCCCAGAGATTCTGGATAGTTGGCCATGCAACTGTAATCAAGTGCTGACAAGTGACATGTGCCAAGTGAACCTGAAGCTGGTGGGTTCAAAGTAAGACAAGTGGTTCCTCAAATAACCTGTGGAAATTTTGCTCTAAGATGTCACAGGTACTAAAAATTTAACACATTCCAAGAGATATTAAGAAAGTTAGCTCATGGGATATTAATCTCTGATATATACTAAAACCAAAAAAATTATTCAGAACCTGATAGACCTTAAACTGAAGGTTGAGGAAGGACCCTAAACTTCAACCGTAAGAGTGAATGCTAGCAGAATACTGGAAGGAAGTGTCAGATATGATAATCCTGTTTATACATTCTTTCTTCGACTGTTTTTTGGTAATAGGATACTGGGCTAGAGGAAACAATCAGGCTACTACTATGTTGTTAATCACGTTCTGATATTAGGACTGTCAGAAGTCCAGAAAAGTGCACTGCACTCACTAGCTCTAGGACTGCTACACTGCCAAGGCCCTAGCTTCTGGTACATCCTCCAGTGATATCCCCACAATCCTTTCTCCTTTAACCAGGGTAAATTTTATGTCATTGTGGAATGCTCCACAGAAACCATTTCTGAAACAGACAACAGCATAAGGTCATCAGCATGATTTTGTGCCCACATTGATACACCTCAACAGGAAGCATTTTCCACTCTGATGTGGCTGGCCTATCTTCAGTCTTAAACCATTATCTCAACACAATCCTGCATTGCATCACATGAGTAAAGTAGTTCTTCAGCACTGTCAGCAATGGGGAAGGAGTTGTCTCCACATACTGAAATGCCATACCTTCCTCAATAACTGAGGTTAGTAAGAGGAAATAAAAATAACATATTTCATATTTATGGATATTCTTTCTCAAAACCATTGAGAATTTAAACAATCTAGCCCAAACTCCCTTCTGAAAACATTGCCAAAGCCACAGTCCTGAAAGACCCTTTACTACAGGGTGCACACCATAGTAAAGACAAAGCTAGTAGAGACAATAGGATCATTTTTGATCTTAAGCCATAGCAGCAATGCATATGAAATGGACAAATCTGATTATCCCCCCACAGCAGGATGAGAAACCATTTATCCAACCCCACAAAATACTAATACTTTTGAGTGTTCCTGTTCAGAACAAATCCTAGAAGTTTTGTATTTCTTTAGGTTTTCAGGTTTTTTGTCTGAGGGGTTTTTTTGTTTTATTTCCTCAGGCCAGTGGGTAGCTGAGTTAAGAATATACTCCATGTCAAATCCCTCCTCTGTCATTCTCTTAAAACCCTGCTCAGTTCCTTGAACAGAAAGGTTATTTGTTCTACTTCTGACCCAAAATTCTTCCTTGGAAACAAAAAACCTTTCCTAAAGTTTATCAAAACAAGTTCATCCTTACAAGAAGTTTTAGTTTCAAACACTCAAAGTTTTCTTGTATCAAGACAGTAGCCTGTCCACCTCCATCAATAACCTGCATATAAAACCCCTAGATTTCCCACCGAAGTTTCACAGATGGAACCACAAGAAAACCTCCCTTTCATCTGTAACAGATCATGAAAGTACCACTAGAGACACGTGAAGTAAACACCCCTTAGATCCATTTTTCATAGAGATAAAAACAGGCACCATCTGCTCTCACTGAATCCAAATAACAGCCTTAAGAAATAGACCATGGCCCAGCTCTTTCCTTTGGTTCACAGAGTGCATGATGTGCTTTCAAATCATGAAAGTATCAAGGCATTCCCTATAAATCAGTTCAGTAGTCAACATCACACAAGGGGAAATCAATTATAAGGTACTAATACTATCAGTTCTGAATAAACAGGCATTGAATACTTGTTCACAGGTATTCTCCCAGTCTTAGTAGCACTGACTTTTCATAAGGATCATTTGGGCAGCAGACAGCCATTAGATCCTTCATATAAATAAGGACTTAAAGCTGTTGAGTTGCCCTAAAAATAAACCAATTGGTTGATTTGATTCTGAATAAGATGGGAAAGGGGAAATCAAATGATAGCACATCCATGAAGTACATTATCTAGCTGAAATAAGACAATCAGACTTCAGTCTCTTTGTCCTTGAGTATGAAATAAGTGAGAGAGAGAAAGAGAGAGGGGTGGGGGGGCGGAACTACAAACCTTCCAGCACATTTTAAAAAATCCAATTAAATTCAATAAAAGAATTATATCAGGTTCTTCCTATTTAAGTAAGGTGGTAATTATTAACTCAATTTATCTCCATACCTCCAAAGAGAGCTCTCTGTGATGCTTCCCAAGTTGTAGTCATACAGCTTTGTCAGAATTAGAATCACCTGAAGGCAAAAGAAGAAATCACGGTTAGTCTCAAACAATTACAATCTCATAGAACTGAAATGACCCCAGGGAGGGCTTAGGATTCCTTTAATGGGTGCTTAACATAATTGAATGCATTGTTAAAAGCATTTGCCTAAACTGACATGGGAAGTATTTGCAGAGAGGTATGTTGAACCAATCAGACCTTTTCTTGCTCAGCTCCTCTGTGTGATATCACCAACAGGTTCTTCCCTTAACCCCAGGAGGCAGAATGCAGTGGGAAGGAGCTGACATGCTATACAATGTTTCAGGAAACAAGATGAGATCTGCTGTATACAGTAGAAACAGTGATTACTTTCTGCTCTGTTTCACCAGCACTGAAACTGCTGATCTTTTTCACAGCTGTGGTACACAGATAACCCACTGGCCTGTCTCCAGTCAAACTCTTTTTGGTTGTAGAGGATGATATAACACAAGCAAATGACCACCAGTTTTGGCCTGGGAGACTCAGGCTAGACATCAGAAAAAAAAAATCTCCATGAGGAAAAGGGTTCAACACTGGGACAGGCTACCCAGAACCTCTGGAAAGCCTCCATCCTTGGAGGTTTTAAAGACCTGGCTAGACAAAGTCATGGCTGACCTGATCTATAGCTGGTGATAACCCTGCTTTGAGTAAGAGGTTGAACTATAGACCTCCAAATGTCTCTAACAACCAACATTTCTATGACTTCAGTGAAAAGTTTTAGATTTAGCCAGAATGGAAGTGTTTCCAGATTTAGGAGTTTTATTAGCTTTTTTGATAAACAGCTTTTCACTCCTGCCAAAACAGACACTTCTAGAATAAAATTATCTTAGCGGGGGGAGGAAAGCAATTTTAGCAAAAAGAATTTCCAGCAAAACATTTCAGCCTGCTCTTTTGTTAATGTCTTAAAATAATTTCTAACTTTCAAGATGATAGGCTCCTTGAACAAGACTGACATTTGGGACATAAACTACCAGACCATTACTATTACTACTAATTTATTCTGCATTTCACCGTGCCAGGTCACTGTATATCTTATCCTCCTCTCTATCCCATTAAAACCACAGTAAATTAAAGAGGCACAACACTTCTTATCTGACAAAAACACTGATCTATATACCTCTTACTATTTTCAGCCTGGGTTCCTATGAAATGAGGCTCACAGATACACATTCCCCTGCTCCCTTGATAACATCACCAATTCAACCCATTTGGCAGAGAAGCAAAGGACTAGAGGGAATTCAGTCCCTGTAAGCCCTATGCAAGCTGGCAGGAATAGCCACAAGGCTGCTTGCGCCAGGGGAGAGGAACAAACCTCACCACCACCATTTCCAAAGCCAAAAGCCATCCTACCTCTTACACACCAATGGCACTGAACCAGCCACACCAGGAACTACCTTGTTCCAATATGGTCAGCATGCAAGACAGCAAAAAAAGCATGGCTATGTAGGAGCTGAGGGCATAAGCGAGCACGTAGTTACTACAATAGAGAAAGGTATAGGGGACAGAGCACACACATCTGACAGACATCTGTTTCTACAGCACAACTCTGTTAAATCCCTCACAGCACAGAGAGAGGCTGCCCAAAGCATTCTCTAGCTGCACAAACACAAGTGATGCGCAGCTGGTGGGGGAGACAGAAGAGGCACCTGAAAAAATGGTGGTTTACCAGGGCTGACCATCACTAAACATCCTGCAGAAGAAAAGCAGGCTCCCTTACTATCTGCTCCCATTTTAATCTCCCACCTCCCACTATGCCCACTTACTGCCTTATGTCCAAAATGAGAGCCTCATCCTGCTGTCCATAAATAAGTGGCTGCAAACTCAAGCTATTAAAATGCAAACTCCATCAGGCAGAAGACAAGGTGGGGGGAGACACCCCGACTTTCTATCTCAGCAACACCGCACAGACAACTCCACAGAGAAAACAAAGACCACGGAAGAGCGTCCCCAGCGAGGTGCCCAATGCCCAGGGCTGCCCCCAGCCCGCCCCGCTCGCGGGTGTGGGACAGGACCTGGCTGCCAGGCCCTGCCCTGCCGCCCCGCGGGGGAGCCGTCACCGTGGGGCTGTTTCAGGGGGACATGACACTCGGAGGGTTGTGGTCATGGTGAATTGGTCCCCAGCTCCCACAGGGTGGGTGTTGCTGGGGGACGTGGTGGGGTCTGGGGTTGGTGCTCAGGGCACCTGGAGGGGCCTGGGGGTGGCTTGCTGCTGCGGGGCTGTGGGACAGGGCTGGTGGGGGAAAACGTGAGGGAGCCACTGAGGAAATCAGGATCCGGGGACAGACCGGGGTGTCATACAGGAGTTTGGGGCCAGGCCAGGCCCAGTGCGCCCCTCGCCCTGAGGCGCACGCGGGGCCTGGTCATGGCAGCACAAAGGGCAGGGGCCTGCCCCAAGGCTGCCCTCAGCACTCAGCAAGCCACCCCCAGGTGCCCTGAGCACCAACCCCAGACCCCACCACGTCCCCCAGCAACACCCACCCTGTGGCAGCTGGGGACCAATTCACCATGACCACAACCCTCCGAGTGTCATGTCCCCCTGAAACAGCCCCACAGTGACTCCTTCCTTATCCCAGGGCCCAGAGGACAACACACATCCCCGGAATGATGGGGGACGTTCACACAACCGCCGTGACCCCTCCTCTCTGCTCCCCATGGCCCCCTGACCCCTCTGCTCCCCAACACACGCAACCCCACTGCTGTCCGGGAGGTGCTTCCCTCTAGCCTGGAGGGTCCCTCTTTGAAGAGGCGGCCAACATGAGAAGCGCCAGCCGCCTGCCAAGGCATCAGATGGTGGAGCTGCAGCAGGCACATATGCTTCGCAAAGGCTTGTGCCAATTAGGGCTTTGTAAGTGCTAAACTTCAATCTCCACCCTCCCAGGAATGCTTATCAGTGACAGCAGAGCAGCTGTCTGCTCCAGATACAGAACCATGTCACTGCCATCCCTCACAGCACCCTCTGAACGGGCCTATAAATCCCCTACTTGACAAATAAATAAAAATTAAGGGGGGAGAAAGGAAGAGGAAGGGGTGTGCGCATAAAGCCTTTCTGAATAACAACTCTCCCAATGTAAGGTAGCGGTGAACTCCATGAGGTTCAGCGCCAGCCTGCATGGAGACCTGCTTAGAGACCTTCATTACAGCGTGGGAGTTGCACGCACCCTCAGCTTCAAGCCTCCCTTGGATGTGCAAAGCAGCTGGACAGTTGCTTGTATCTTTTTCCAAGCCTTGTTGTCTTCGCTTGGTCCTGTCCTCCTCTGCTTGCCAGAGGAGCCAGAGATGTAAATGACTAATGAATATTTCCCCTAATGAATATTTTGACATCTGGTAGTTTTAGAAGCAGACCTGAAGATAGCAGGCATAGAAACTGGGAAGAGTAAATAGGAAAAACAGTGAGGTTTTCCCCCAATTCTTTGCCACTAGATGATGTAATCTTGGGGAAGATCGTACAAGAATCAAGAAACACTTTCCCCATCTGTAAAACCCAAGAATTAGAATCAGGCTAATTTTGTGGAATACTAAGATTAGCAGTGTCTAATTACTGGTGCTAAACAGACAGAGAATTATTTTTCACAAGTTCCTCAGATTTTAATTTTTTTTTTTCCCAGCTGAGGAAAAAAAAATCACAAATCTCAAAGTTCCCATGAAGGAAAACTCCACTGAGAATTTTAACCTACTCACCTGAGAACAAAAAATTGTAACTGACATCCCAAACTAATATGCACTTACAAAAAATTAAAAGTGCCAACACGAGAAACCAAAATATTTCACTTCCAGAGAGCTGAAATGTCTCTCTTGTTCTTTCCTCTTCCCCCAGAAATTTCAGTAAAGCCCACGCAATCTCACTTAGACTGCTGTAGTTCTCCTGGAATTGATGGGGGTGGGGGGAGGGGGCAAGGCAGGGGGGACCCAGCTGCATTCCATCATACTTCTTTTTGATATAGCTCTAGCAGTCCTTCTGCAGAGGCATCCTTGCACCCGTCCAAATATGCATGTTAGTTGCAGACTAGCTACATCTAGATCCCTAAATAATATTGCTTCATGCTGGAATTTAGGATAGCATTTAACATTTCCAAGCTAATATTTTGTATTTGACACCATGCTGCAGCATACATAGGCACTAGTTTGTTGGGTAATAGCTTAGATATCTCCACTTGGTGTAGATATTGTATTTCCAAAACACATAAGGGCTTTCCTATAGGAAGTTTTCTCATTTTTGTGGACCTGTATCAGCCCCTGAATATCTTTAAGCCTATCCTTAGTTTCCACAATCTCCTTGTGCCATTTACTGTGGTTCAAATACTAGCAACAGAACTGCTCAAACATATGTGTGCAAAACAAACAAGTCATTGGGCAGAAAATTAGTTATTTCTGCCCTAGAGTTCAGTATTCTCTTTTCCCCTTAGTAACAATATTTGAATAACCTATGCAAGGCCATGATTTTAGTTATATTTACTTTTTCAGAAAACATATTTCTCCTTTGCTGTTCTCATTTCTTTGTTATTTAGCCTGCAAAGGTTAGTTCATGTTTAAGATTGTTTCTTTTTTTTTTTTTTTTTCCTCTGTGGCTGTCACTATGTAGTACTGAGGAACCTAATGAACAGAGACATGCATATTATGTTCTTCTAAATGTCAGAATAGGGGCTGTGAAGAAGCACGGTAATGAAATGAAAAATATTGTCTCGCTTTTTTTGATTTCTTCTTTTGTTTTTGTTTTCTGGGACTGTGTGTTTTTCTCCCTTTACCACTTACCAATCAATGCAAGCTAACAAGAGCAAGAAAAAAAGAACAAGAAAACTAGAGATACATTGAAAAGGAGCTGAAAATCCAGTCTTATGCCGGCTCTCCTGTGAATACAGATAACCCTTCCTATTACATAGAAATGCAAGGCTTCAGAAAGTCTGTTCTTCATTAGGATCAGCAGCTGAAGTGGGCTATTCTGCCATAGCAGGTAGGGAAGAGGAGAGACAAAACTTCATCACTTCTTCATTGATAGCTCAGAGCAAAAGGTATTTGATCCTGGGTTTACCACACCCCCAGTGAGTACACTAACCATGAGGTATAGCACTAAAAATTATTTTTGAGTTACTTATACAAAGTGGAAAAGCCCCAGCAGGCAAGAAATGGACAAAAGGCCTGGTGGGTTACCACACTCACCTAAGAAAAGACAGACTGACAGAAGAGCTACTTAAATGTTTCGCCCATCTCCCAAAGGAAACCAGTTCCCAGTGGCTCTTCTAGGAAGGACAGGATATTCGTGTCTTGGACATCATTATGGTTTTCTTCAAACCAAAAGAGCATTTTCAGGGTAAACACACTTTGTTAGTCACTCCTGACCTGTGATTGCTTTTTAAGACTTGGGATGCGAAGGCCCATCTCTAGGTTTCAAAATGGAAATCAGTGGCTGGACAGAAGATACTGCTCTGTGAATTTGCCAATGTAGGCCTTAGAAGGCTCTTTGCTATCTTGGGAAAAATTCTAGGACAAGCACGGCTAAATTTTTGCCAGACCTACCTTGGCTCGTATTCAACTGGTCTATGCTGTCTCACCGCACCCTTCTTTGCAATTCTGACCCAAGTTTAGTACTGGCTTAAATCTTTGTCTTGACCTTGTTTTCAACTGCTCTACAAATGCATCTATCCAGCAAGGCTCCCAACAGGGTATCGGCCAAAGTTCGTCCTTTACTGCAGCACTAGTTCCAAATTTAATGCAAGGATTACTTTTAACCTGACTTTTCTCCCCAGCAAAAAATATTTAGTCTCATCAAAGAGTGCTGAACCAGCTGGCCAGGAAGACAGCAAACAGAAGTCTGCACACTGCTGCTGATCAGGTTCGTAACACATTGGGAAGGAAGCGACAGGTTACACTCTGTGGCTGTGTAACTCATCTGCTGCTAATGATGTGTCTAGAAAGCAAGCAAGCCCACACTGAGCTACACAGAAACCAGTACCTAAGCCAGCTAATAGCACACTAGGTCAGGGATCTGTAACACTCCACACTACTCACTGACAATTGCAAATTTACTCCTGGGAACACTACGTGAGCACTGTGTTAAAACATGTCCACACTTATTCAAGCTCGGCTAAACAAGGACATGGACTGGAACAATGGTGTTCAAGGTTTGATCACCATTATTAAAAGACCTGCTACACAGTGTGGTCTGTGATAATACAACTCAATCTCATTTACACCAACAGCACTCTCATTTTGGATACATTTTTATCAGCTGTATTCTCACCACCACCCCTAGGTCCTCTCTGCAAATGCTTTCCACTTTACACAGCACAACAGGGTACTAAATTCAAACAACTTTTATAGCTCCACAGTGATAGACATTTCTCAAACAGAAACACAATCAAATTTTTAAAGGTGTTTACTATAACTTCTTGGGCTTTGATTTTTACAGCATTACCTCTAGACTGACCTAAAACTGTGCCAGAAAGATTGGCCTTACAGCATTCAAGTGCTGATTTCAAAATCGCAACAGACCTTTGCTTATGAAGACAGAAACCACACCTCTGCTTTAATGTTTTCAGACTTCCATGCTTTGTATGTATGCTTGCATCTGTGTCAGTCAAGAAGAGTGCAGCTGTCCTGGGATAAGCCACAGTACTAAAAAAACATTTAGTCAATAGCCCACTTTCCTGACTTGCACACCATCAGCTCTCAGTATTACTTGTGTACAGACTGCTCCTTATTTAACTTTTTGTTGAAATCATTTGAAAAAGTGATGCAAGTGGTATATTTGATAAAATATTTCTAATGCCTGACTGCAAACCACTTACAGCAGCTTTCTGAATCAGTTTGAGAATCAGTTTCTTCTGTAGACTGTTAGTGCAGTCATCAGACATCTTTGTGACCACTGAAGTCCCAGAAAAAAAAAGGAAGGTTCCCCCCCCGCAACTCAATGAAATCCTTCAGGATGCTATTCTGTCCCAACTTCTTGTCCAGCACCACAGATTTTTCTGTCTCAAGCCACAAGGAGCATATTAATACCTATCATGGGATAACTGAGATGGGTCTTCATGAACTCCAACGTTAGTCCTGTATTAGAACTAATAACCTGACAGAAAACTTCTAGTTTCAGTCACCTACCAGCTACACATTCTACACTACAACCTGATCTTCAGGATGTGCCACAATTTGAGAAAAGAGCAGTCTCAACAGTCTTCCCTCTCCTGTGGTGCTCTCCACCCCTGCAAGGAACATGGGGACACTTCCAGAGCTTCTGAGACTCAAAATACAGCATGTGCCATTTGGTTGCTCTATTGTTGTGAGCTGAAAGAGCTTCTGAGACTCAAAATACAGCATGTGCCATTTGGTCGCTCTATTGTTGTGAGCTGAAAATGTTTAGGTATAGGGATTGTCTCACAGAACACAAGCAGTCTCCAATGTAACTATTTTGTTAATAAGCTATTGTAATACATATAGCTATGTAAAAAATGTTAATGGTGTAACTACCCTTTACAAGACTCTCCTGATGAAACAGCCACACTGCCTTTTAATTGGGAAGAGAGAAACAAATATCCAGCCACAATCAAGACAGTTTAATGAATCCCTTATTAAACTCTAGAGATCCTGTCCATCGCCTACTTAGCAGGAACATAAGTCAATAACAAAGCAGCGCTAAATTAAGTTTTCACAAGCCTGTTGGTCTGCTATAATTGAGCAGGAAGCTAAAGGACTTGAAGCTTCCTTATGCATCATTTGTTAATAAACCATGTTTCTCAGGCTAGACTGCAGTGTTTGAGAGTATGCACCATTCAATCAAAGACTGGAAATAACTGGGCAACACCTATCTGTTCCTTTCTTCACCTCTACTTTCCCAATACAGCACAGAACTTTAGAACTGGGAAAAAAGGGGGAACACAACCAGAACAGAGGAATATTCTCAATGAGCTGTTTAGTGAGGCACGTATGTGAGGAAATGTTTTCAAATAAATCCACAAATAAGTCTGAATAATTCATGACTGAGAATTTTACAGGCTGTTCATTAATAAAAAAAAGACAAAATCAAGAGAACTCATTATTTGGGGAAAATTACTTGTACAAATCTTGTTCTTCGTATGATTATTATTTAGCAATTTTATACCAGTCAGCAAGTATCAGGGTCTCTAACAACTATGCGAGTACCAAGAACTATGGAGACATGAAGATTTTGTAATTTGCTTTCCACCTGGACTGCAGATCAACAGGCTTCCTTATATAAACACATCAGTAGGCAAAGGAAGAAAGGAAAAGTGTGATGATAGAGAAGGACAGCCGCATGGTTACACAGCTAGACTACAAAGTCCCCATTTCACCACAGTCTTTGTTATGATGAATCCATAAAGGAAAAATCCCTTCATTTTTCTGCATCCTTCAATGGAGAGAAAAAAAGGTCTGATATTGCCCACTATCCCACCTGTGACAGGAGACAACAGCAGAAGTTTAGAGAGAAAGCATTAAAAATTGTATGTGTAGAAGGTGATTCTTCCCCTGACTTTCAACAATCAGCAGATTACACTCTTCCTAATTAAAAAACTATTGCAACTATCGTGCCTAATAATAAAAGGTTCAGAGAAAGCAAGCATGATCTAAGATGTGGAATGGCCTTTTTAGTGAGAAATTACTCCAACTCTCAATCCAAGAAAGAGACCACAAAAGGAGATATGAAAGACATCTGTGAAGTCGTAAGTGTCCTGAATTGTTTATTCACTGTTTTTCAGTACATGATACCTAGGACAGCAAGTGAAACTGGGAGGTTCAAAATACTACATATACATGAGCTGGGAAATTCCTTCCCACAGTATTTTGTGGCTACTGAAAACTTAACATCGGTTCAAGGGGAGTCAGCAGAAGTTCAGGGAAGAGATGTGCACTGAGGTCAAATAAATAAAAATATATCTAGCACAATACGCGTGCAAGTTTTCCCAGGCATGCAATTTTAGCCACTGTTGGAGAGGGAATATAGCCAAGTATGACAATTCTTTTGTTCTTATAGCTACCATAGGTAGCTCTATCCCTCATAAATTTGTTTAAATCTGTTTATAGTTATTCATATTTTTGGCATCTATAAAAACCACCTGTAGGCAAGCAAGTCAATGTTTGCCAAACATGGATACTAGTATTTCCTTTCTTAGTCTTGTATAATTCAATCAGTAGAGCAAGATGTATGGCAGTTTCTATTATACTCAGCTTACAGGGGTCCGTGGCATGGTGACAACTTTTAGAGGAGACAGCAATACAAATTATGATAAAGAGAGGCAAAATGAGGCATCTCTCTCCCTCAAATCTTTTAAAGATAGCCCCAGTCTTCATGCTTGTCATCAGCATGGAACAGAAATTTGTTACAGTCTAAAAAGAATTTAAAATATTACCACCACCAAAGCAGAGAGAAGGAAATTCTGTTTCTGCAACAGATAAAGCCCAAAGGTCAAGACACTGAATTACTGCTGCTCCTGGCTCCGAAAGGGACCCAAATCTGAGCCTACCACATTCCAGAAAAAAACACCTTAGCCACTGACATGGTGAATAACTTAAAGGGGAATTAATTCCCTGCTTTGAACCCTTTTTCCAACACTGAAATCCATTTTCACAAATTCCCCTTTCATTCAGTGAGAATCTGTTTCATGGATATATTTCTGAGCAGCTCATGTGCTTAATGAATTAAAAAAAAAGCCAAACCCGATAAATTACAAGGAGTAAAAGGAAATTCCAGGGAGTAAATTACTGTAGGAAAAAAGAAGAGATATTCAGGTTCTGAAGTAAATGTAATAGATTTTCTTCCAGCAGCAGAAGTAGGCAGGAAAGAAAGGAAGGTGGACAAAAACAAGTGGAAAAAACTGCCTGTCATCTTGAAATGTTTTAACACAAAGGCAAATAGTTAAGAAAGAGACAAGGTTTCATTTCAGAAGACGGAAGTTGTTATAGAGAAAATCAATTACACGCTATAATTGCATTGATGCTTAAAAGCCATTAGCATGAGAGCTCTGTGCATATTTCAAGAGGGAAATGCAGTATTCTGTTTATTCATTTCACTGAATACCCATATAGGCCTTTGGGGGATTATTTTACAATTAAGACCAGAGGAGGGTGAAGCCCCAAACTACTTAGAAGGAAATTTCTTCTCTTACTCCCTATTATATTCGCTGTCAATCAGCAGCTCTTGCTTAAACATGAGTTACTGCCAGTGATTTAGAGTGGACACCCAGAAAGGGTGAAAGGGTCAACTGGAGAAAAGCACTAAGTTGTTCTGTGCCTGGCCTGCTCTTGGGCTTGCTATTGAATCACTCGGAGACATTCCGGAGGCTCTAGACTTTGCCAAGGGACAAAGATTTTAAGTGCTGACAAGCCATTTCTGAAGCAAATTTGGAAAGCCTGCATATCTACAAGTAAAAACTTGCTTCTGAGGAGTTTCTCAGACACCTGATCTTATGTGCAAATTAGTGCTCCAGCATAGCCACTGGCAGCTAAAAAGAGCAGAATACAACACTCAGAAAAAGAGGGAGAATGCAAGAAGAGACTTTGTGAAAACATGCCACTCAGCCATTAGGCTCCTATGGTCATGCCTTTCTGGTTAAGATCCAGAAGTTTCTGAAGGATTTAGAAATACCCATAAACTCCAAACACACAATATTTCCCAAACCAGTAATCTAAACCTCCACTTGAATGTAATTCACCCAACTCTGAAGAAGGAAATGAAGAGGAAAAGCATCACAAAAGACAACAAAGTTGAAAAAAATCTGAAAGTAGAGGTCTTTCCTTGGGACAGGAACCATGTCCTGGGGGAAGACTGGCAGGGGGGTGAGGGGGCAGGGGCAGGCAAATACACACAACCAAAAGAAAAGTGGGATTAATGTGGTATATACAATACCCAGATTGCTTATTCTGGAGCTCACTACAGAATATAAAAGTGAAAAATTAGCATGCAATGAATAATTTATTTAGCACTTTACTGTTGTTTAAACAAATCACTTTCATGAAAGCAATGTGTATTCAAGCAATAAATCACTGTTTAGCACTCTGTCACAAGCAAAAGATACTACTTGACAGAATTATTGAGTGATGTTGCATGGCCACAAGGCAACTACAACAGAGATAAGGATGATGTCCTTGAATAATAGACTGCCTCCCTCTCACCCCAGAGAAGAAATTGAATCTTTAAAGTAAAACTTTCATCCTGGGGCAGCAGGGGTAGTGAAAATTATGACCATAAGTGCCTTTCATCTTTAGGTCCCAAAAGTGCCCTGAAAACAGTAATTGATCACTCCTAACAACAGCTCTGTGATGTAGGTTGGGTTTATTACACACATCAAGCATGCAGAGTTTAAGAGAGTTTGTTACAGAAGGCAGGGAGGGAATACTTACTCTGATGAACTCCTGGGTCTTTGCTCTTGAAATCATTCTTCCCTGTCTTCTAATGCATGGAGAGATGGACTTCATAAGGTCCTGACCTGCTTTAACTTTAAATCACAGCTTCCACCCTGTCTAGCTCTAACAGGGCATGAGTCAAATTCAAGCTTTCTACTCCTCTTCCTGTAATCCTACTACTGTCTTTTTGCATCAACACAGATGGGAACATACACTTTTTTGACTGATCTTCAGTCAATGATGAACACCACTATGCTAACAGACACAAAGGATGTTTCCCAGAAACTGAGAAAACAAACAAGATTGGTGCAAAGAAGATTTTTATTCAGCACAGTCTTTTGTTACACTGTGTTGGGGATATCTATTCTTCCAAATATGAGTTCCCCCAAAAACACTCTTCTAGCACTCCCTACACATCTTACACTAACAAATGACAATAAAAGGCATCACTCCGCAGACAAATGTGGTAGGTCTCATCTTACAGCAACCCTTTGTTAACGGAGTTAAACTAGAAATTAATTTGGCTCAGGCCTAAGATTCAGAAAGTGCCTTATGAGCTCTCTGGCTGCCAATGCTAATTTCGTCACTTGTTACTCATCAATAGTGCTAAAAAGAAAGGATGCAAAATCAAGTCCTTGTGTTCTCAGCTTCTCCCAAATCAGCAGAAATCTCAGGGCCAAATCTGCACAACACTTTAGTTTGTGTGTTAAACACATGAACAACAAAACAAAGCCATAATTTAGTGCCAAAGCCATAATTTAGTGCACTTGGTTTGCCATGAACAAATGAGACAAACCATCCATTCAGCTTGCACTCACTGGTCACCACAGTCAAGGCAATGGGAGGAATTAAGAGTAACACAGGACCTTCTAGCATCTATGAACAGAATCATCACTTGCTCTAGGAAAGAGACAGGGCTGAATGTAAGGAGAACTAAACTTAACTAATTGGATGTCTTTACTACTGAAAATTAGATGCCCCAAATCTCCAAAGGAGTGAGCCCAGTCTCAAAAAGAGACATTTCAGCCATCACCCAGTACATTTTGTCATCCAAGATCTGATAATACAAGAAAAGTTCTTCAGTTCCTTGCAGTCTTTCACCCACTCCAGCTGCAACAAAATATGCCAGCAGCAGCTGTTTGTAATAAGCTGGAAGGCATCTTGAGACCAATTGTAATGCAAAGGTCATATTTTTGGAGCTGTTTATAGGCAGTAATTTGTAAGGTTGTAATGTCACATGTTGTCAATAATTCAAGGTAGGAAATTGAAACAGTTAATAGGTCATCAATTCTTCACTTTCCCACCTTATCTCCTTCTCCCCAAAGAGCTGTTAAACCACATTTTATCTGAACATATTCCTTGAACCTCGGACTCAAAGGTTTCATTTGTTTAT
Organism: Astur gentilis; assembly: GCF_929443795.1. Lineage (NCBI taxonomy): Eukaryota > Metazoa > Chordata > Aves > Accipitriformes > Accipitridae > Astur > Astur gentilis. Next base: position 31,861,935 of record NC_064888.1, read on the forward strand.
GGAAAGAAACTTAGGATGGTAAGATGTAAGTAATCCCTTAACAGGCACCCAGGGATCATAACAGATATAAAGTGCACATTTCAGACTTGGGATATAAATTCCTGTTAAAGGTCTATTCTCACTGGGGCTCTATATTCTGTAGAACAGGTTGATGCTGTCAGAATGAAAACTGTTGTATTTTAGCACAGAGAGGAGGACTTCGTGAAAAACAACTTGTTAAAGGAAGCAAGATATATTCAAAAGTAAGAACCTTCCCCCAGTTCTTTCAGGGGAAAAAAAAAAAAAAAAACAAACGACAAACAAAAAACAACCTGTCATTAAAACATGAATTACAGGTTGTTTCTTTTTCTGTTCTCCCCTGCCCCCCAACCAATTTACAGCCACCAGCTAAAGATGAACCAGCTCCCACTGGTGTCATCAACTCCCACAGCCAGCCAGGGCAACCCTGGTAACAAGCACAAGCACTGACATAACAAAAACGTATAAAGTTTGCACCCTGGAAAGCTGCACCCACTGAGTGGGACCTCTTGCTGCATTCCCACCTAGGATCCCCATGAAACTAGTGTTGGCAAAACAATGCTTTGGGAAACTGACAACATCTGCTGACCTGCAGCACTGATGCAAACTTCCTCAAGCAGAAGATCACATAAACCTTAAAATGGAGCTGCATGGTCATATCCCCATAGAAAGACTAAAATTGCATCTTTTATGTCAAAATAATGCAAGTGTCCCGGGTCACAAGATAAGATTCATAGTCCATCATCTGAGAAGCCTGCAATTAGTATTGTGATGGGGAGACATATCTACCTGATTAGGAAAACTTCCTCCAGACAAAAGTTAGACTATTCTCATTCTCCTGATCTTGTTTAGAGCACACACGCAGAAAAAGCTGAAAAGAGTAACAGGACTGGAGGAAAGTAGAACCGTGCAGGACAGAAAACCTGCTAGTGAGCCTCCAGTCGAAAGATCAAGTCATCTGCACATGAGCTAGCTCATGAGATACCTGCACCAGCTGCAGACTCACCACTGACTGAAGGGCAGAGACAGCTGTCTGTATTAAACTACACCCTCCATATATGAAGAGTGTATCTGATATTTAACTCCAGAGGGTTCAAAGCACATTCAGCTCACATTCCCATGCCTTCGGGAAGGAGTCCGACAAAAACAAACGGTTCTGTCTTTTAATGGGCCATACTATTTATAAACACTGTATCAGTCAGGACATACTAACACTAAATATCTTTAGGGAAGGTATTAGGCCTAAGATACTTTCAGCAGCACTGTGGCCAAAATGACAGTCCCCTCAAGTTTAAAAAAAAAAAAGCCCCAAGGTTTTTACCCTTTAGAAAGGGCCTCATTGCCCTCTATGCTTTTCCCTCCCCTGCAAACTCCAGTCTCATACTTCTCTTGCTATATTTTTTTTAACCATGCTGGAGAGGAAAAGGGGGAGAGATTACATCTGGTGGTACAGGTGGAGGTTTTCCACCAAGCAATGAGGGATAAGAACAGCACCCCTTCAGGACTCTGAGCAAGACAAGGAAGGATGAGGGGGGATAAAAGGAGGATAAAACAATCAAGACTTTGTAATTACAAGACATTCTGACCTAGGATCCTTCCTATCTGTCAGGAAGAGAATTTGCTAGATTTTAGCTGCTCCTAGTTATAAAATAAAGGCACATGCCTATCTCCTGCAGAGGGTTCATCTCTTAAAGTTAAGGGGCAGGACTGTAACTTGCACCTCGCATCTGTCTTTGCTGGCACACATTTTATCAGGAAGCTAACTCACAACAAGGGGGAAATCAAAGCATATTAGAAACCAACGCACAAAAATCGTATTAACCCACTAAGATGTGTGACTAAGATCCTATTATCTGAAGGATAACAAACCTAAGCTGCCTTCTGCCTATACCCTGAAGGCTTTGGCAGAAAGTGTAGGAGAGGCACAGTAGTCCCAAGTGACTGGTGACCTTCATTTCTCTTCCTCATTCACTGTCAAGTGAGATGTAGGGTGAGATAGTCTCATTTTACTATACATAAACTATTTAAGTTTGGGGGTTTCATGCAGTCTTTTTGGAGTGAAAAAAGCCAAGTCAGTTCCTGACTTCCTCTCTCAGCAGAGGGCAAAACCAAGAACAAAAGGCCACTGGGTGGAAGCCCATTACCCAGACTGCAGCACCCAAATCACTGACCATTTTTTATGACAACTGACCAGTGCTTTCTTCCAGGTGGAACAATGATAATTATAATAATCCTGTGGAAGCAGATGACCTCTTGGACAGACATGATGATAATAAACAACACTGGTTTGGTCATTCCCACTAGTGAGAGTATCTTTGGTCTCTAAAAAAGCATAAGCTCCTTTGTCTGTCCCTCCATCACTTCCTTCAACTCCTTTAGCTATGCTTTGGGCCAAACCCCCAGCTCTTATGTTAAACAAAAGCAGACCAACACACAGATGCAAAGAGGATTTCCTTACGAGGTATCATCTTGATCCTGGAACTAGCCCACACATCCCAGTCTCTGTTGGTTTTGCCATATCCCTTAACATATCCCTGTTAAAAATGGAAAGCAGTGTATTAACTGTCAATTTCAAAATTCCTATAACGTAATAAAAATTACTATTAGTGCATCAACAAAATTGACCACCCTGCCTGAAGGGTGTAGCATAGAAAAATGGCCCGTTCCTCTCAACACAGTGAAGTATCTTGTTTCATCAGCTGTATCAATGCAACAGTGAAAGCTGGAGGAAACATATTTTGAGCTCTTCTGAGAAGTTCAGACTCTGTAATAGAAATCTTTTAGACTGAAAACTTTGGGGCTTCAGGATTTCTGGGTGTTCTTCCACAGCATGTTAACACCATATGAGTTCCTTCCTACAAATACAAACGTACTGATTCCCAAGCTCTATGGGCAAGATTCATCCCTTAAAGTCCGACAAGGGATCCAAACACTTGAAGCTCTGGCAAGTCACATATAATCTGGGAGCACTAGAGCATTGGTTTAGAGATTTAATTTCAGGAGCACTCAACAGCTTGAAAATTATTTCTCCACCCTCAGATACTCCTTTCCTACAAAAGGAACACTTTATTTCTGAATGCAAACCTACAGCCAAAGAAGCATCTCTCTCCTACTTACACTACATTCCCAAATTCTAGTCCACTGATCTTTCTGCTCAGCCTCAGACTTCATCCTATAGCAAACCAGTCTGCCCTTGGCCTTGACAAATAAGGGGTTTCAGAGATCTGAATTTTGCCCCAAAACTGAGCATTGCTTCCATACCTCTCTCGCCTGCAAGCCATTACACCCAAAACCACTAGAACAATATCATGGATTCATTTATCTTAGCAGACTCCTCCTGAATTATTTCTTTATTTCTAACAGAAACTTTCAGCCCTGTCAGCAGTTCATTGACCCACCTACTAAACTAATTTGTCTTACACTTACAATCAGCCATTTATCAAGACACAGGTATGGAACGAAGCTTTATATTCCACCCCCTTTATGTTTTACATTTAATATGTGTGCCTCCATTGAATCACACACAATTTTTTTCCCACAATCTCTTCTGCTTGCTCAACACCTGTTCTCAGGGAGAATGGTATTTCTGTATTTCTGCCTTTGAGCTACCCAAGCAACTGAATAAATAGGCTTTATGGAAGAAGAATGTTCTCATCGTGTCACCTACCACCTTTATCCTCAGCTGCCTGTTCCATAAAGCTCAGTAGGGAAAGTAGATTATTAGCCTTTACCCTTGACTCGCTGTTAATCAAGTACCTCAGTGTCGTACCATAAGCACCACTAGCAGTGTATATTCCCCAAAGAGATTAAAGAGGTAGGAGACACACTGGTATCACTCTATAGGTTTCCAGTGGAGCACTGATAATTTCCACTAGTTGGGGATATAATTTAGGGAAGGCAAGATATTCCAAGAAATTCCTACAACCAGGGTAATGCACTCTGGGGACCAGATCTTTAGTCAGTGGAAAGCAGAACATCATGAATTATTGCCTCCAATTTCCTCCACTGAAAGATTTGCCTTACTAAGAAACACACACAACTGGGGAAGCCCAAATGAAAGAGATGACATGCCCAAGGGCTGCAACTCTTCCACCCTACAAACTGCTCTTAGCCCAGGAGACCCAAAAAAAGTTTATAAGCTGCAGGAAGCTCAGCTCTCCAAGAGCTTTCCCTTTTTTCTTTTCCCCACTGCAGAGAAAGTTTAATGAGTACATTTGAAGGCTACCTGAAAGAAAGAAATTCTTAATACTGAAGCTAGTAAAATTAAATTTTTCAGAAAAACTAATGAAAGCCACTCTCTGATTTGCAAAGGACAACACTGATGCTATTTGCACCATGCTCACAGAAAATGCGTAACTGATAGTGGAGGGTGACTGGGGAAGCAACACTGGATGTACCTTCACTGTGAGAAAGCTCCCTCAATAACATCATGGGTCTTGCAATATCTGCTGTACTAAAAAGAGTTGCTATGATTTTTTTGAATAGTGAAGATGTAATACCAAGACACAGCATTACCAGACAGTGGCCTCTGCTTTTTCTGGGGTAAGTTACAGCCAGTGTGAAAAGATATCAGCTCCACAGATTTACTTGTGACAACCCAAAATAAAATTCAGCTCTAAGTAATGAGCTTCCTATCATTTTAAAAGGGATTATCACTGCACAAATGCATCTAAAGATTAAAGACTACTCAGCTGTAACTGACTGACATGTCGTTAAACCAGTAAAATCTTTCCATAAAAACTGTCTTATCCTTATTCTTTTTAAACCATTTTCTTCTTCAATAGAAAAAGAATGTTAAGCATTTTAGAAGAAGATTAAAGCAAAACCAGGCTGAAAAAGAAAATGTCACATTATTTCCCAAAGAAAGAACTCAGGTCCTCTGGCTTTAATTTCCTTCACAGAGACAACATGTTATTTAGTGTTAGCTCCATGTTAAATTTCTAGCACAGTTTGAAAAGGCGCACAAAATACCAGCTCGAAATGAACCAGAACATTTTGCTTGAGAACAAGCAGATGAAGAGGCAATAATTCTGGTTCACCGATACCGATCTCACTACGAAAAAGCAGACACCCTGAAGTCAGAGCCAAAGAGGTTTTTGTTGTTTGTTTCCTCCTAGTTTTCCCTGTCCTTCCTCCCTCTGTATGCAGAAAGCAAATGTTTCCTCCTAGTTTTCCCTGTCCTTCCTCCCTCTGCATGCAGAAAGCAAAGCGATTGCTCATGTCAAACTAGTACCGTGACAAGGAGCTCTATGCCTGGCAGAGAGAAAGGCACAAATTGAACACAACCCTTGCCGTCAGCTGCGCAAAGCGCAGCCCAGCCCGGCTGGCCGCAGCAGCGCTGGAAACACGGGATGGCACAAACAGCACCCTGATGCTGCTGCACCCAGGAAACCCCCAGTAATCACCCCCAGTGCCTCTGCAAACCCCTGCCCTGCTCCTCCACAGGGTGTCCGTTCTTGTAAGAACCGCCAGGAAAGAGAGCTGCAACACACTGATGTTCGTCTTCATTTTTTCTTCAATAAGAAGCGTTAAAATGCCAACGTCATGCACGGGTGAAAAGTTACACAAGCTGGAGTTACTCAAGAGAACACCTTTCTCTCTCAATCAGGAGGATGTCTGCAAAAAAATCGGGAGGGAACAAAGCAGCTCCTGGTTGAACAGCACTGACTGTGCAGGGGAAAGCCTTTCCAATATTCAGTTGTCTTTTCCAGACCCACTGTGCTTGCTGTCCTTGGACTTCTGAAACCACATGCTGCCACAGCAGAGAGTGATCAGTCCCACTGAGTTCATCTGCACCAAAGGATAACCTATTGGGGAAAAGGCCACTTTAAGTAAATAAAGCGCAACCGATTTTCATTGCAGCTTCCGCAGATGAGGAAATGATGGTCGTAATTTCCACACCCAGTTACCCAGCTTGCACTGGCAATTACACTAATTCCATGCACATATTAGACATGGCACTGCACAAGCACGTTGTTTATGCAGTGATCTGCATTTTCAATTATTATTTTTTTTTTAATCTGGCCCTAAAGCTTTTAGTGGCTGATATTGAAAGACTGGTAGGCAGGAAGGGCAGTAGACCATGGCTTTTCTGGAGGTGCATGTTCATTTCAGAGATACTGCTGTTTCACTGGAAAACAATTTCACTTTGTTCTTTTTCACTTCCTGAGGACCAAAGTTCTGCCTTCAAGTACTTTAAAAAAAAAAGCAGTGTATCGGATAGCAATAGGACCTAGCCTTAAGGTGACAAGCACTTTGCATTAGTAGAGGAGCAAACTATTGCTTCAATTACAGATGACTAGCAAAGCTGATTAATACACTTCCTCCTTCCACATGTACAACAATTCACAGTAAAGATTTCAGTAGTTTTGGGGGTTGTTTGGGGTTATTTTTTTCTTGAAGGGAGGGGCAGAAGGTCAAGATGATACAAAAAAAAAAAAAATCTGTATTTCATCAAGTGACAGTCTCACTACTCACAGCAAATAGAAAAGTTTTATTCACTATGCTTTGCCCTTCAAAAACTCCTCCCTATATTACTTGCTAGAAAAAAAATAGAAGATAAATATAGGAAAATGGAGTAGGAAGAGGAAGGAAACTGCCCAAAGGAAAACTAAAAAACCCAAACCCATACAACAGGCAGGAGAAGAGCTTTCAAAAAAAAAAAAAAAAAAAAAAATCAAGTGTTACAATTCAGAACTGAGTGTTTGTTTGGGTTTTTAGGTGCAAATCAAAACAAATACATCTGAATTTTGATGGAAAAATAGCAGTGAAAAATGCTTTTCTCAGTTTAGCTTGAGCTCTGATCCAGAGTCTCAGATATGCTTATCTTTCTGCTTGCCTGCCTACACTGACCAGCAATGCGACCCTGCATGGACAGAGGTCCCCAAGGAAGCACTTAACAGCAATATTGACTGTGTTGGTCAAACTTGGTCAATAGACAGCACCACTACTTCCATCACAGCAGTGCAAATCCCTGCCTTGTCAACACAGGCATATGTGTTTAGAGAGTATTTTACCAGCACAATATATAAACATATCTATATATGCAAAGGACTTTTTACATAGACTTATAGCCTCAGTTATGTAAGTATCCTATCAGCAGTCTCTAGATTGAGGGCAACTGCTCTGCAATTAAATGAAACACTTTCTACTTAGTAAACAAAATGCCATATTTAATTTCTTTTTTTCTTTTTTTCTTCTTAAGTAAATAGACTATTATGACTGCAGGTTCTTAAATTGCTTTTAAATGCTGATGATTTGGCTAGAATAGAAATAAGCAATCTAAACTCCCTTCAAGTGTACTGTTCAAGCTCAGCTGAACTTGTCTATTTTTACATTAAAAGCACAGTCTCATTCACTATTCCCAAAGAAAATCAAATTGAATTATTCAACAGCTTTAAAAATCTCCAAACACCTGTTTTCTCCACTTACCCATTTTCTTTAGAACTGTTCCATCCTTCCCTCTTTCCCCTCCAGATAAAACCCCAAACCATCAAAACATGAAAATACACAGCAAAATCCCCTGCAGCAAGGGGTTCACAACCACTTCTCCTGTGAGCTGTTTAATTCTTAACATTTCAAACAGTCATCTATTCCAAGGTATCATTAGTTATTCCAGCCACCACAGTAACAGAGACCCAGACCCTTGGTAGGATTTCAGTTCCTAGTTCTCACTAGTGTCTAGGTGAATTAGATAACTAAAACCATTTGTGACAGAAGAACTGAGTTTTTCCACCTCACCCTAATATGTTAAATCAGAAATGATGTTATTCTCCTTTGCTTTCTACTAACAGGACAAGTAATCTCATTTTATGCAGGGTACTAAAGAAATAAAGCAAGCTCCATGAAAAAAAATAGGTTCACCTTTCATTCCAACTATAAGACAGTGTCTTTTTTTTTTTTTTCTGTCCAAATCTAGCTTCTGCAAGCCTGTCATTTGCACTTATGAGTCACCTGCCATTGGCAGCTGTTGTCTTTCTAAGGGAACAAAGGAATGAGGTCCCAGAAATTTGTTTTCCAAAGGAAAAACAAACAAACAAACAAAAAAGTCAAACCTAGTCAAACAGTCTTTCCTTTCTCCCTTTTTTGAATGGATATAGCTTTAGCTGGAAACAAAAGGATGGAGATGTCCATGTAAAACTATAAAGCAAGGAAGAACTCAGCATATCGCATCTCCTAGGTGACTTTGAAGTCTTCAGGCATCATGCAAAAGATAAGGTGAGATGAAGAGTTTCTAACTGCTGGTGTTCAAGGAAAACAGGGGGCAGCAACATCAAACAGAAAATTAAACTGCATTTGTGGACTGTTCCTTTGTGTTTCATTCCATAATATTTTCACTGGCTATAACACTGACGTTTATTAGCTCTTGGCCTCTAAAGCAGACATGAGACTTATCACAGTCCTAAAATCAGATATCAAAAGTAATTTTTCTCCCTGGTTTAGACTGAAGTCACCTCAGAATCTGTGTAGCAGTGCCAGAGCCCCACCTTCTTCCAAAAGCAAGTTTTGAGACGGCAACTGTCTGTATGAAGCAAACTATCTTCAGACCTGCAGCATCATTTACAGGGCCATTAGATTAATACAACACAAGGATGCTAATCATCTCTTGTCTCATTTTTAGGCAACCTTATAGTCTAAAATCTAAGCAATGAAAATAAAAATCAGCCGTACAAAAATCAATGATCAGCACCATAAGCTAGCACTTCAGATCCCCAGTTTGTCATCCTCTCCAAACAGGGTGCTGTCATTACCTAAGCCTCATCATTTGCACATTAAGATGGATAGATGAATTATTTCCATTAACTAGCAAAGCACTGTGAGTCTCTGTCCTGGTTTCAGCTGGGGCAGAGTTAATTGTCTTTCTAGTAGCTGGTATAGTCTTATGGTTTGGATTTATTATAAGAATCATGTTAGCAACAACTAAAAACATCAGTGCGTTATCAAGTAGTGTTTATACGAAGTCAAGCATTTTTCAGCTTCTCATGCCCAGCCAGCAAGAAGGCTGGAGGAGCACAAGAAGTCGGGAGGGGACACCGCCAGGACAGCTGACCGAAACTGGCCAAAGGGGTATTCCATACCGTGCGACGTCACGCCCAGTGTACAAACTGGGGGGAGTGGGGTTGGGGGGAGTCACCACTTGGGAACTAACTGGGCATCAGTTGGCAAGTGGTGAGCAACTGCACTGCGCATCACTTGTTTTGTATATCCCAATCCTTTTACTATTTTTATTGTCATTCAGTTATTGCTATTCTCATTATTCTTTTCTTCCTTTCTGTCCTATTAAACTGTTCTTATCTCAACCCATGAGTTTTACTCCCCCCCCGCCGCCAATTCTCTCCCCCATCCCACTGGGTGGGGGAATGAGCGAGTGGCTGCGTGGTGCTTAGTTGCTGGCTGGGGTTAAACCAGGACAGTCTTATGTGGGAGATTCTGCTGAAGCCTTAGTTTGAAACACAGTAGCGGTTAAAATGCAAGCCTATGTTTCTCAGAAGGGGCTTTATACCTCATAGTCTCAGAGAAAGAGACATCCGTATCATCTTTATGGTCAAATATATTTTCACATGCACATTAGTAGTGCTTAGCTCAGGCTCTAGTTTATGATCTGTAGTCTTACATGCACTGAGCAATAGAAAGTCTCCTATAACCTTTGGCTATTTCATGTAAAAGGTGTGTGGAAATAGCACTGGTTTGGGGTGCTGCCTGCAGGAAAAGACGCAGGAGGGGACTTTGTATTGCTTCCTACTCAGCCTACTGCTTACAAGACAGACATGCATCTGACAGCTGCTCCCAGTTTTAGACATCACAGTGCAAAGTAGCACATTATCTAACTGCCCTTCGTTATTGGGCATAATTGACTTGCCCATGGTAAAGCAGCTCAGAAGCTTCGCTGTGAACTGGAAATCTCAGGCCAGATGTTCCAACCCTCTGCCTTACAGCCAAATCATGCCCAGGTCTCACACCAGAAAACTACATTTCTGTTGTTACATAGCTCTGTTGAACAGGTGTCTCTTAGTAACCAGCTTTTTATTTTCTGCACATCTGTTTCTTTGCAAGCTCACACCTTACCTACTGATGTTATTACTGGCCCCCTGGCCAGAAGAGAAGCAACACAGTTTGTGAGTGCTTTATATGAAAAGTCCTGAAGTTTTTCATAAAAATTGAAATAGACAATTTCCAGAAATTTTAATATGGTGGTATGTAAATAAGTTAGTTTAAAATCTCATACTATTTCAGAACTACTTCCTCTGGACTGAGTCTTTGCAACCACTATGCAGAAACTAACTGCATGGACAAAATCTGATATTAAATTATTGGTATTAGTTAAAATACAAGTCAGCTTTTATGATTTTTCTTTCAGTTCTTGATACTTACGGGTTCATGTTTATCATAGGATAAGATTGACATCTTCAATAATTCATTAAATTGCATTCCAGTGTACAAGTTTTGTAAATGTTGTGATAAACTGTAATTGAGGTAAATTGTTTACAAACTAGACACAAATTCCTCCAAATTGTTTGTTTTGATTTGGAACAAGAAGAAAATACCAGGCACCATTTTATTTAAAGCAAGCAGCCAATACTCAGTGTGATGCTATGACCAAGGTGTAGTATAAAACCAAGCCCTGCTATGCTTTCAGGAAAACACAAGAAAGTATTTTGTTGCATAAAATTGTGAGAGTCTAATGCAAGCACGAGACCACGTCACACAGGAAGAAAGGCTAAACAGGTCGTGGACATTGAAAAAAATCTGGTCAAGCTGTTATAAACGAACTTTTTTCCCCAATACAGCATCAAGCTAGGGCAACAAATCACATCCAGCATTTACTTCCACACCTTTTATTAAGCTGTAAATAAGAACAGACCACTCATCTCTGGACCTTGTCAGTGGGAGATTTTCACACACTACATCTCAGCACATACTTTTCAGCCACCTGTTCTGGCAACTTTCTTCATCTGCACACACACAAGTACTTACAGAAATCATTCACACACTCGCAGAGAGGGCTTTTATCTGCTGGCAAAAATATGTTACTCAAAATGACAGTTCCTCAGTAACAGCATAACAACTGCTTTAGCAACAGAGGTGGGAACCGGCATCTTGAGAAGGAAAATTACACCATCACAAATATTCCCCTGGGAGTAAGTGGCAAAACCCTGTGCTGACTGGATTTGGCACATCACACAATACCATACCCTCCAAAGCCAAAAGGTCTATTCAGATTCTCAAAGCCCACAATATCTCTTCAGTCAGAAACTGGTGTGAAGGTGACCAGCTGGAGGTGAGGCGGATGAGACAAACACACAACATGGTACTGGGATGAGCGCATCCACACGGCTTATAGCTCAATACCACACAGCTACATTTGTTCACCTGGTTACTTCTGGTATTTCTAAGCTAGCACTGCCTGAGAGATGTATTCTAAAGGACTCTGAACTGGGCTGTGAAGTACAACCTGGCAAATTTTTCATTGACAATGTTTTTTGGACCAAACATGCAATAACAAGAAATTATTTCATTGATCCATTTTCAGTTGGACTGTTTGCTCTTTTTGTATTAAAAAAAAAAAATACCAAAAATATAGGAGGGATTCATGTAAATGGCTTATATTGAGTGGGGTTTTTTTGTAATAAAAGTTACTTCTTTGGCTTGAAAGCTCCTTCAGTTTTGGTAATTAACACGATGATGAACACTTCATGCTGAGTCTGGTGGTCCATCTCAAACAAAAGAATTTAACTGGATATCAAGTATTTTGAGGGAAGGATAATGTCCCTGTCTCGGTCAACACATACAATACCCTTCTGCCTATTGTTCGCCTTTGAGATGACTAAACAAAAATATCAGTTACCCATGCAGCTGCACCTCTAGGTGGAACTCTTACTACTTTAAAAATAAAAAACCAAAACCACCAACACACCACAAAAAACAGACAACTTCCACAGGTTCTCATGAGCCATGTCCCAGCAACTCAATCACTTCAAGCAGAATTTGATTCTACTAAGGAGAAATACATAAGAGGTTTTATTTATCACGTTTGGTAACCCTTGAAAAGAACTCAGGGGATGAGAATCTGGCCCTAACTTTGGGCTTAAGAGCTTCATTTTAGGTACCACTGTTTGAAAAGACTAGCCATAATACATAGGTAACACAAAACATACATGGAAGCACTTCAGGTTCCTCAAGCAGAAAAGAGCAGTTGATTTATCTATCAGTGACACATTTGCAACCACACTGGATGCTGCATAAAACATTACCCTGGGCACATGTAACATACCAGTTCATTTCCCTGAATTTTGTACAACTTTATGGCAAACAGTGGGAAAAAACTTGGGGGGGGCGCGGGGGGGGGGGGGGGGGGGGGGGTACGGAAAGGAGACACAGATAAAAAATCTTGTCCGATTTCCTCAGCCTTGACACTACAAGATGTAGTTTGAAGGTTCGAAATCCGTAAGGTCACGTTACCAGGGGAAAAAAGGAGAAAAAGCAGCAACTGGTATGTGAAAGCATTAGATCACTGGAAGATTACAATAAAGTTATCTCTGTGATGTAGCACAGCACTGCCAGAAGTAATTAGTACTCTATCTGGAAGATGTATATTACCAGCAAGAGATCTGTGATTACTTTTAGTTGGGCTAATGAAAGACCTGTGCTTATCCTTATTCCAATTCATTTCTATTCTCTCCTATCCAGCTTTATCAGCATTGGGATTAACATCAGTAATAGGGCTGTGTGCATATTTACACATTGTAATTAAGTACTGGGGAAGACGGAAGGGAGCTCTTTAAGATCATTTATTAAAATGCAGGCACATTGCTAATCAGAGTCAAAATTCAGGGAGAAATTATTAGAAAATAAAAACCCACTCCAGGATAAGAAAACAAGGAGTTCTCTGGAGCCCTCCTTGGGTAGATGAATTAAGCAGAATTCACTGATGGCATCAAAGGGACTCAACGGAAAATGCTAGAGTACCCATGTGAAAATCTGTGTTACAGTTTAGGCTGGCTCAAAAGCTCAGGGTTTCAAGCAGAGTAGTAATTCACCTGATAGATGCTACCCATCATATCAATGAAAGGTGAAGATCTTGGCCATTATGGCCTGGATTCAGCAAAGCACTTAAACACATTCTTTACATCGAACATCTCTTTGATATCATCCCAATCTGACAAACTGCATAAAAATACATTTAATTCCAAGGGCAATTTCACTTGCACTGACAAGATTTAAGCCTCTGCTCAACTTGACCTGCTGCTAAAACTGAGTATTGCTGGTTGCAATGCACAATTAACTATGCGGTTTTGTTGTCAGCAGGGCCCTCGCACCATGAATTTTTGTTCGACGTTGTAAGGCAAATCATTCACCACAATATGTTTTTCTCCAAGATCTCGCTCTTGTGCAGATTTGCATAAATTTGCTTTCCAGAAAATGTTCTGAAGGCTGTAGTGTTTTATCAGGTTTCACTGGATTTATGTAATTGATAGAAAATAATTTGGCAGAGATTACAGATGGTACAGAAATGCAGCTAAAAAAAATCCTCTGGCAATTACACCAAGATATCCATTAAATATTTGTTATGTATCTATTTATATGATTTTTAGCATGTCTATTGATATGATTTATAACATCTTCCACTTGCTATCATACTGTAAAATAAGCATTTGAGGTTCAATCAGGATTTCAGTTTCTTCCAACAAGTTAGCAATGAAGTCAATCAGGTAACCAGATTTTTCAGTCACTCATATCCATAAGGTTTCAGGTGAGCTATGTTCATTATTCTAAAGATGTCATTTCACTAAGGGCTATCCTTGAGGGCCAATATTTTTACCTCTCCCATTAAAAAACACCATAAGCCTTCTGCCTTGTTATTTACCTTATTGCTTTCCACAGAGCAGTTACATTTCAGTAGCAAAACCAGTACTAGCTGTATTAATGCTTTAAAATCTTTAACAATTAACTGCATTTATGTAAGTGCCAAGGAATTTTATTCTTAAGACTGCATCTTACTACCCTTTCTGCTGGAGCCAACCTTTGTATGCCACATGCACACACCCAAGCCAAAACCCAGAAATAACTGTACTCTGCAACAGAGCTACAAACCTCATCAGGAAAACCAAGTACACTATAAACATTAATTAATTTCAGCCACATGCCCTCCTCTGAAGTGGGTAATTACTATCCCCATTTAGCACAAGTGGAAAAACTAAAGGAGAATGATTTGCCCAGGTCAAACAAGGTGGACAGAACAGAATAGAGTGCTCATAACTCCAACTCAGCACTCTAGCCAGAACACCACCCTTTTCTTCATATAACCCACATAATTATTTCAGTCCACTATGCAAATTACTATAAGTCAATACAATGAAAGCAAGGCTACAGTTTCTTCCTCAAACATAAATAATGGGTCTATCTTCTCACTTGCCTACTTTTAGTATTCTCATGAATATTCACATCAGAGTTTCTCAGAATGCTCTGGAGAAAGGAAAAAAAAAAAAGAGTAATGACCTACTAAAAAATCATCTAATGACCTACTGCAACTTGGAGTCATTTATTGGCTGTAATGTGATTAACTGCTTACATATAAGCCTGAAAGGCAAAAAGGAAAGTCTGTGGACTAAGCCAAAAGTGAGCAACCAGGTTCTGATGATAAAGAGAGATCTGCCCACCGTAAGTAGGTTTGAACTGGCAACTTAACAGGAGCTTAAGTGATTCACTTCATTTACATATATATTTGGATTTTTTCTTTTTTAGAGGGGGTAAATTATAAACAAGCCTAACTTCCTCGCTACAGGAATAGAAGCAGTTTGTTAGCTGATGAAATCAGCTATATAAACCTGCAGCTAATTATTTCTCTCTGTACCCTGGGGTTACAGGAACTAGTTTTGCTGATGGCTTAATTCAGTAGGAGAATTAACCCCCATAAACAAAGCTAAGTGAGGGGTCTGCAGCAGAGCACACCCAGCAGAAGAGTTCTGCCTCCATAAACTATGAACCACCTCAATTACAGAGACAAGAGTGCCTTGGGAGAACAGATCAGAGGATGCTTCTCCCCCTCCTCCCTTCAGGGCAGTGCTTCCCTTCAGCCTCTTTCAGCTCCCTGGTCAGTTAAAGCAGAAGGCACTAAACTTTCTTTTGTAGGTCTGGGTGGTATCAGGAAAAACCTGCCCTGAGCTCTCTCTGAAATCACTAGGGGAAGGCAGAGCCTGCAGTACCGACACTGACTCTGCCACCAAGTTTTTCCATCATCCTCAGGAACCTCACTTCGTACTCCTGCATCACTGCTTTTTCTCTTCATTTTGTCCTTTTTTTTTTTTTTTTTTTCCTTTACACCCACGCCTCTAGAGAGAAATTCCTTCTGTTCAAGTCTTCTCAGAGATTACTGCACCATTTCATAGCTGAGCTGTGGATCACTTGTTACCTCAGCGATACTGTCAGATGTGACTGAGGAATGTGGTGGTCATGCCATCTTGGCTCATCAGTCCCCCACTAATACCTTCACACATACAGCCGTTTCTTATTTACAATATACCCTTGACACCATTTCCGTTTACATTGAATTAATCAGTCGGGCATTTGCCACAGCAATCCATGTAACTGAGCTTGGCAGCATGACATTATCACTAGCTAAGCAATATTAGCTTTGTATGATTAGGATCTCCAGGGAACTCGTTCCATGAGAGGACTTCAGGTGCTGTAGTCATAAACCATTACGCTCCCTCCCAAGCAACTGTATGACAGGCTTTTCCAAGGACAGCATCAAAAACTGGAACAGTGACTCAAACCTGATTTATTAGTGCGAACATCAAGGGTATGGAAGTCCTTAAATTATCAGCTCATCCTGCAGCAGGAAAACCCACAGTACATTAACCCTTGTAGTAGGTGTCATAGTGGTGGTACCATTACTGCCTACTGTCTGACACCAGACTGTCTGTGGACCACCGTCAGGGAGGTTTTCATTAACGCAGCTTTTTCCCTACTCATCGCACCCCAACAAGTTCAATTCTCCAAACCTTTGATACAAATTATCCCCATGTGTTTACTAACATTTTAGGTCCTTCTACTGTGGGAGGAACCCTGCTTTGTTATTGCCAGGATAGTTGCCCATGCTGGGCTGCTGGGTATTAGCTTGCTAGGGCTGACCGTAACATCTTCTGGTGACCTGCTTGTTTACTAGAAGTACACATCTGTTTACTCTGAACACACATGCCAGACAGTTCGGATAAGGCACATGTTGCAGGGCTCGCCTCTGCCAGAATCATGCAGGAGTGAGACAGAGACCTGTTCTCCTCCCCCTGCCATGTCTTCCAAGGGCTGGCCAAAAACAACCCCATTCCTCCAAAGTTATTTGCTGGCAGACCCTAGCAAACAGGTACAACAGTCACAAGTCTCTGGGTTGTTTTTCCTTTCTCTATCATAGCTGGAGCCCAAACGCAACTCTTGACACACTAACACTGGCTTTTGGAAAGGGGTCCTCAAAATTTCCCAAAATAGCTAGAATGTGCTTTTAAGGAAATCTTTGGTAAATCTTGACTACAACTGTCTTCCTGACTAAAAGGTCTGCCCATCAA
Source organism: Astur gentilis (assembly GCF_929443795.1). Lineage (NCBI taxonomy): Eukaryota > Metazoa > Chordata > Aves > Accipitriformes > Accipitridae > Astur > Astur gentilis. The sequence goes on from NC_064888.1 coordinate 31,878,512, forward strand.
GGAAGAACTGCCCTGAGCATCCAGTCCCTAGCAGATGGTGGCCTTCAACTCAAGGGGCTTATGCGAATCCAGAAAATTAATTCTTGCAACTTTTAAATGCATCATTGACACAGCCAACCAAGTTGGGAAAGATTTATGTTTCTGATGTTGGCCAAGTCACTGGGCCCAAAAGCCATTACCCACATAATTAATTTGGGCACTACTTTTACATCCATTAGGGAGGAAAAAAGGCTACTCTTTTTATACAATGCACTGCTTTGCAATTTGTCATGGGTTTTAATCACAAAGATAATAGATGTCATAATATTAATAGCAAGAAAGACGTGTTAGGCAACAGGGAAACAGTTTCTCAGATATCCCCAGTGTCTGTCAAAGACTGGCACAAAACTAAGCAAAAAGACACCAATGCATAAAATAAATGGTTTAAAAAAAACTAAGTTTTCTATTTTCACTGCAGGTTTAAGGATTGGGATGGGAATTTCAGACCCTGTTTAATGTGGCATCAGAATGGTCAGGATAAACAATGACAATCTGCATTACAGACCCAGACAAGCAGATTGCCCCAGCTACAGGAAAGGTTGCCTAAAGGTACACTTTTGCCAGAAGAGAGAGAAGCTGTTGTACAGTAAATAGAATAAACTTCACAATTAGACTACAACCTACATGACAGGGGTTTATTTTCATTTTACTTTGTTAGCCAAATAATGTTTTTGCAGTTATGTTTCATCCCATCTAATGGCAGGCTATTAACCAGGATGATTTCTCAGGAAAAAAGCAAAGCACGCAAAAAAATTATACATTTTTCCTAGTGCTAATTTCAGTGCAATCAGAAGAATAAACAAAACCCACACCAGCCTACGCATTAATCCTTTTCTTATAAACAGATATGCCTGACTCCTGACCTGAAAAATTACTAGATTTTCTAGACAGTTATACATATATGTATATAAAAACATTTATATAAATTTATATGTGTGTGAAAACCAGTCTTCTTAAATCAATGCAAAACCCCGTCACATTCCCCCTCAATTTTTCATGTATTTTGCTGAGGCAGAAACTTTGTGGGAAAAAGTAATTTGCCCACCTGAAACAAATGTTTCCCCTCACGTTCAAAAACTATGTTTTTGTTTGTTTTTAAAGATAGAGCTTTTTGTTTTGCTGATGTGTGCGGATTTATAACAATCTGGTGAAAATTAAATGAACTTGAGAAACCTTGGAAGTTGCCAGATCAACTCATTCTTGCTGGAAAAAATCAGGAAAAGATCAGTATTTTCTTCCAGCTTTACTTGGAAGTCTTCTACTTCCTTTTTTAATTAGACATATTGCAGTAGGTTGGATTAGTCATGGAATCTCCTAAAAGCTGCCAGAAAGAGCCTTGCAAATTTACTACTGATTTTACACATAGGTTCGAAGATTTGAAGAATTTGACATTCATAGTCCATATATTACAATGCTGAGTAAAACTCAAGACATCATCTGCGATCTTTAAGAGGATCCTGTACCTGAAACAGAACCTATTCATTTGAGAAAACATTTGTTAATTTCAGTTAAATTTAGCAAAGGAAGACAGATGTTAGAAGTTAATTTTCTGCAGGATCTGGAGAGAGAAAGGCCAAATTCTGTGCTTATAAAAAACAAGTGGTTCACACTCATTATTAGGCATCAAAAAAATCCAAAGGATGACTGAATTGCTTTCACAAAGGTCTCATTCGATCACATTTAGTGGAACTGCAGAGTTTTTTACTGCTGCTTTTGCCACCATGACTGTACAGGTACAGCAGGGAACAGGCTGAGGCTACGCTCTAACCTGAAAGGGATGTGCCTAAAATCTTACACATTTTTTGCTGTTATCACAGGAATATCAAGGACTGAGCCAGTGTGCTGCAGGTACTCTAAAATGAGAATTTAAAGAAACACAAGCAAATCAAGCATGGATCATAAATCACTCCACTCAAAACCAAATACTTTTATTCCCACTGCCAGAGTCCTTCACAGCTGGATCAACTGAGCAGATCTTTCAGACCACCAGCAGGAATAGCCACAGCCATTTTTATTGTAGTTTAATTGTAACACACACAGGATTTCAATAAATCATCCATAAGCCAGAGCTGCTATCAAAGAACAAAATGCATCAATGCATGGTGCAATGACATGGGAAGGTCAATACAAGCAACAGGAGGTAACATTGATCACCTATCATGAACCATGCTGAGAACCCTTTATTCCTTCCAGATTACCTGCACCGTAGTGGTCTTTCCTAGCCATGTTAAGAAGAGATCAGAGGGATGATGAACATTAAGGTTATTCTCTTCATTCTCCGGTTCAAGCATTCTCTCAAATATTTTCCTACAGCAATTATCAAGACAGCACCCTCTGCTGTCATGATACTTCAGTATATTGTTCCTCTAAATATGTGTTTCAAGAATAAACCTGCTAGTACCAAGATCATTTGTGTAAGCAGCTGGGGGCGGGTGAGAATTGAGGAATGGCAACAGGACCACAAACAAATAAAAGGCTTCCTTTTTGGAATCTCAACCTATCCATCACTGATTGTACTTCGTGAAAGTGATAAAGTCCAATAAACTCAGTACCAGCAGGCCAGATTCCTTTAAAATAGCAATGCTGCAAGTACTACAAACTAGAAGAGGATGTAAGACTACAAGCTGACTGCATTTAAACTGGAAGAGGAAAGAAAGCAACTTGTTTGTTCTTATTATTGTGCAGAAAAAGAAATATAATCAGTGTAGCACATCCAAAGCCACCGCATTTTATAATCTCAGCTCCATTTTTGCAGCCAAAGAAGGATTTATGCTGATTGATTGAAAGCATTACCTAGAGTTTGCACTATGCTGTATTTATTTATTTGTCAAGGAAGAAGGCTCAGTGCTCATTAGGTATTTATGGCATTGACCAGTTTTATCAAGGCTTTTGAAATGCTGTAAAACAGGCTAATCAGGTGAGCAACATTTATATTCATGCTTACAGAGGTTACAAATGAATTGATCAAGTGCAAGGAAGCTTTCAATAGAGGAGGTTTTGCAGTCCAATGCTTACAGCTAAGGCTCTTCTACACATTACTTTCTTAAGGATATTAAATGGGAACTTCCCTGTGTGAAAATAAGCTGCTTCACAAGTTTGTTTTTCCCCTCAGAGGGCTGGAAACTTGCAATAGCACGATTCCAGTACAGTGCAATGTAACTGGTGCATGTCTGTAAACTGTGGACAGTGGGAACAAATTAGGTTTTACACTGATGCTATGGTGGTAGAAGTCATCTCTACAGCCACTGAGCACGGACAGATCAAGGGTAATGAATTGCACATCTGCAAGCATGAGTGTGACCAAGTTTGGACACATTACAGAATTTAGAAACAGGCCCACAGGGAACATCGCCGTTAAGAACACAGCGCAACTGTGAGCCCAGGACAGTGCAAAGACACCATGTATGTCATGCTCCCAGCTGAGACTAGAATGTGTCAGAGAAGGCATGGATGGAGCAATACTTCATTTTGTGCACCCTTCCAGAACTCTGCAGTGTATGGATAGCCAGCAGAACACAAAATAACAGGGCAGCATTTTTTCATTCAATACTGAACCAAAGCCATCTTGTGCTGTGCTTCAGGAATTGTTACCTTTCAGATCAGATGTAAAGCCAAGGTCCTAACCCCAAGAATCATTAAAGATCCATCCCACAGCATTTTTTCATTAATGTTAATCCCAGTGCCCTGGCCATAGTCCCATTGAGGTAATTGCTATTTGCCTCTGCAGGTTCCTCCATTTTTAACAGGGCCTAAGCAGACCAAATTCACCCCCATGTAACACCACCAGCACGTTTATCCCATTCTTCCCCCAGGTTCTGTGCTTGCTGTACCAGGACATAGCATACTCGTGCCTCTCAGCACCAGCAGCATTGCGCTACGTCATTTCAGCAGTGGATGGTGCAACAACACATGCACAGTGGAAAGAGGAGTTTTTGTGAACACCTGGATTGAATATTATCTTGGTGCTAAGAATTTCCTAAGTAAGCTGAGACACACAAGATACACTTATACAATGTTAAGGCAGAATCTCCTCAAGCATGAGATGAAGAGAAAAAAATTGAAACCAACGAGACTTGCAGCAAACAGATCGCAGAAGCAACCTCCTTGAGGAGGAGAGATCGGCAGATTGAGAGTACAGGCACCAGACCCTGCATTGTGCAGGACTCTGGCACCAACCCCCAGCTTCAAGACTTAGGGAGATAGTATACTTACCATCTCCTTTCCTTCAGTCTAGTTTTTCAGTGAAATTATTCTATGTTCAGGAAGGTTACTATTCACTAAGGGTAGGCTTAATCTCTTGGAAATTAAGTTAAACTTCAGGAATATAAATTGGTCATCCTCACACTTTCTCTGGAAAATGCTAAGAGGCACTCCTAGAGGGAAAAAAACATCCATTCTTACAAAAATATTTAAGACATTTTCTGGCTCAGCCTTTCGAAGTTGTATCATCTCCTCTCTGCCCAGCAGGAGCTCAGGCACTAGCTTTTACAGTAGGGCAGATTTTTCTTGCCTAACTTTAAACGCAGAAGAGGTGTCTTCATTTAAAAGGGTATTTGTTCAAAGCAAGTATAGCAGAGACTGATCTCTCCATTCTCCAGAGCTGACAGCACAGTCCCTCCAACAAGCATGAGAGGTGTGGGAAGTATTTAAAGAAACCTTTAGCCAGCTGCATACAGCACATTGCAAGAAACCGTATTTGTCAAGCTTGCAAAAGTACTTCACTCAGAGCAATCAATTGTACATACTTTCAGATGATTTAATCACCCACTTCTGTACCCTGAGCTTTCCAAGTTCTCCCTAGACACTGATGCTTGCCAGCTATTCATCTTCAAACATACATCATTAAATACCCAGGGTGGAACGGCCTTTCCTTGACATTATTGTTTAATGGCACAAGGTAATAACCATCAAGTTACTACATGAAATCCCAAAGTATTCAAAGAAGAGAGGAGGGGCAAGCGAAGAAGCCTGCAGACTGTGACATGTTAAAAGGATGTTGGCTTCTGTTCAGGATTCAATAATCTATAGGCACAGGGGTTTCACTTTTTACCACTGCGAGCTGGCACAGGTCAGAGAACCCATGTCCTCACCCTCAGGTCACCAGGCTGCAGATGCCAAATACTTTTCAGTTGCTGGGCAAGAAGCAGGTCTCTAATCTGCATGCAGCATACTTGGATTGCTCAGTGCATAATGAAGTACCTTCTTTTTGCAACCTCATCTCTCCATTAGGTAAAGCATGGACAATTTTAAGGAGCAATCATAAGATTATTTTTTTTCCTCTCAGTGCTGAGCTAGCACAGCTAATATATCATCACTCACATTTTCTTCCTTCCCATCATTGCTTGTCAGTCACAATTAGAATTGCTGCTCAGTTCCTTGGTTGTAGATTATGAACAAAGGCAACTTTGAAAAAACAAAAAAAGCCACCTCAAACCATTTGATCTCTCCTTTCATCCCCAGCCAACAGCAAACAACACTAAACCACAATAAAAAACAGATGTTCACGCATTCAACAGAAATGATCAGAGCATGTCACTGTCTTAATCCAAATATTAAAAATGCAACAATCAAAATGAGGTATTAACAAGGGACAAAAGGACTTACAGAGTACCCAGGAGTGTTCCTATCATTACCCAAAAATTACTTTTAAGGTTATTGTGCTTTTTTTAAAGTTTAGTAGCAGATCATTAATTTGATACAGAGCAGAGGCTTTCACCCAGAGACACCCTCTTATGTTTTGTATGGTACTAATCTAGCTATAAAGTTTGTCAAAATTTTATCAAAATTCATCAAAACAAATTGCTCACTACGTTCCAGAAGATGAAAAAACACTCTACAGATTGAACACTGGATATAATTCAGTCAGTAAAGATATTCATGTTCATCAGAAATCAAAGGTAGTAAATGAGTTTCAGCTTTGCACAGGATGAATAGAAAAACATCACTTGTCTAACGGGAATTGTGTAGCTATCACTTCACCTAGAAGCATTTGTGATTTAAACATGACAACTTGCTTTTCATCAGTTCTCATACACATTCCTGCTGATGGGACTACAGGATTTTCAGCAGCAGCTGATGGTAATACCTGGCCACAGATTAAGCTTCACATCAGTACAGCTCTAACTTCTGTCTTAGAAAGGTCCAAAGAGGGACCAGAGATGCTAGAGCCTAATTTCTGAAACTGAAGCAGGACAAAACTCCACTACTGATGGTGCTCACTCTGCCTCTGTACTTTCACAGCAGTGGCATTAATTTCAATAATTGTTTCTGGGTGATGGTTGTTATAAGGTCACAATCTAAGTCTCAACGGATACCTTGTTCTTCTTCTCTTTCCCCTTCACTCTCACCAAAACGTTAGTCCATGCAGGTCGCAGGCACAGTCTACCAGTTCAGAGAAAGTGTTAAGAAAGAAATTAAGCAAGGAAACATTAATTGTTAGGAAAAAAAAAATTCCTCACATCCTAACAAACTGGAACTAACATATCAGGGATAAAACCCTGAGCTACACGCTGGTGGCAACCAGTACACCTATAATTTTAAGGTTATGAATGTCTAAGATCTTAACTCAAAAAGGAGAAAAACCCAATCAATGCTAAGGGGAAATGGAGAGAAAACCCACCCACAAGATCCTTGAAAGCAAATCAGTCTTCATGCTTTTGCAGTGGGTAAGATTTTGAGATGAATACTGTGTTGATGGGCAAACAACATCAGAGGTCAGAGACACTCTGTATGCATATCATTACCTGCAACACCATTTCATTGCAGCTGACACATCTATAGCAAGGACCTCCAGCTGCCAATGTTTACTGAGCTGAAAAAGGTCAAAGAAATAAAACTGACCTTTTCACATGGGCCTGCTGGGTAGACATGAGGCATTGCTAGGCTTGAAAATGGATTAAAGAGGGCAGGGGGAGGAAAGCTCTTGCAAGAGCCTCTGTGGGCAAAATCCAGCAGTGCCTCCTCTCCAGCTAGTGAGATCGCAGCCATCATGTGGGCTCAACTTCATTGGCTTTCAGAGTAAGGGTTTTTAGCCAAGTGTCATATCTGACAGCAGAAATCGGTCTATGCTAAAGACTGGAAAGCTCTCCTGCTCAGTCACCTAGGAAGCCAGATCCAAAACAGGCCCGCAGGGATATCCTGTACCTTGCTGCTGTCACCACTCATGAGGCACACAGGAACGGGGGCATTACTTTTGCATTGGGTCCCAATTTCCCCACAGTCCTCCTTTTAGGGAGAAGGGAGCACTTAGTCTCTCAAGGTTAGGTACAGAGACCACCTCGGCTTTGCACAGCCAGGCTTTTGTAAGTGAGCTCTTCCCCACCCCAACTCTTCAGCCATCAGAATTACCCAGGCACTAGCACTCACTTCAGCGCTCAGCACCATGTTCTCTCTTCTGCCCTTAACACTGCTAAGACTTCTTTAAAAAGCATCAGTGCAACGGGACTACAGAGAGTCATGTTTACTAGATACACAGAACAAGCTAGATCCAACATCAACATGCTGCTTCTCTGGCTTTCCTACAGAAAACACTGAGCAACTCCAGAAAGCTCAAATTATCTAGAGGCAAGCTTAAGCCAACCTTTAGCATTTCTGAAAAAGTTGCAGCCCAAGAGTTAACATCCGGATTTAAGAACTAAGCACCCACAACATTAAAGACTGCATGCAGTATGATAGCAACTGCTGGATGATGTCCTCCTTCAAAAATCCTGACGGTAGTTAGATATTGGGGAAAGAGCACAATGCCAGGAAAGCCTGGTCTTTGGATACAAAGAAGTTTTGCTCTGTGCTTTCAGAAGCTTTGTCTCATTGCTTCCAGATTGTGCAGGGTAATGCACAGGGTAGCATTCAGGTCCCTACATGAACATGGGGCCAGCTGCCGTGAAGCAGCAGGTTCGGTGCTGAGCAAATACAAACCCAGTGCATTGGAAACCACAGCAGGATTTTTAGAAGGACCCAACTTGTTGTGGTCATATCAGCACGAAGCAGGTATTGTGAAGCCACAAATAATTATGGACAGCAGCCAACAACATGGAAGTTTCATAATCCCTTGTTTGTTTTTTAAGAGCAAAACACTGACTCAAAAAGTTTATTCATCATAACTGTACTGTTCTTTAATATTGTTGTATTAAAGTTCATATTTTTTCTGACTTAACAGCTTGCTGATGCAAGCGACTGTCACCAAGTCAAATGCACAGAAAATAAACAAACAGGAAGAGAAATGCAGGCTGACCAGTAAGGCATTTACCTTTACAACTGTCTTGCCATTTGAACAGCATGTCCTTTCACAAGCCAGAGCCGTATTTCCTTTTGTGTGGATTTTTTTATTTTACTTTTTTCCTAGAACATTCAAGTGCATCTTTAATGTATTATTCAAACAGAAGCAATGATTAATTAATCAAAACTCCGTTGTATAGGGAGAAGAAAACTGGGCTCTTGTGCAACACCCGGCCAGATGCTCCAACTTAAAGGGAATCATAAGGGAGGATGTGTCAGCAATAGTGCTTAATTATGCAATAAAAAATGATGGGATTTCAGAGACAGCTTTTAGGTTTTTAGCAGCATCTCTCTTCAGTACTTCTCTTCACCAGATACAAGCTACATGCCTCCTTCCATATCCCATCTATCAGAGTTATCACAGCAAAGAGCACTTGCTCAAATCTCATGCAATCTGGCTTGCATAGAACAAAGAACCTGGATTCAAAACTGACCAGTGGACTGTCCCTAGAATAGGCTGCTTTAGATGACAGGTTTCCTTTATGTGTGCCTCAGTACTTTTTGGGTAAGGAAGACAGACCTGTGTACAGGCAAGGAATCAAATCTGGAGTCAGAAGGGCTGGTCTCTACTTTTGTCTTTGTGGAACTATATGAGCCAGCTCATTTCTTGGTGTTGGTTTTTTTTCTCTCCCATACTACATCTTTTTAAAGCTGTGAATTTAAGACTTCACAAAAAAAATTAAAAGTTTTTAAAATGTTTAAAACCATCCTAATGCATTATTCTAATCCTGTCTAGGAGAGGTTTGAGCAGGGCTGTTTCAAAGAAGGAACAAACTGTTCTCCAGGTTTGTGGCAGGCACGACAGGAATCCTAATCTGTAATACCTACAAAGCAAATACAAGCTAGATCTATTAAGAGAAGCATTCTTCCAGCAATAGCAATGAAACATGAGAACAGGTTATTGAGACTTTCTGTGGAGCATCTATTCTCAGTAGCCTGGACATCTTGAAGAAGCAGCTAAATCCACTTCTGTCAGAAACAGTTCAGGTTGAGTTGTTCTTGCCACAGGGCAGAGATGAGCTACATGATCTCTCATGATCTCTTCCAGCTCTACTTTTCCACAATTCCGTATTTTTTAAGTAGCAAAATTTAGAAGTCTTAAATTGTCATATCTTTTCCAAAGCACTGAGCTCTTCAGTGTTTCCATTCTTGAAAGTATCTATACTTGTCTTAATTAAACTATACATAAGAAATAGGGTTTTCAGGGCTTTTTTAATATTTTGTACAATGTAATATTTTTATCTTCTGGTTAATACTTCCAAATCAGTGTCCTTCCCAAGGTCACACCTTTCTGCTTCCACAAATCACATGTGTTGTCAAAACACAACATCATGACAAGGTAATGACGTAGACAGCAAGGCAAGTAGACTCATGGAGGAGTTACCCAGGAGTAACAGACCACCATAGCAAATATGGAGAAGGAAAAGCATAGCAATTTACATTTGAGAGGCACAAAAGGAAAAGAAACTGCAAACACACATGTAAAACTTCTAGCTGTCATCTAAAAAATGAAATTATGTTAGACAAGAGCTGATTGTTCCAGAAACTGCCATAGTACCGTAGCCAAGCTCTCAGTTGTACCAGCACTGGACACACAGAAGACTACTGAGATTCCACTGTCTACTGAACCAATGCGATTTAATCAGACCCACAGCCTTTAATGTTATTGTAATGGTGGTAGCTGCCTTTTTCTGTAATGCAGATCAAAGAACATCCTTCAGACTCACATTAAACCTAACAGCTCCTTTGGGCTGGAAAATCTCTTGTAGAGAAGTACCAATCTTGATGAAGGCTTTGTGAGATAGCGAATCTACCATATCCCTTAGATAACTTGTTCCAATGCTTACTAAGCCATACTGTGAAACTTGTTTCTAATTTAAACTACCTAAATGGGCAACATGATTTTTGCTTTTCCCAGGAAACCATACACCTATATGCAGAAACAGGTCATTAGCACAAAAAAATAAATTTAAAATGCCCAATAATACATAATATGAGCAAAGGTAACTGCTTGCTGGATACTCTTTCCAGCTGGGAAGTAATTGACAAAGACAAAACATCTCCCACTAAATATGCAGCTAGCTGTCCATCCTGAATCTAAAGAGGCAAGATCCAAGAGACTGCCCTTACAACAACAGCCAGTGAAATCAGTCTGTAGAAAAATGAACCTAATTACAGGTTGTTTGTTCTTTTCCTGAAAGCTGACAATTGCTAAGGGCAACGTGCAATGATACAGAGGTATCTGAACCCACTCCACCTGAATTAGCCAATATGTCCAAATGGCCTCAGGGGAAAAGAAGGTACCCAAGACCCTGGAAGGTAGGTAGTGTAATTTCAGTATCATGCTACCAAGGGCACACTACCTCCAGGTACCTCTGCTTGGCACTGCAGCAGGCATACCTCAAGAGCTGGACAGCTGTGCTCTTACCAGCATTGTGTCTGTAACACACTGATGCCAGCAAATTGCTAGATCCTTTTCAGAAACTTAATTTCCTTGCTTATTGCTAGTCCTCCTGCATTTGCTCTCTGTTGTTATAGATTAAATATTTTAAGACTTATGACATAAGGGCTTTGGCTAGTTTCATGTTTAACACTCATGCTAACAGTGTATGATGATGCAAATTAGGTTGTCACATCATCCTTCTTCAGATCTAGGGAAATGCATTTTACCTAATTCTAGTCATAACAAAACCTACCCTATAGATTTACCTATAACCTGATCTTTTTCATGCCAGTGAGTTAGAAATGACTAGTTAGCAAGTGCTAGCTACACTGGTCCTTTGGTTGGTTGTGAACACTAGCATGGCTTAATCCAGATAGTCTAAACCCTTCAAGTTTTTCAGCAGTTGGGGATCTTCCTTAAACCTCTCTCCTTCACTTACCTAGGGAGAGAGATATGGAGAAAAAACATAAGTATATGATTCTGTCCTCTCTTCCAAGCATCTTCCCTGATGCCCAAAGACATTGTGAGGAGTTAGCATGAGAGTCCAGATAACCTTCAAACTATTATGGACAGTCCCAAGAAGAAGCTTGAGCTGATTTTCTTTCCCGTACTCAGTATGTACAGCTCTTTTTACATTTGCTCAGGCACCTCTGTGAGGTGTATGACCAGGAGGTATCTGACCTACTCGGTGGGGCAGCTCTGCAAAAGAAAAAGAACCACAACAAACCCAACCCACAAACAAAAGAAACCCAACATGGTTTCCCTTACCAACAGAGCAAGGAAGAGAAAAAAAAAAGGCAGCCAGTAAATAGTCATTACAAACCCAATCCCTGCTTTCCATATTTGCACATCAGATGTTGTTGGTGAAGATGGTGAAAATAAGACAACAGAGTGGCAAAGCTGCAGATTCTCTAAGAAATTCAGTTCATTTTTGGCACCCTTTAAGGGAGACTGAAAAAGGAACTCTTCCCTTTGTGACATGCTCTTGATGAAACAAAGCTGTTTAATTTTAGAACAAAAATCTCCTCATAATTTTCATCGAAGGGCAGGCAGGGGAAGGTTCAATTACAGCAGTCACAAACCTGATGTCCAGAGCCACAGCAAAACCTTGGCTGTGTCAGTCGTGTACGCCCACAGATGGGCCAGTGCCTATCACCAAGGAGGGGGGAACAGGTGAAAGTTGAACCCACCTCCCCCAAGCCAGATACATCCCCAGCCTCACCACATCCTCGAGCTGACTCAGTTAGCACATGTGGTCCTAAAACTGCCAGAACATACAGCAAGGTGCCAGCTTTGCCCTAGGGCACCTTTGACTCCCTATGCACACTTCAGTCAATTAGGAATGACTTTGCACTTGAATTCAATTTCTGTTGAAACTCCTCCTTTTGACACAAAATCATGTAACTGTCTCCAATATAGAGAATGTAGGGGCCCAACTCTGCATATCCAGATGCAGGGGGGTCACAGCTGTATACAGTCCTGCTGCCAGGTGTCTACCATGGCCAGTTACCAACCAGTGATTGATTCTCTTAATTCAAGTGCCTGATCCCTCCTATAACAGCTCCTCTTTCCCTTGATGGCTCCACAGCCCATTCAGCAGATCACCCTTCATTCTGAGGATCTAGCATGGCCTTTGCCAGCTGCACCCAGTCTTGTACCCATTCTTCATCTCCATTTCCACTACCAAAGTACTTCAAGGTAATGGAAGTGGTCCTTCACACTGGTAAAGGCTGAATGTTTAAAAACATATCACTTATGAGCTCTTCTTCAAGGTCTTCCCTTCTGAAAACACCAGATGACCTCAGTATCTGATTTCTGAATAGAGCAGGGTACCCACTTCCCCAGATCTGCTGACTGTGCTCCTGTTAATACAGCCCAGGATGCTGTTAGCCATCCTCATCACCACAGCACATGGCTGGCTTACATTCAGCTCGCTGTCTTACCAAGACCCCCAGGTGCTTCTCTGCAGACCTGCTCCCCAGCCAGTCTGTTCCCAGACCACATTGCTGCAGGGGTTTATTTCACCCCAGGCTCAGGAATTCACATTTGCCATCACTCTGTTTCATCAGGTTGCTGTTGGCTCACTCCTCCAGTCTGCCTATGTCCCTCTGAACAGCAGCCCTGGCCTTGAGCTATTGACTGGTACCCAAATCTGATATCATCTGGGAAATGTTACTTGCAACAGTTTTTGTGTCAGGCCACTTCTGTTTTCCCTTACACACAGCTACTGAAAATCCCATCCTAATCACGGTTTAGCTTCCTCCTGTACTGCCTGACCATATAACAGGAGCCATTTGAAGTGTTAAAATACTTATGCTGCGCACTCAACCTCCAGGAGCATGAGTGAAATAAAGCACGAAACACTAACTCATCTGTCTCTGAGGCAGAAAACCAGCATTTTATACACTGCCTTTTAAGGTAAGGGCTCACTTTCTCTCCATGCAACATCCAACCTGAGCAGACCAAGAAAATTGGATGCAGCCTTGCTCAAAATTTTTTGAGCATTCCCCTCAGTCAGTGGTGTGTAAAAACACAGCCATGACATGCCACATTGGAAAGTGGCGTTAACTGTCAGAAGCTTCTCCTAGAGAGGTTTGTCAAAAATGCCCTCGCTTTGTTCATTATCCTTTTGCCCTCATTTCCAGTGCACCTGACTACATCACCTTTTCAGCATTTAATTATTCCCTTTTCCACCCAATCTGAAGACTAAGGTTTGGCCTTGGACCCCTTTGCGTGCTCCACCGTAGCTCATTAAAAAGTTGGTGTTCTACAACTGTGAGACAGACAGACAACAGGAGATAAAGAGGTGCTAAAAGATAAACTGGAAACTATAAATCCATTCAGTGTATGCAAAGAACAAGATCAGTGTTTATTTCCAACACTTCCAGACCAACATTTTTTTCCTCATCTATCTTGAAATGGTTAAGTGTGGACAGCAATAGTGTTCTGCTAGTCAGCAGCATTTCATGAGCTTCCTAAGAGAGTTTAAAAAAAAAAGACAGTAGGAGTAGTTCTGTTAGACTCTGTTACAAAAAAAGTCTGAACTTTTCTCCATTTTCCACCTATTTCTTCTCTAAAATGGCAACAGGAAGCACTCCGATAGCTCTGAAAGGACCAATACTGAGCTTTCTCAACAAATGCTTGTCTGTCACAGTGAAACCAACTTCCTGAGCATAAATTATTCATGTTCAAGGATAAAAGTATCAGAGTGGATAACCCAAAAGATTAGGACATTTCTTGTGTGGCACTTTTCTCCTTCTGCAGAGCAGGCTGTTTCTGTTATTTGTAGCTAAGATTTGTCAAAAAAGTTAAAGCCTTCCAAGACATCTAAAGGCCTTTTTGGATCACTATTTTGCATCTCTCCCTATTACTGTTCATCATGCAAAAAGCTGCTTTGATATTTCCACATCATTCATTCAGACCAGGGACAGAAATACAGAATTTAAGGGTTTCAGATAATCAAACACCAGCAGACTCCAGACTAGGATTTCCACCAGATGGGAGATAAACACTTGAACTCACTTAGGACCTTCTTAAGGCCACTCACGAGTGGCATGATTGAACCATCTTTGGTTTTGTTTTTTAGGGGGAAGGACAGGGTGCTTTTTTCATCATCTGCAATGTTCTTTGGGTAGCTTAGGAAGTTTTTAATACTTCAACATTGGGTAATATCATCAGTTGCTTAGTTACACACAGGGGAATTGAAGAAGAAATAACTGGAAATGAACTATGACTTTTTTTCCTAAAATAAAAGACAGCATTTGAGGGAAGAATAAGTTATAAGTTCTCCCTTTATGTGAATTGGATCTTATATTTTTAGGTAAAACAGTGAATTTTGCTTTCGCTTATATGCTCCTATTTAAGATGCAGATCCACTAAAGTACCCACAGAGTTGAATCAGTTGCTACTCTGAATTAGGAGTCAGATTCACTCATTTCTGCATTTTCTATAAATCTAGAAGTTTTCCATGTATCTAGTCTAACCCCTGGCTGAGACACACTCTCTGTCTGCAGCTAGCCTCTGGGCTGCTTTTTCAAAGTCTCCTGTTTTGTATTTTGATGCATGATTCATACAAGATACGATTTACCCCTTCATTAACTTGCCTCAAGTAGAGATGGTTGGACCCTATTAGGTCAAAAGCATTTGAAAAATTTCCTTCTTTTTGGTTGACCTACTCAGTGAATCAATATTCTTCCTATTCTACTAGTTCTACTCTCAAGGGAAGTCACATGTTCACAGCCCTGACCTTAGATATTGGCCCTTAGCCCATCACTTAAAATGATAGACAGTAATTACAGAATAGGTGGACAGAACTGTCAGTTGGGAAAAAAAACCAGGGAAAGTCAAAGATGATTGGAAAGAAAAACACAGACAGGATCTCACTAAGAGGGTGATACACTGTAGCTTGCCTCTGATAACAATACACTGGATCTGATATTTTTATGAAAACCTAAGTATGTTTCAGGCTGGAAATTCTGAATGTAAAGAACTTTGATTCAATTCCTTGTATGTCAGACACATTAGCCCCCCCCCCCCAACTCTGCTGGTCAAATCCTTGGAATCTCAAGGGCTCTAGTGATACTGCTTTATTTATATTAGTGTCACCAAAAAGATACTGCTGGTAGCTGGTGTGAATTCAGACCCTTTATACCAAAAAGAGAGCCCTTTGCAAACTGTAGTTAGCACTATTGCCTCATTTGAGATGAGCAGGACTGTTCGTTTTGGTTTCCCCTTGTTTTTTTCTTCAAGAAAACAAGCCCTAGAGTGGTCACCTGAACTCTTCAGTATCACAGGAGCCACATTCACCCAGTTCAAGCTTCAGAAAACTTCAGTGCTACCCATTTCATTAAGACCTGAAAAGGACTAGGCTTGCATAGGGCAGGTGCTCATACCTTCTAAAAGTCACACAGCTTGAAGATATTTCCTTCTGTGCTTCCAGTCTTTGCTTTTGAAAAATTAAAATGCAGCTACAAATTTCTAAACCAGAATGGAAAAGCATTCTCCCCCAGCATTTCTCCGCCTAGTAAACATTTTGTTGTCATAATGCAATTTGCTGAAAAGAGACCCTAATCCAGCCTACAAAGAAAAAGCTGTGCCTCAGTACTGCTAGGAAATGCAATACTGCTACAAGCATTTTAATATACAGCAGTTCTTTTATGTTGCTACCTGCCTCTGAGACCAAAAAAACTAATCAAAGAAAATACGAAGCATGTTCAGTATGTATTTCCTCCTAACCCCCAACAATGTATGCCATGAAATGCCCCTCACATAATCCATGCCAGATAAACCCTTTTTTTCCTATTGGCCTGTAAGCTTACTGTCACACCAACAAACAAGGCTTTGGAGCAGTCTTTGAGTTAGAAGCAGAGGCTTTAGAGAGGTCTATTAAAACATATTTGAAAACAAATCCCATTAGCAACTTAAGTGAGTTATTTCAATAGGAATGACCATACCTTGAAAGAAGATAGCTACAATTTCCCAGAACAATGCCCCCTTTTCCAAGACATTTTCTGCACATTCAAGAGAATCTCTTAATAACAGCAATTACTATGAGCTAAGTATTGGTGGCCTAGTAGTGCTATTCCTGGTCAGAGATAACCATGGAAAACTGACAGTTTTCAGCATTCAGGTGAAGGGACATACCTTTGATCATAACGTAAAGGTGTCTGGTTTTGCCATAATTATCTTTTACTAGGAGCAGGGAAAAGGTACTAGTCTTCTAGTATATCTGAAAAAAATCTGAAGGTCCAGAAAATTCTTTGAGTTGAAATGGCCCATTGGTTCTCATAGGTTTTTCACTAAGCTTTTAGTTGTGACAATAAGAGCTACAACATTGTGAACCTCTATTCACATGGACATCACTACCTCATTCACCTTTTCCTCACCTCCCACAAATAGATTTGTAAAGACGACATTTTGGCAATTAAAACAAACATGAATACAAAGTCCCAAAACCCTTCTTGACCCTTGCTGCGGAAAGAATTTAGTGACAGTGCATTTAATTTGCTCTTCCAAGTACTCAAAGCAAATTGAGGTTGACAGGCAGGGAAAAGAGATACTGCTTTGCTTAAAATGGTTCCCCTGCCACTGCTGAAAGCTCTTCCATGGTACTTACCTCTTTGCTTTGGAACTAAGCAGACAAAGCAACACTGGAGACTGGAGCACTCGGTCAGCACATCAAGTATTTCTGGGCAAAGCACTTGTCATGTGCCTTCCCTGAGGTGTTCTCCATCCACCTTTTCCACAATTTGAGCAGACCAGCTTTTTCAGATAGTCTGTAATGCATTCACCAAGTGGCCATGCCTCCTTCACCCACCAGTCATTACCATGTGATTTATATAAAATAATCAGAGTTCTTTTGATTGGACAGGTGTGTTCTGTGGTATATCTCCATAGCCTTGGCTACATAAACACAACTCCAAGGTCTTCCCTATACATATAAAAAAATTATGATGAGATAAGTCAGTATAGCTAAAGAAAGAAACTCCTTGCGGATGTCATTACAACTCAGCATAAGGGTGTATTTTACTTGTGTATCTCATTCCAATACATCTATGAAACTATGCTACACTAGTACAGAAGCCTTCTTATTACTATCTCTAGATAGTAATTTGAAATATTTACCAGGACAGGGTGATGTTTTTTGGCCCAATGCCAAGTATAATTTCCCATGTAAATCCTGACTAGCAGATACAGTATTTTTATTTCAGGCAGCAAGGGCTGGGGTTTTTTAAATTAAAAAAAATATTTAGAGAGATGTCAGCATTGATGAGTTAATTTTTTACAAGTATACAGTTGCATGCTTCAAATACCAATTATAATCTTTTTTTAAGTACATGGAATATTGTAACTCTATGATTAGTGCTACATTAAAGATTACCTTACCTGGGCCACGTTTTTACCAGGTAACATGTACTAACAGAGTAGACAGCAGGGTTAGCACAGCAAGTTTGTGCCTTTTTTTTTTTTTTTTTTTTTTTTTTTTTTTTAAGTCTTTGACACTTGTGACAAGGTCTATGACAGCTCCAGTTTTTCAGCAGAGGATTTTTTGATTCAATATCAAGCAAGTCTATCACAGGTCAGCTCAAGCATGGATTTGCTTTTGAAAAATGAGTAGAACTGCTTGTTCGTAAGAAGTACCAACTCTATTTCAAATATCTTTAATATTTACCTTTACATGGCAGTGTTATGGGATGCTAGAAAAGTACCATCCTGTCATGGTTTAATCCCAGCCAGCAACTAAGCACCACACAGCTGCTCACTCAACTTCTCCACCCAGCCACTGGAATGGGGGAGAGAATTGGGGAAAAAAAGTAAAACTCATGGGTTAGTATAAAAACAGTTTAATAGAACAGAAAGGAAGAAAATAATAATGATAATAAAATAACAATAATAAAAGAATTAGAATATACAAGTAATGCACAATGCAATTGCTCACCACTTGCCGACCAATGCCCAGTTAGTTCCTGAGCAGCAATCCACCCCCAGGCCAACTCCCCCCAGTTTATACACTGGGCATGATGTCACATGGTATGTATGGAATATCCCCTTGGCCAGTTTGGGTCAGCTGTCCTGGCTCTGTCCCCTCCCAACTTCTCATGCCCCTCCAGCCTTCTCGCTGGGTGGGCATGAGAAGCTGAAAAATCCTTGACTTGGTATAAACACTGCTTAGCAACAACTGAAAACATCAGTGTGTTATCAACATTCTTCTCATACTAAATCCAAAGCTTAACACTATACCAGCTACTAGAAAGAAAATTAACTCTCTTCCAGCCAAAACCAGGACACATCCCAGCCTGAACTTGTATAGCCTGCTTCTGGACTGCTGTCAGCCTCAATACTGAGAGTAGGAACAGAAGACCTCATTAAGGTGGTAGATTTTTGATGACCTCTCTCTTCCAACTCCCCATGTAAGTGGGTGATTTAGGTTGGACTCTGTTACAGAAAGATCTCCAAGGATCTAGGTATGACGGTGATTGAATGGCCCTTTCTCGATCAAAGAGTAAAATCAAACTCCTTCTGTCTTTCAAGCAGTTGATTTTCCTCAGGTATCCACTACATGAATAAAAACCTTTGAAACAGCTGGTCCAAAAGGAAGTACATCTCACCTGTCAAGACAGATGTGGCAAGAATAGGTCTGCAGATTGCACAGGCCTTTAAGTGGTCATGAGCTTTTTGTGCAAGTATGAAAACATTACCCTCAGTTTCCAGATCAAACTGCCATACAGAAAAATGCTATCTACATGAGGGAAATCATACCTTCAGATTTTAAGAAGTCTCCCCTACCCTTTAAATTCAGGAACAAACAAAAGAGCATGCAAAAATTCAGGGTTAACAGAATCACTGGTAACAGTCTGTCTCCAAGGTCTGTGTCAGCAGTGCAGGGAAGATGTATGTGGATACAATCTCTAAGATGTCTTAGGTCATTTGGAGTGAAGAAGTCACTATTTATTTTCCACAGTAGATGCTACTTGTTACTTAAGACAGAATTCATCAGAGATCATTTTAGTTCTCTAAAGGCTTTTTGTCCACTCTGAACTCATTGCACAAACTCCCATTTTACTCCATGTAGAAAGACAAGCAGCTCCAAAGGGCTCCCTCACACATCTGTTGGCATAGTGTCTGCAACAGCCTCCACGTCCAACCTGCAGCCAGCTAAATCTTACGTGTCCCCGTTGAATACAGACTGGTATTAAATACTAAATGAAATACTTCTAAACAGAAAACACTAGCGCTTTTGCATTGCGGAGCCATTGCTGGATTTTTATACCCGATAGTTACACTTGACAGGTTTCCCTGTTGTAGGAGTAATACTTCAGCCAGCATCTCCCCCACTATGCAAAACTCAAAACCAGTTGCTCATCAGCAGAAGATAGCAGCTGAAATATACAGTTTGGTCTAGCAACAACAGTACTTGATGACCAATAAAATTTTGAGGCCAAGAAAGAGCAAGACCCCAGCACAGGACAAGGAAATGGACTCTTCTGGATCTGATCTCAACTTGCTTTTCTCACAGCCTTGGACAATTGAGCAATATCAACATTAAAGCAAGAATAGAATCAATGAAATGTCAACATACACAAGCCAAGTTTGAGAAGAATTCCCAATTCCCACTGATGTTAAGAAACTTCTCTTACAAGTTTAACTCTTGCTTCAGCACCTAACTGCACAGAGTTATATTAAGGCCTCATTACCTCAACTAGAAAGTTTTGATACACCTTTAGCTTTGTAATCAACATAATGAGGACAATTACATTTACTTCATGCTTTTTTAGGGAGCTGCGTGGAGTCATTAATTGCTCTTCGACGTGAAGATGAACACTGTTCTATGCAAAGTTAGAACACAAGCAGAAGCAGCCTTATTTAACACAGCTGTAACTGATCAGAGTAGAAAAAAGCAGCAGAAAACAACTTCCCATTGGATTACTAGAATAGGTGCAACACAAACATTTCCAGAAGAAAGAAAAGAGACTGGAAGACACTTAGAGAAACAATAGAAAGAGAAGCCAGACATGCATTAAGTCAAAGACTACATGCTCTGGAGAACTTGCCTCAGTTCTTTGTTTAGCTACAGGCTTTCCTGTCAGAGTTTAGTTCGTCTAGTTTCCTCTGTACTTCTGTTTCACCTTCCACTCCCAGAAAAATGACAGCACTGCCTTTGTGTTATCCCAACTACAGGGGAGGATAAAAATGATCAGCCTGATTTCACATGAACGTGGATACTTGTTGCAATCTAGCTATGGCTACCCAGAACTCTGCGTAAACTCATTTTCTTGCCATAAAACTCCACGGTGAAGGTGCATCATTACTTTTCCTTTTGAACACTGCACACTCCTGGAAGGAGACATCTGGTATCTGTACAGCCCAGGACAGCAAAGCTGCACTTGCCCAGAAAAGGCCTGGACCACAACCACAACACAAAGAACAAATCCAAATAGGGGCCTTTTGTGTACCAAGACTTACGTCCTTGAAACCCAAGTGCTTAGTGTGAATATTTCATTCAGCAACACTTAATTCAGCAGCAGCTAAGAACACAGTAAGTTTAACTCTGAAAATTAGACAGAACTTTTTATTATCAAGTGATAAAATTACTTTTTGTCACACTTTGCTCCCATCACTCCTGTCTCTGCCAAGACTGAATCCCTTAGAAACACTTCTCATGAAATGTATCCAATCTAAAATGATTCTCTCAAGGAATAAATACTACAGAAGAACTTCCATCTATATTTAAAGCTGAAAAACATCTTGCTATAATCAAAGGTAATTGAGACCTTCTACCAAGAACTTAGTACATACCACCAATGATAAATTTAAGGAAGTAGCCTGGGCTGGGTCCATCTTCTTGACAAACAGAAGTGTGAAAAGCTTTCTACTGTATTTCACATAAGAGCCTCAAGTGAGAAGCAGAGTCAGGAATGTTTCATTCAGTCTCTTAACCTAATGAAGGCCTGATCTAAAGCTCATTAGGAGACAAGAATCATTCCAATAATCTGTGAACTTTGTAGCAGGCTCTCTGAGAAAATGCTGATTTCTTTTGATGACATACTTTCAGACTAGCAAGTGGAAAACCATGTTGCCATCAGCATCAACAGTAAAGTTTATACTCCCTCAATGAGGGCTGATTTCAAAGGATACTTGTTCCTCACTCAAACTTCATATATCTTTGTAGAAGAACAGCCGCTGGTGATACTTGGCATAAGTATTGTGGCAAAAGAAGTAACTGACTTCAGAAAAGCTGGTCTCATCATAAAGCGTAATGGCTAAGTGCCATAGTGAGGTTAGTGCCATGTAATGGTGGAAAGTGTGATAACGGATGGAAGGAGGTAAAAAAAAAAAATCACATACAGTGCAACATGGACTCAGTCCAGCTCACAAGCCCATCCTAGGCTGCATATCTCAGGAGAAGGGGACATTAAGGCACAAGAACTACAAAACTCAAGGGGTATTTTGGCATTCTTTCAAATTGCACCATTTTTGCCAAAAATGTGAATTTTGAGGGCATTTGTTTCTTGTTATATTTGGGGGTTTTCCCCTGTCTTCTTTTCAATTAAGCACTACATTTTTCTTTGGAAAGAGCACTTTTCACATACATTGAAAGAACAAACCAGTTACAAATGGCTTTGTCAAACATCAAGTCAGGGTCCCATCACTGTGCCAAGTTCCCTACTGCTCCAATAGCAAGGCAGACCTGGTTCAAAACCATTTACTGAGCAGAACTCCTGAAATATGCACAAATACCTTTTTGCACATTTCCCCACATTATGAGTCCTTCTCCAGTAAGAGAAGTCCAACATATGATGCATTCTCTGGGCTTAGTGTTGTCAGCTCACTTATTTGCTGTTTTAGCATTATTCAGCACCTCATGCTGAGCTGCCCTTTCTTACTGTGAAGTGCTGCTGGATTTGTACTGCAGTGCTATGTAGTTTCCATTTAAAAAAAGAAGAAAGTGGAGGGTTCATTCTGTTTTTAAACAGACAGACTGCTTGCATCTTCAGAAAATGAATGCTTGAACACCCTCACAAGCAAGATTGTTTTGTTTTTAAATAACAAAATAGATTTTAGTATTTTTTTTCCCCAAGAGTTCAGAAAGAGCATTCGGTACTATAGTGGTGAATTCAAACCATCACCTTGCAAGCAGGGTGGACTGGGTGCAGAATGGGAGAGCCAGGGAGTAAGGGACTTCTCACAACTCTGCTGGTAACCTGGGTACATTGCTTTCCCCACACTGCACTTCTTTTCTTGACTTCATATGAATGCAAGTCCTCTGGGACAGGTTGCCTGGGCTGTGGATTTTCATCACCTCAAGGAATTGCTCCAGTTGTCTTACTCCCCCCCAAGGAGTTTAAAGCCATCCCTTGAGGTACAGTGGAAACAACCTTTATTAATCCATGGAAATCTTAGGGTTTGGATCCCTCCTTTTTCTTTGAAATTTCAACCACTCTGCTCATTCTCCCAGACCTTTTTGTTCTCTCTGTCTAAACATCCCTTTCCCTCTTCCTTCTGCAGATTGCCCCCCTAGCATATGTCCCCTTAACAATTCCTTCATCTCCTGCACACACCTGGGCTGCACACCCCTTCAGTTCCAAAATTTAATTTTGGTGGTTCTGTGTGGGCAGGAGTAGTGATATTTACAACCCAAAGGCCCACAGCAAGGCACAGCCAGGCCACCAGTCTCTGGAGATTGAGGTCCCACTGCACAGACTGCTCCTGTTTTATTGCCAACCATGGCTTCCTTTTAAATGGCTACAGCAGCTCGCACGCAGCAAGCTGAAGTCCCACCTTAGACCAGAAAAGTGCACATATCACAAACAGCATCTACACATCCCTCATCACATTCGGTAGGTGATATTTCTAGGCCAATTTTATGAGCAGTTCTTTTGTTGGTAACATTTTGTGAAGTAGATTGTACTTTCCAGGTAAAAAAAAAACAAGCACAAATGCTGCTGTAGCACCACATTACATGCTTTGGATATAGGATTTGCAAGACAGCTGAAATGGTAACCTCTGCTCCTCAGCTATTCCATTAATTCAAGCTGTTAATGCTGCACATGCATGAACAGAATCCAAAACTAAGGCCAAATCTGCCAGAGACAAGTCAACTCCCCCTCAACAGAGGTGGGATTTGTAGCAGCTTAGGATCAACAACTTGAAGATTTAGTTTGAACGAGCAAGGTTTTGATTTGGAAGTGCTGGAACTCAAGGGGATATGGCAGATTTTCAGATCAAAACCCAAATCCTAGCTCTAGGTTAGGGATGGCACTCATATTAAACTTGCATGGCTGTCCAGGCAGAGTCACAGATGATGCAGTGTTGCCTATGCTGACCCATATGGGATGTCTTCCATGGCCAGCTAACAGCAGAGCTCTCTGCAGTGTGAGGTCCCAAGCCAAGTAACCCGGCTCCTGCCCTGACAATGCAATACACTGCTTCCTTAAACTGTGCTCCTTCCCACCCACCTTGCAGGGACCATCTTCACGGGTGATGATCTGATGGGCCACTGAATGCTTAAACCAGCTTCTGGATGGCACATAACTCCATGGGCTCCCAGTGAGTCTCAAACCCTGCTGATATTGTCATGGGGGTGGTACCTGTATGAAGACATCTGAGGTGCGAGGCCATGGGGACCAATACTGGCCCTGCAGGACCTTAGCAGTGGTCCTCTCCCAAGGGTACAATTCAGTCCCTTGAAGAGAACCAGACTAAGCTAGCTGAGCTCTTTTAAAAATCCTAAGTTCATTTGAAGATACACACAGAGTAAATAAGCACCCTGTTCTGTTCCTAAACATGGCTCTTCACCGGGAGTCCCAACAGACTTCAAGGCTGGGTTGTTGCCCTTTGCCATAGAGAAAACTGAGGTACAAACCAGCTTGTCTTCTGCCACCAGACATGTAGAATGGGAACGCAGGTGCTCTGAGCACTACAATAAACATTCACCCAGTTGGAACAATTAAGAAAAAAGTATATTCTTGGGAGGGGGCACAGAACAAACAACGAAGACCCAACTGTTTTTGAGGGATGGGGCATTTATTCTACCGGAGTGCAGCAGAAGCTTTACCATGAGTGGTCTTGACTTCCCTCACAACTGACCTTCATTTCTTTATTCGAATATTGGTGAATCATCAATGGTTTGTTTTCTAATTTAACTGGCTGAGGTTTTAATTATTTATTCAGCCCATCCCAAACTTCCCTGCAGGATGGTTAAACCTGCTGAAAGGCGTCCCACTCAGGACACAGCTGAAAGGAGCAACATGGACAAGACCAAGCTCAAAAGCAGCATCTGAGAAACATGGGGCAGTCAGGGCAGTCCAAGCACCCCTCTCCCTGCTGACCCCCAGCACAACAGCACACAGGTGCGAAGCAGTGCCCTTGGGGCCGCAGTGCAGCTCTAGACCAGCCTCTGGATGCTCTATTCCTCTCCAGGATGGAGTACAGGACTCATCCCTGCAGGCAGACCCAAGCAGGTAAACCTGTACTGAAATTGCCAGCCTGGACAATCTCTGCTCCACAAGGCATTTCTTAGGATAGACATACCAGTCAATGTCTGCTTTCCACTGTTTTGTAAGGTAACCACCCTCTGATTAAGGTGACCTGGAAGATAAGACAATTTACCAGGTAGGCAAAACTAGTTTGTCTAGAAAGACCTAGTCAGACACTGTCACAGGCAGAGATCTGGCCTCACCTAGCTTCCTTCCCTGCAAAGTAAAAACGCGTGGTTCTTCTGAGACAAAGGCTCAAAGCAATCTCACCCACAGCACAGAGCAATTTGATTAAACACAACGACCAAGTTATCTGCAGATAACCTGCATTACCCCAAGGTGCAGACTGGGGCTGTATCTCCCCAGCACCACCGGCTCAGATGTACATTTCCAAACCAGGATTCCTGCATTAAGCCTAGTTCAGCAGTTACATTAACACAACTAGACAATGTAAAGGCTACTGAATTTGGCAAAAAAGTTCCCAGATAGGTGTACAGCTCTGAGCTTAGGGGACACCTGTTCTGAGGCTTCTGGTTATTTCTATGATGTAACTAACGCCACCAAATGCAGCTATTCCTGCTCTGAGTATAACCAAATTCAAATTAATACAAAGAGGTTTCTGCTGCTTCCAAGGCAGAGACATTGCAAGCAAGTCAGAAGGGAAACTTTTCTGCCAAATTACTGGGTTCATTTACAAGGAAAACTTTTTCCTCATTCATCTTTCCAGACTTGGTGGGCAACCTGGCACTCTCCGATCCAGCTGTCCATCCTCCAGAGCCAAAGGGAGGCTCAGCTGTAAGACAGCAAAGGGATTTAATAACCAATTGCAAAATGCTTCTACCAAATAAAAGCCTGCCCCTTAAATGGCTTGAAACATTTTTCATGTGCAGCTTCAATCCAGGAAATTAATCAAAACACAAACAAAAGGAGATTCAGCTTCTGAACAGTAATACAAATATATGCAGGCAATCCAAATAATTCTTGCTGCTTTAATTCCCTGGAGACGCAACTGCATATATTACACAAAGCTTAGATATTAAAAGTCCGTGTTTCCAAGCAATGAAATTGCTGCCATAAACATCCCTGGATCCGTTTTTAGAACTACTCTAAATAGCACATCTCTGTCTTGTTTTCCTGTCAGGTTTCCAGCAATTTTGTGAGCATCTTGACACTTTGTCTCACCTCTCCCCTTATGTGGAGCATCACTCAGGATTCCTCAGGCTCAGCAGCCAGGGTCATGTTCCCAGCACGCCTTGGTCACCCTGTCCACATTAGCTCCCAGCTCACTTCCCTTTACATCCTTCATGGCTTTACTTGCAACCATGAGTACCTTCCAAGTATAAACTACCCCTTCGCCAGCATCTACCACATTGGGTCCTTGTTTTAAGTCCTGGAGACTTCTTCAATGTAAATACCAATGCAAGTCTATGCTGTGCTTCTGGCATTTCTGAAGCATTCGTCAGCACGGTGTCCAGATATTAAGCAGTTAGAGCTGTTCTAAACTTCCTCATTGTGTACTTTGAGCTTCATTAAAGCAAAATCCTCTCCTAAGACACTTTTTGTGATTGACTGCTCTTCAAATATTTGAAGAATATTACTAACTGGTTTGGAATTTTGTGTCAGAATAATTTGCAGGTGGAAACACTCTTAAAATGAGTTTTCCATAGATCATTTTCAGATCCTCTTCCTTCTCTCCCTTCTGCATCTAAAAGGGATTTTCTACCAGGGAAATAAAAAATAAAAGTCAAACCAATACCTGCCTAGTGAAGCTGACAAGTCCACCCAACCAGGCTGATGGAAGTAGAGTGCCCCCATTTCTTCCTCTCAGCTATACAACCTCCTTTCTTTTAAGTATACTCCTGGATTTCTGTGGGAACAGCCCCGCCTGCCCATCTCTGGCAAGTCGGTTGGAAGGCTCTTCTTGGCCCCACTTTCTATCTGTAGACAAATTGGGAATGGGACATGAAGCTTCTAAGTAAGCAAGAGAGCTATATTTCATTTCAGTTCTCCCCCAGATTTTTTTTAACCCTTTGGAAAAAAACTTTTCACATACTGCTAATTATTTTAATATTAATGAAAGGCCAGCCAGATTTACTGGCAACTGATCCCAAGCAGTTCCTATATTGGCTGTGTTTAGGATATTGTCAATACCGTATCCACACACAAGCCAATTATCAGGGCTTCTGCTCGGTAATCACATTCTGCATTTAGCTTATAGGGAGCTTTTAGAGTCAGAGGCCATCAGCAGCTACATCATCAGAATACTAAAGTGTTGTTGTGCTGTATTCTATAGCCTCCCACATGAGAAAACTTCATCTTCTCAGTGAAATGCTTTCCTGTTCTACACTTTTGACCAATGTGATTTTCTAAATGAAAGCATCGACACTACATATTCATAAGACAGTGTATTTAAATATGAAAAAGCTGAGCAGGCACAAACTACCAGTCAGCAAACTCAGCCAGTAGGAGCATTATTATTAACCACATTATTCTTTCAAGGAATGAACCCCTCAGCCCTGCAAAGCATTTAAACATACTTAAGTGGCCTCATTCAACCAATGAGATCCCACAAATATTTACCTCTTTTCCTGACTCAACCTTTAATCTAGGTATCCCAAAAGAGTTGTAAAACTCCTTTTGCCCAGACCTGTAAACCCTTCTTTATCCAAGTAGTCCTTCTTGCATCCGTATTCTCTACAGTTGCAATTACTTGTTGAGCAAAGACTAGCAGGCTTTAACTGGCTCAGTGAAAGAATCAGTTTTCCATCAGTGATGCATAGCAGCAGTTTAACAGCGAGGATCAACAATACAAGCAGCTGACATCAAAAAAAGAAAGAAAGAATAAAAAGCATGGCATATAAAATCAGCTGGAAAAAGGAAAACAAACAAATATTGGAAACAAGTTGGGTCAAAGAGGCTGACTTCAAGTGATCTCACACAGATTACACATAGGAGAAAAGGGAAGGCTATACTGTCAGTAAATAGCTACTTCAGCTTTCAATTAGCTGCCTATTCATTGCTCGTTCTCTCTGCAGCTGCCAGCCCAAAAGCCAGACTCTGCATCTGCAGTGTAATACCTGCACCCATGGATTCCTCCTCCACCCGTAAGTGATGTTACTCTGCATTTACGCCCTACAGTCAGTTTATTCTCAGCTTCAGCTGAGCAGCACCCAAGGAAACAGAAATGTTACTCAGAGGAGTTTCTCACTGCACTTCATCCAGACTATGACTGTAACAGAGAGAAAGTGTGAACTCCTGAGCTGACTTGATAACAAGCTTTTCCACAGCAGGAGTACTGCCTAAAGGGTACAGATGTAATGATACATGTATTCACATACATTCACATTCAAATAGAGGCCACCAGACCTGTTCCTCATTCCCTGATCCCCATCTCAAGCCCTCTCTTCGGACAACATTCTTTGCAGTGAGTGATTCGATTCCCCAGCTGCTGTCCTAGACTTGCAATGCATTTGTCAGCCTAAATTAAAATGGGGTGCCAAGGTGCTTCTGTGTTATCTCCAGTCTGTTTGTGGGAGTCCCAGAACACAGCATACACAAAAGCTGGAACAGCTGAAAAATCCTACAAAACTCTTCCCAATCCAGCAGCCTGTCAGCAGGAAGGAATTACAGCAAGGGGAACTGCAGCAGAACTATCAACACAGGAGTCCTGGGATCGGCTACTTGGTTTTGACAGGCTCTCCTTGGCCTCAAGCACTGAGGAAAATCCATAAACCACACTTTCCTTACAGGAATGTGTCCAGATGCAAAGGGAATGATTAAAAAGGAGAAAGGTATATAGGCATCCTTAGGACAGCATCACACTGAAGCAGATAAGCCAAGTGTCTAAGTGATTTAGGAGCCTTAATCACAACTCCTCTTTCTGACAGTGCCCAGGTTCGACACTTAAACCCCACTGCCTGTCTCAGCTCCTCCATCATTTCTAAGCAGTAACTCTGCGCTATCATGCTCTGGTTTCCACACACTTTCCAAAGCAAGCGAGGCTTTTGCAAGCTGCCCTGTGAGTTAGCAGGTGAATGTGTCTGCAAGTCCCCCCTCCTGCTGCACCACTTGAACCTACCAGCTGACTTGGACCAATTTTACAGCTGCAGTATCACCGGAAAAAAAAAAATCTCTGAAGAGGCCAGGCAGCTGGGCAGAAAAGAGACATCCAAGAAACATCCCCTGAGAGTGCCCTTTCTACAGGAAAGGCCAAGCTTACCTCTTATTGAACACCTGTGAACCCTGGAGAGAGAGAATTAGAAAGAGAAAGAAAACCCTCATGAAGTCCTGGCCCGGGGGAAAGTTTCAATCAGAGCTGGCAATGAACCACAAGACAAAGCCATTGGAAACCAAGCTCCATTACTTCTATTGCACACAGAACTACTTGTTTAAAGTATCTCTTATCTGAAGATCTCAGCAATTCAATTAAGGAAATGGCCCTCAGAGGCAGGTAAGTATCATGATGCTTATGTTACAGATGGCTTGCACTGAAGCACTGAGCAGTCAATTGAGCTACCTGTGACCACACAGGAGGAGTGGCATGGGAACCCACAAGCCCTGCCTCTCTGGTCTTTTTCTCTAACTAATAAAGGCACTCAATTCTATTCACACTTGCAGGTCTTTACAGCAGTTCCACAGCACAAAACCCAGGTAGCCCCATCTGCACAGGAGGCCTGTTGGCACACTGATGAACCTGGCAAGTCCTGACTTGTCCTGAACCTCCTCCCACTTTGGCTCAATCTGAACACTATCACATCTCGCAGCGAGTTTGCTCAGCTGTACCTGTGCTCTGGTTTTGCATGAAGGACCGTAGCCATGTCTAGGCTAGAAGTTGGCTATAAGTTGGGTGCAAGAACAGTTGTAAACATTGGGTACTCAGCAGCTCACCCACCTCTGATTGTGAAGCCTGTGCCTGGCAGCCTAACTTCAGCCATCCTGGTGCGCAGGCTCTGGAAAGCAACCTCCAGCACCAGCCTTTGACTTGCTGTGCATATGGGCAGCGAGTCTGGCCTTGGATGCAGTCCCAAAACTCAAAGCAGATGGAGGTCCTCCTGCAGATGTCCAGGGAAGTGGTAACAAAAGCTTGTCCATCTTTCAATCAGCTGTCCCTGATAATTAGGACTTAATTTTCATTTTAAATAATTCCATCATGTCAGGTCTATTTATTGCCAAATTGTGTTTTTCCATTTCCAGCCCCATTATTTTTCTTGAGCTCCAAAGCACTCAAAGCTTCAATTTACCTGAAGTCACAGCATTGCTTCCCAGCTGGCTAGAGGTAGGTGGATAGCACCTTAGAGACCAAAAATGAAAATATAAGAGAATGAAAAAATAAAACAGATTCTCCCATTCCTAACTTTACATCTCCCAGTGCTATAAAAGATGTTAAATGTTAGTCACCATCTGCCTCTCTTAGCATCTGGAAAGCTGGATTGTGCTTAACTAAAACAAGACATCAGATATGTCTTCCGTGAAATAATTTCAGTCCCCACAAGAAATTGGAATTATAGGAGGACACCTCCAGCTATGAAAGTATTGTTCGTTAAAATAGTACTGCTGGTTACATCATTATGGTTAAATAATAGTTTTAGCAGAGAAAACAGCATGGTATACAAATAGCTAAGGGATGAAATCAAAGAGGGTCTGTGTATTGAGTAAATATGGGAGTGGGACAAATTATAAAGATGAAACAGGTCAGAAAACATAAGTGAAGAAATACATTTTGATTCTATTAGACTGCATAAATTTGTCACTAAAAATGGAGTCAACTATAGCTGGACTAGGCAAACTACGGGATGACTGACAGTAGAGAACAGGCTCTTGCTGAGCTATTTAAGTATTTGTGCTCTGTGAGGCTATAGAGCTTCTGCAGCCCACCAGAGAAATTAATTGCTGGGTTCCAACCCTGCACACAGATCTGGATCTAGAGACATGTCCATTCACCCAAAGGCAAAGCACAGCACATCAGCTTCATTATCTGGTCCCATGACAGTATGGGGGGCTCTTCTGATGGGAAGAGCCCATTGCTAACACTGTAGCAGGGCAACTGCCGCATGACAGTGTTTAAAAACAAAACGAAAACCACATTAAGCCCATTCTTAGCCTCGTATGGTTATTTTTGTAATTAATGCTTTAATAAAAATTAACTACACAGTAATAAAACCCCCATTGGATAAACCCTAGTTAAAACACCCATGGAGCTTTAACACTACTGAAGTGAAATTTGTTCAGTCTAATGCACCGGTTCAATTAGGCACAAGGGATGATGGTTTCTCTGCAGCTAATCCTCACCTAGCTCAGTCACTCAGAAGTTAAGGGGAAGATTGTTTTTTAACTTACAGATAGAATTTTACAGCATCTTTGAGAAAAGGAAGGAAGCACATGCAGTGTTGCTTCCAAGCAACATCAGTAACAAGCAGATGCAAAGGAGAATTTCTCATTATGTTGAAGCAAATACACAATCACACTGAGTAGCTGCTGTTTAAGACTCAGACACATCTCCTGGATTATCAAATGTGTTCTTAAAGACATCCTGTTCAAGAGGAGGAAAGGGGTGAATAAAAAACTCCCTGGGCTGAAATTGTCTCTGAGCACAGAACATTTCACTGAGGCTGTTAAGAGGGGTCTTTTGCATTTTATTAAACCATGCTTGTGCTTCAAACAATGGCAAGTTGCTAAGTGCTGAAAGAAACTAATTTTCTGCATCAGGATGCCTGAAGGCAACCTCATCTTCTGGACACATGTAACACGGGCAAGTCCAGCAACTATGCTGTGTTTTTTACAATCTGGTTCTTGTAAGAAGAGCCCAAATTCTCAGCAGAGGCTGGGGTCTGCCCGGCTGGGGAGCAGCTGGCCAAGCAGGCCCCAGGGCCTGGCAGGCAGCGAGCTGAGCACAGGCCAGCCCTGCACCCCGGCAGCCTCCTGGGGTGCAGGAACAGGAGCCCAGCCAGCAATCGAGGGAAACGATTATTCCTTCCGCTCAGCACTTGTTAGACACCCTATACAGTTTTGGCACCCTCAGTGCAGGGAAGCCTTGGGTAAAACCAGAACAAGCTCAGGGCAGAGCTGCCCAGACAGTGGGGCAGGAGCACCTCTGCAAAAAGGCTACTGGAGCAGGGCCCGCTCAGCCCGGGGAGGAGAGGGCCTTGGGGGGGCTCAAGGGTCACCTCCAGAGCCAGCAGGGAGCTAGGCCCTCGAGAAGAGGAGGCAGGCTTCTCACAGCGCAGCATGGGGGGTGGGGGGGGAATGAGAGAACAGGCCTTAAGTCGAGACATGAGCGGTTCAGCCCGGACACAAGGAAAAAGCATTTCCCCCTGTGAGGACAGTCAGGCAGTGGGACAGGTTGACCAGGGAAGTTACACAGTCTCCACCTGGGAAGGTTTTCAAGATCCAGCTGGGAATTTCTCTTATGCACCTGGCTGGACCACAAACTGTCCCCACTCTGAGCAGGAGATAAGACTAGAGATTTCCCAAGGTCCCTCCCACTCAGAATTAGGCTTTTTGGGGGCACTCTGCTACAAAGCGGGCAGTCCAAGTTCAAATGTGTGAATATAAAACTGAAGCCTCAGGGGCCTCTCTTGGGTTGTATATGTAGGCTGGTGGCTTAACTTATGGACTCCTGGGTATTCTTTGGACCCAGAGTTTTATTTGCCTGAACAGGTAGGCATGAACACATGCATTTGTATCCACACAGCAGAAGGGGAAGCTGTCTCACATATGGGTTTTTTCCATTTTAGTGTAGCTGGCATTATTGCATGTTTTGCTTACTACAGTGCAGGAGGGAGCCTGCAGCACTCAAGTCCACACTTGTATCTGCTTGTTACAAGGACCAGCCCCTGCATTAGCCTGCTTTGTCTTTGTTCCACCTGGTCCACAGATGCTCAAGTCATTCTTTGGGATTTGTTTTTCTATGAATCCCAGAGTGCTGCATATTGTGCAATAACTGGGCTTGGTTCCAGACCAATTTTGTGATTACATGGGCACTTATCACTCAGCTCTGAATCATACAAAATGCAAAACTCCAAGTATGTCAGCCAAAAATGACAGGTAACTTTGAAGCAGAATTGATCATCTGGACTATCAACACATGTATACTAGTATCTACACAGACACATCATGATCAGAGCTTGTGTTTCATTTTAAAAGGACACCAATAGCATCAGAAATGGCCAGTCAGTGCCAAGGAAACAAAACCAACATAGCTGGAGACAGCACTCCTCCTCTCTGGATTGAAGTGAACCCAGCTGTTCTTTCCCCAGGATGCTCTGAATCATCTGCTTCTACTGATAATTAAAGAGTAGTAAATAATCACAAGTCAAACTTTTTCCTTATTATTCAACTCCTCATAGGTTACTTCAGTTCTTCAGCTAAGTCTTTTCCCTGTCACAACCCCACTTCCCCTTTTCAGCATCACCCAAGCAGCCTGCTGCAAGCCCAACTGCCATATTCACATTGATCACTTAATACCAGAGGATAGAAAAACATGCAAAACACATTTTATGCCTTGCCTTTTACTCCCTCTCCACTGCAAGTCTCTGCTTTCTTAATTTCTGCCTCTCAGGCCTTCACCCAATGTGTGTGGGGGGGGCAAATAAGCCACCAGGAGTTTCATGCAATTCACATTGATCATGGAGAACTGACCTCCCACAAAGAGCTCAGATGCTCCATAGCTGGGAGGCCCATGCTCCTTTCTGCCTATTTCATTTTGATAGACCAAGACTCCCCAGAGTTTTACTAACATATTTATGCACCGGGTGAGTTATCCCAACAACCAACAATAGATCTTATTATCTTTCCTCCACAAGTCTTGATAGCACTGAGTGATTGATGCACTAAAACTTGGTATAAACATGGAGATAAACATCTGCCATTCCTTTCCTTCCTTGTCTTTACAGCACCAGCATTTTAGAAGTGACAACCCATTGTTTTACTTCTAGCACAGCTGTTCTAAAGCTGCCTGAATAACAACAGAGACTATGCAGAAACATTAATCTTTACTTCTTGGGGGAAAATGACTTTACAGAGCTCATTCCCACCACAGCCCCCCTTCTTTTTAAAGGAAAGTACATGGCTAGCACTCTTAAAATTGGGGATAATAGATGCCTAGCAGCAGCATCTAAAGCAGTGGTACCCAACTTCTGGCTCCTGAAGATTGGTATACCAGACTGAGGCCACATGAAGCAGCCATGCCTTTCTTAGGAAGGAGGAAAAGATTTAGCCAGTCCAAAGTAATACATGCTCTGTATTTTTACATACTGATCAGCAAGGCATGCAGACCACTGACCCAGAGACTCCAAAAGAAACATAACCATCCCATGGAAAGCTGCTGCCTCAAAGAACTGGCAGTAGAAATAAACACCAGTGGAGCAACTTGCTAGGGGTTGCCTAGCAGGGTCAGCAAGGTGTGAACGAAACCAGGTGCCTTAATTCCATTCTTGGTTTCTATCCAAGAGAGATCAGTTCCTTCAGCATACAGGCATTTGAAACACATGATCACTTGGTCTGCTAGAATATCTGGCAGAGAAAAAACCTGAAGGATGTGATAAAAGCTATTGTTTCATATCTGAACATTTGTGTAGATTCTCCCCTGCCACTGAGGTTGTCTTCAATAGTTTCTTAGACTCTGTCCAACCTGGGCATAGGCAGGACTCAACATCCCTTCGCACCCCCCCAACACAGCAACCCATAGCTCATGCTTAGGAAAAGCTACAAGTGTACACGTAGTCCTTCAATGTCCTTTCTCAGTTGACTTACTCTGGTCCACAACACATGACAAAAGACACCCATATATTAAAATGAACTCAAAGCATAACAGAACACACAGCAAGTAGTAAAGACTAGTTTATGAGAAAGATAAATACATTCTGCCAGAGCCAGATGCTGCACTGCTTTCCATAGGTTTCAAAAACCTAAAGCACAGTAAGAAACTCCAGTGTGCTGGCTGTAGGATAAGTCTGGGTTAAAAAAAATATCCCAGCTTGAGTAATTAATTTGTTTGATCCCAAACAGGAACACTACGATGGGACAGAAAATTGAACCAAAGCATCCAGAGTTCCAGCCCTTGGAGGCATCAATCATCTGACTCAAAGGACAAACACAAAAGTAGAAATTAAGCAAAGTATCAATATCACTTTTCCTTCTGATAGTCCCCTTTGTTATTAGCAATAAGAGGTAGTCAGAAAACCTATGGCTTTCTTTCACAGAAAAACACATCACAAAAATAATCCTTCTCTGAAAATGTTTATTGAAATTTCTTCATTGAATTTTGATTTATTTGATTTCTAGACTGAGTATTCCTTTGACTTTGTTTGAAAAAAATAATGTTTCTTTACATTTCATTTCAAACCAGCATTTGAAGTATAGGTGGAGAACAGAGAACAAAGGGGAACAGGGACTCCTTTGCATTTTCTATTTCTTAAATATTTACAGTACAAAAACTGGCAAAGGGTAGGGGCAAAAATCCAGAAAGAACAACAGGGCTAGGATGATACTGTTTTTTTAAGTGAGACTAGAAAGAGGAGGTTTAGCCAAAATAAAATTAAGGAAATAAAGTGTTTAACCATTTTCTTCATTTCACATGACTAAAATATACAATGCTGTCAAAACAAACATGATTTTGCAGTAAATGTTATCTTCAGTTCCAAAAAGTATTAGCATTTGAAATAGTTAATATTGGAAGAAAAAAGTCCCTAGAAATAATTAAAACAGCAATTCATCAGTTTAAAGGAAAGCAGAAGTCCAGTATGCCACATTAGTTTGTCACATTGCAGAATGAAACATGAAGTCAATAGGAATTTACTGGCTAAATACCATTACCACAAATTTGCCTCCCCTTTTACCTTGGCGACAAGTTAAATATACTAAATTGAGGAGATTAAGGAGTACATTAAAGTACACAGGAGGGCTAAGCATGGAAGTAGATTCGCGTCACCTGACTGGCAATTTGGCCAAAGTCAGAGGTGCCTCAGGACAGCAGGGGATGGTGTTGCATTTTGGTGAAATTCATCTCTGCTTTTCCTCTATCATTTTAGGGCCACAAAACCCATAGCTATTTGCTGTAAACTAGAACAATCACCAGAAAAGTGTCCCAGAATCAGGAGCGAACATCAGCTCCTCTCCCCCCATAGCAGGGACAGATGACTGCTAGTAAGCAGCCAGCACACAGCAGCATTAGCCAGACGATCACTCAGCATCATCCATAATAAAACAAAACCAGGCATTACAGAAACCCAAAAGAAACTTATTTTAAAAACACCACATAAAAGATTCTCATCCTGAAGTGTTTATTTCTATTTAGTTGCTTTTCAGGTTTGCTCCGTTCCCGCCACAGACTCTAGAACAGCAGGGAGAAAGTGCTTAAACTTTCAACTCTGATGTGCCATGCCACACTCACGCCTACAAGAGCCATGGGGGTGCACAGGTTGCTGACAACCTCAGCACAAACAAACAGGGCACCCGAGCTGCTGGGTTTAAGGCACTGGTGGCTTAGGGGTCATTTCAGCAAGGCCCAATGGGTTTGTTTTGGCATCTGAAATAAAAGAGTTTGCCAGGTGCATCCTCTCCCAGAGTAATCATCCACAGCATTAGCAGAAAGTTAAACACTTCGCTACTCCAACTCAACACAGAATTTTAATCTATTAGTGGAAAATGAGATGTCTCCATCCATATTATAAGCACACACACACTCCCCTGCCTATATATAAAGCCCTTTCATTTTATGATCAGTACAATAGTTCTGTGACAGAGCAGGCTATAATATTTTATTAATGTTAAACTTGTCCACCTGGGAATCTATACAAATCACTGTAATTTTGTCTCACTAATGTTTGTTATCAATCTTCTCTTCTCAATAGAATGGGAGCAAAATATTGCAGAAATCCCTCCCACTGAATTTTTTTGATATTATTATTTTTATTTTTCACCCTTCTCTCTCTCCCTTTTGTCTGGGCTTCTGTCCAAAGTCACAATGAGTTGAGAATAGGATGTTTGGAAAGTATTTTATAATTCTTTAATCACCACACTTTGACACACTTTAGTCATTTGGGCCAGAGCATTTTGATATAAGCAGATCCCATGTAGAGACAGAATCAGGTCAGCAAGGCAATTAATCATCTCTGCATTTACACTCTCAGCAAAACAATACAAAAACAAAAGAATGGATAGAGAAGAGGGGAGGAGGCACACCGTAACTTTGCTCTGATGGGCAAATAATTGGCTTGGCTTTGCTTCTGCAGTCACAGCAGAAAGGTGCACAGCTCACATTTATTAATATACTTGCACAGCCAGCCTCTGGGAACACACAGCAGTAGGTGGGTGGCTCAGAGTATCCACTAGCATTTTGGCAGCAGGCTGCTGCAATTTTCTGCACTTAGCTCTTCTTGCATTGATAGGGGCTTTGTATCCTAAACCGGGAAGTTTGATACCTCCGCTTTTAAATACCGTGTAGTGCCTAAGGCTTGATTACTACAGTTTTGCTCTAGTGTTTCAACAAACTCGATAGGAGAAGTAACAGTATAGACAAGTATATGCTGGTTTTCCACAGAATGGCTGTACTTCCTAGCATATACTACCCCAACACATCCTTCCCTACTTTCACATACATGGGAAACAATTTCAGTGTTTCTGGTTTTAAAATTCTGATTAGTAGTGCCCCTCTATCCTGTTGATCTGTTTTTCTACGAGCTGAGAATTACGTACAAGCAGCTTCCACGGTAGCATGAGCAGGCTGCCCAAATCATCTTACAAATAGCCTTCAAATTAAATCCCACCAAAAGAAATACTATTCTCTCCCTTTCCACTGTAGTACCTCTAGGAAAGAGATCTCATTGCATCCAGGAGTAAACTGAGGCACAGAAAGGGTATGTGCATGGAAACTTGGGAACCCAGCAGCATCATTGATCTTTTTCCTGCTCAGCCACTCAGCTGGGCAACATGCCTAGGAACAGAATAAACTCACCAGCACAAAGCTTATGGTGAGATATAGAGCTACCCAGTACAAGGGAGATCTAAACAGGATGTGATCAAGTCCAAGGTGATGATTCCCACCCAATTCATGGGGACTTGAGCATGCTCAGTGCTTCTGGAATATGTAACCTAGACTAGACATTGAAATTAAAGGATCATAGCATATGAAGTTTGAAGGTCAGTTATGATGCCTCTCTTCCACACGGTTTCCTCACTCAAACACTTGCAGAAAGGCACTTTCGCCAGACATTATCCTTCCCCTGCCCCCAAAGAACACATTCACATGCTGACTTACAGGAATCCAAAAATTACCCTTGAGAAATCTTCCAGAGGCCAAGGCTTCTGAGGTAGCTTCTGATTTCCCAACACCTGCTCTGACATCCAGTAGCCTGGATATTTGCACACATCATCCCATGCACCCCCCAGAGCTGTGCAAACTCAAGTATCTGAAGATTTAGGGAAACTCAGAAATCACTTTTCACCACTCCATATGGCCATTCAGAATGTTTACTAAGCAACTCCAAAGTCTTTCACTGCACTCCTGTCTTCCAGCCCCATGGATCAAAGAGCCAGGAAACAAGCCCTCCTCAGTGCCATCACTGCCCTGGTACTGCCAGTGTAAGTTCAGTCAGCTAAGAATTACTTGTACAGAGCCAAGATCAATAAAGCTATAGTGCGGTAGACGCAGCACAGGAAGGCTCACAGGGGGCATAACTAGGAGTGATGGGCTGAAATTAAGCAGAAGGAAAATTTTGGCTGAATAGCAAGAGAAATTTGCTTTGCTAATGGGTCAATCAATTAGACCGAGCACACGCCTCTCAAGGGAAGCATGCAGGGAAACCTGTCACTAGGATCACTTAAAACTGGAGTGAAGGAGCTCTGGAGGTTGTCACTGCATAAGCAATTCTGCAGTTTGCATTTCACGAGCGCTGCAATTCCCTCTAGCCCGTGGGATCAAAGCTGAAGCTGTCCAGCTTGCACTACCCGCAGAGGTCTTAATAACCCTTTTGTACCTATAACAAGTCCACATTCCCAAATGTAATACAGGTCAATTCTTCCTCCTCTCATATTTAATCCTCTCATACTCTCAGAATGGCATTCATCTAGCTAAGTCATTGAATTTTAGGGTGTTAATTATCTGAAATCTAGCTATCTTATCACCCATCACTGATAGAGCAAGCTACTGAAATAGGAATTTATGATAGAAAGTACTTCGGTCTTTCCAATGGCCATCCAGAGAGTCTGGAATAATAATTTTCCAATTTTTAAAAAGCTAAACTTTTACTGATTGAGTTACCTGTGAGACCTTAGCTTCTTAAAATGCTAAGACAGTCAGCTGTAATCATGTGGCCATGCCATAAAAGACCTTTGCTTGTTTACCAAACAAAATAGAGACTACAAAAGGATAGGACTTTTTGTTTTTAAATAGAAGAAGGCAGTGCAAATACCACAGACTGAAAATTAAAAGATTGTATTGGCAGAACAGCAAATGGGTAAACAAGATCTAAACATAATTATGCTGGGCATTAAGGAAAGATTTTTCAAGGGACAGATCAGAAAGATTTAAGTGTTCTCCAACAAATATTGTAGGGCAAGCCATTTAAAACCAGCAGTAAAATAGATCTTGGTCCATCAGTGCAGGGGCTATGCATTTCCCACAGCAGCAGGTATCAGACCTTACTGTGTTCCTGCAGTATCATTGCTTATCAATAGTGGGATTTGAACCTTGGCCTGCCAGCATGGGGCTCCCAGCAAGAAATTACTTGATATTGAAGAAGGAGCACAGGGAAAACAAAAGCACATGTGGTATACAGCTACACAAACAACACAAAAATGCAATGGGCGAGAGTACCAGAGAAACAGGGAGAAGCCCATAATGTAGCAGAGTGAGAGTTAGGAGATAATTTCACACTAGATGTCTCAATAGGCTCTACATGTGCAAATTTCCTGACACATGCTAGGGAGGCCACTAATCTGATCAGGAGGCACACTGATCAAACCGTGCTTGCCCTGAAATTACTTTGGATCATGACTACTCTCTAGCCCCGAGATGTGCCTAGAAGTCAGTCTTCTGCTAACAATTACAATGCCTCTGCTTTTTCTTCAAGCTATAGAGTTTTCTTTGTCCTAAAAAGACCAAGAAGGTCAAATATCCCATTCTTCACCGAAATTTCTCAGACACACTAGTCTAGATTGACTCAAGGCACTAGACATGCCTATCTCCTTGGCTGCAAATTGTTTCTCAGCTGTTGCCCTTGTCCTATTGATGTGACAGAACCTGCCATGGCCAAGGTACCATTTTGACATTTGAATCCTTGTCTGCTTGCCCCCTTTTAAACAGTTCACTGCATTTCTTCGAGGTACCTTTTGAAACGAGGCACAATCCCCTAAGCACAGACTCCAGGCTACTATAAGTTAAAAAACAAGCAGGTTGTCTAGACAAATTTTCACTTTAAGCTACAGCTAGAAATCAAAAAAGCAGGTGAAAACCCACAAGATTTTGCATACTCAAATCAGTGAAGAAACCAATACCTCTGTTTCCCCAATAGATGGTGCTGATAATGTCTCAGATATTCGTAAGTGAAAAAGGTGGGTTTCTTTTGTGGCAATGCTGCAGTGAGAGAGCTGTGAAATGGGGCAGAGAAAGTAAAGAGCAGAGTCCCAGCAGGAGCCCTGGGGATTCCCATAATAAAGATGTGAAAAGAGAATTCTGGCTTACCCCAGCTGTGTTGCTGGTGCTTTCCAAGCTCTTTTCATTAAGTGTTAAGTTCCTGATGCCTTTCCTGAGTCTTTGCAGCAGCCTTTTCCTTATGTGAGAGTAAGGATGAAAAGTGTTAAACTGGTAAAGGCTTTTGGGGAAAACCGTACTGGTTTATCAAGGGAAAACAGCAGGAATAACAGCTTCTGTCTTCTGTCACTCCTCTGGGAACACCCAAGTTGTAGAAACAACAGTTGCTTAGCATTACTGGTTATCAATCAGTAGAACAGTATGCTTTTACTAAGGACCCTGTTGGAGTTAAAAATATTTTCCAAATTTGTCTGTTCCGCCCCCCGCCCCCCCCCCCCCCAGCTTCATAAACAAGGATCTGGTTAAATATACCTGAAAGTGTTAAAAATCTGTATCGGGGCTTCAGAACTGGATAATTAAGAAAGAAATTCACTTCCCTAATTGGGACAAAAAGCAAGACAACAGAATGTGTAAGTGGAAAACTACTTTGTTGAGAATAATTGCAATGTTAACAATTTCAGTGGCTTCAAGAGCTCTTAGAAAAACTATTACCTTGGCTGTATCCAATTATTTTAGTATTTTTTAGTTCACCAGAGCTGTTGCATTTGTCCTATGACTTCTCATCCTAGGCTCAAGCCATTATCCTACATCCACAGCATAATTTGTCTCAACTTACATTCCTAAGTGGCCGTCTTAAAACTTTAATATTCCTGCTGTATTTTCTCAACTACAGCTGTGTCAGCCACAAGGGCTATTCAGTTGTTCCAGACCCCGAGCAGTGCCAAAGCAGACGTTAAGAACGAATGACAGGGTCAAGTAATTTTTAAGCACTATATAGTTTACTCGGCTGCACTGGTTTATGCATTAGGACTAGAAAGTAATGGGAAGCCCAGGCAGTCAGACAGAGATGGGGTTTTAACAGCAGAGATGCCATGGTCTGAAATGTAGCGTTTTCTTCCAGGAAAGTGAGAGCAGGAATCAGGCAGAAAATATCCCTGCGGAGCACATAGCAAATGGAAACTGCATTCAGTCATTCATGTTCGCTCCAGATGAAGCGGCTGTCATGGACAATACCAGATGGATCTGCCCAAAGACTTCTTTGCAGAAAATGGTCAGCACAGGAGCAAAACACGGGACAAAAGCCATCCTTTGCCTGGCACTTCAGGAAAGGGTACTGTCTTGAGATACATTGACAGCAGGTCTTCCCTACCCCATAGGAATGTGTTGAGCACTTTGTAGCTGGTTCCAGTGTTCCCTGTACTGTGCAGTATGGAACAAATGGGGCAGGAGGAGGAACCAAGCAATGAGTAGACCCAGACAGTCAGGGCACACACCTCGGTACATGCAGTATTCCTCATACCACAGGAATTTTCATTTGCACAACTCAACCAGCTGTCCTTCAGCAAGTAAGGCTACTTCTTCATTAAATGCTCCACAAGATCCAAGTCTTAAGAGAAAGACACTCTGGGAAGTGCCATGCACAGTAACCTCCTCTCGCTATTCTCTTCCCACTCCCACAGGCAATGCTCAGGCTGTGAAACTTAACTAGCCACATCAACCCATGGCCATGTTCCCATAGCAGCCTTGGCCACCCCATGCCCTGCTGAGGTCCAACTTCCCCTACTGCTCCCAAAACACAATCCTCATGCCTGCCTTGCACCAGAAAGGGACGGGACCAAGTCAGGACAGCAGGAACAATTGCTTAGATGAGCTTCATGGAACTAATTGCTGCAGAAATAGTCCTTATATAATTCAGTGGACACTTCCATAAATTAAAATTAATGCTTCTTGCTGAGTTCTGTTCAAGCTGACTGTCATGCTCAGAGGACAAAAATCAAGGGAGTAGAAGCAACATCCAACATGAGCCTTTGGAAAGAATTACGTATTACTAGAATAGGTGCTTTGCCAATGAGCACTAGGATCTTTCCCTCTACCTTTGCATCTTATTAACAGGGTGTTTTAGTGCACCACAGCCTTGGAAGAGATTTAGATTAATGGGTCACATGGGAAGCAGGGAGAGGATTAATATGCATGCTATAACTCAGGAAACTGAGTCACCACAATGCACAGGGATTTCCTGGAAAACACGTCGGAACTCTGCAGCAGAGCAGATAACTGAACTGAGATTTCCCAAGCCTCAGCTTAGACCTACAAGCACATGAACTGTTCTACCTCCCTTCTGCCTACAAGACAGCTCTCCCAAAGTAAATACACATATACCTGGGTATGAAATCAGATCCAAAGCCCTTGCTCTACAGAACTCAGAGGTATTCTGAAATTAGCATGGAGGAAGGGAAGAATACTCTTCAGCTGCAAATGAATAGAAATCAAGCTAATGTACAGCATATATTGCCAATTCTCACATGCTTGAGTCTAAGCTCTGATCCACAGAGAAAATGGCTCTAAAATATTAACCACAGTCATTATGGAAGGCTCACTTCTGACAACGTGTCTTATGGTTCATTTACCAAGAAGAAATGGATGCAATTTTAGCCAGTGTTAAAATTAATCTGCTTTTATCAGAGAAAGGAAACTAATCCCACCTGCCCAGATCTTCTGTTCTCTCTTTTCGGAGGAGACCAACAGAGAGGCAGTAGGCTTTAAATAACCAGACTTTTCACTGAACCTGGGATTCTGTAGGTTTTTACTCATCTAGGTTGGAAAAACATCTTCCCAAGAGTGAGGCCAACCACTTAGCCTAGACAAGCACAACTCCTACAAGGCCAAGCTCATCACCAGTGCTGACTTTGATATGACTCAAATTGGGTGCCAACAGCAAGACTTTTAATTTCTTCTTTGGGGAAGGTCAGTTCTCAGAAACCAGTCAAATCTGTGATATCTGAAATGAGTAAAGGCAGCTATAACATCCTACCGTACACTCAGCATCATCCACACCCAGTCCCCAAAGACACAGGCAACCCTCCAACAGCTTTATAAACCCTTTTGCACACACTGACTTCACTCAAACTTCTCTCTAAGCTTTTGAACTCCTGCTCCAGCCCTGCTCAAGACTGAAATAAAACCTCAGCTGTTGCATGTCCCCCAGTCAGAAGAGGGTTTCCTGGGGAAAGAGAAGACAGACAGGAGGGCCATGAGGAGGCAAAGTACCCCTCTACAGCAGCGCTCCAAGTCACACATCATTGAGCAGCTGGCATATCCCCATCAAAAGGGTCCAGGATGGAGTTGAATGACCCCATTCAACACCACACGAGGAGCTGGCTTCAGAGACTGAGCAGACCCCTCTAGTTCCTGTCTGTCATCTTTGGCCTTTTTGCATCCAGAAGGCATTAAAGTTTAGCAGAACTGAAATATCATCACTCACTCTCTAGGCTTGAGTTCTCCTTAGACTGTTGCTATTGACAGCAAACCCTGGGAGAATTATTATTTTTTATTAGTATTATTATTTTCCAGTACCACACGCATAACAATAGCTCTCTGGATACAGCAAATAGATACAAGCAAATGAATGGAACTATAACTGCCTCACGTCTTTCATTTAAGACAGACTCCAATTTTAGTCCTTTTGTTCAGAAACAAATTTAACAAGAATTTAGGAGCTGTGTGTTGGGGCTGAAATATATCAGGTGAATAGCAGGAGAGGGAAGCTTGCTACGACTTCAAAGTCCAGTGAACACAATGATGGGACTTGGTGGAATAAGAAAACTAAGGCTGAATTTAATACAAATGGCTCCATTGTTATCAAAGGTTCTGTACAAGCTCTAATGATAATTTAATTGCATTGTTCATTGGGGAGAAGGTAGATGGAGATCATTTAATGTTTTTTAATTAGCAAAATATTTCATCCTGGCTACAATTTACCTTCTGTGTGAGGGAACAGAAGTGGTGTCAACGGCAGGTTGCAGCTAGCTGTAGCTACATGGACAGACGTGCATTCTCCTTATGCACACATTAGGGGAAACGCTATTAAGTGGCAATGGATACCATCAACTGGAAGAGTCTTGTCAAGATTTCGGCATGGTTCTCATGATGTCCCCTCTTTGCACAATAGATGGGATTGCTGGAGCATTTGATTTCTGATAATAGGACTGAGCTGGGAATAAGCACTTCTCCCACACACCTTCAAATACTGTTTTTCTATTCCAGAGCAAGCACTTCTGATTTATTCAGAAAGTTAGGGGTATGCTGAATTGGATTAAAGCAGGACAAGTGCCAAGTCCTGTCTTGAAGTCAGTTCCTAATCTGAAGAGGCTGACAAG
This sequence comes from Astur gentilis, assembly GCF_929443795.1. NCBI lineage: Eukaryota > Metazoa > Chordata > Aves > Accipitriformes > Accipitridae > Astur > Astur gentilis. The sequence goes on from NC_064888.1 coordinate 31,923,149, forward strand.
GAAAGCCTGACACCTCAATGGAAATGCAGCACAAGATACCATCCCAGACCTCCATCGAGATGGTCCCTTTATTCCAACATGACCAGAGCCAAACAAAAAAATATTACAGCTGCTCATTCTCATCTTTCTAATAGCAAGCCTAAAAACTCAAACCCCAGAAAAGAAATAACGAGACCCAAATCAACTGATTTCTGAAAATTACTTCCAGGTTAGTCCAAGAGCTTATGCCAGCAGAGCAGCTAATGCCCCCTATTAAATCTGCAGAGCACAGTTCTATACAATAAGCTCTCCCAGCAGATGAGCAGTAAGCGGACAGATGATTACTGTGACCAAGGTATCTGGAGTAGTTGCACCATTTGCTGCATGATGCCTTGGCCCATGCAACTGCTATGCCTTAACCTTGCTAGACTGACAGCTACATCTCCTTCTGAAAAGACATGATTTGTCATTTTCTTACACACGGGTTGGCAATACCACTTGTCTTGTGACACCAACAGGAGTAGTGCTGGTGTAACATGTGGAAGAAGGGGCAGTTGGGATGCTATCATTTGTCCATTATAACTCACCAATGAAAGTGGCCATCCTCACTGCCTTTCAATGCACACAAACATGCCAGAGACTAGACTACACTAATAACCAGAGCAAGCCAAACACATCCTTAGTAAAGATCACCAAAGAGAGCAGTACATCTAAGTACACATTTGTTTTCACATCTCATATAATAGAAATTATGCAGAAAACTCAACCCCCCTTTTTAACCTCAAGGCACATATTTTAAAATCTTCTAAGCAGAACTATGAACAGCAGTGCAAGATCTGTCCCTTCTACTCTCCAGACAGAGCTCTGCAGTATGAAGACAGAAGGTCTGCTGCCAAAACACTGGCTAGGAAGAAGGTACTTCTGGGTTAATGTGGGTGTTGGCAGATCTTCAAGAGAAGCAAGCCAAGCTGTGCTTCACTTTCACAAGTTAAAGAAGTTGGAATGAAGGGGTGGGGGGCGGAAATCAGTGGGAATGGGAGAAACCCCCTTTGAAAGAAACCAGGAGGAGTCAGCAGCTGATAAGGGGGGGTACGATTTTTGGTCAGACCAGAGACTCCCAGCTGCCTTGAGATGATATACTGCAGGATATCAGGTGCTAGAAGCTGCTTCTTTGTGCCTTTTATAACATACCAGCCCATTTAAGATCAACCCTTTGCCACATGCTGCCAACACCAGCTTAAAAAAAGCAGGAATGCCATAGTGCAATCTCCTGTGGGCAGACATACAAAAGCTTCATCTGGAAAAAATCTGAGGATTTAAATGATCTATCTCACACTAGTAGAACTTAAGGAGTTGCCAGACATTAGCCAGTCTGTGATAACTGTCCACATGAGGGCTCCCCATCTTGAAAGAAAATTCAGTTTAAATTCCTCTCAGCATGAGCTAAGGTAAATACAGGTACACTTCAGGTAACTTCCTGCAAGCCAAGAGTATGCACAACGTTGCCTCCTCCCAGCTCAACAGCCTACTGCATCTTGGGTCTAAGCCTCAAATCCAAGCTAGGCTGCAACCTTTCTGCTGCGACTGCATCATCAGTCTCAGGAGAGCTTGTTTCTAAGGCTGCATGCTCAAAAGGCAAAAACAGACCACCAGAATCCCCACTGAGACCAGGGCAATCCCTTGTCCATTACTGGCTTTTGTCGTAAAGATACGAGAGGGTATCAAGGCCTCTGGTTTTGCTTACATCATCCTGAAAACATAAACTGCTAGGCTACAGGCTTTCATAGTCCCCAATTATTTCACTCCTTTCTGAGCCCAGACAGCAGCTCTCCAGCTATAAGAACTTGTACCTCTACAAATAGCAAGGCCATTCCCTGACAAATTCAAGAAGGTAAACAAAATATATCTCTCTGGCAAAATGTCTTCACACCAATTTGTGCAATTACCTATGTCCCTTAAGACGGTCTTGTTCACATATCATAGCTCTGACTCCAAGCATTGAAATACAATTAAACCAGATGCATCAGACACGACTTGCTGGCTGGCTCATGTCAAACCACCACAGGTGGTGGCTGAGAGAGATTACTTTCATTCAGAGATGCTGAGAACAAATAGCACAGTGTATGCATGGAAAGTCACAGCATGGAAAACTACTTTTAGGTAAACTCCTCCATCTAGGTCCCACCCTCCAGCAACTGTGTCTGCCCACCGAGTATTAAATTTTGGCTAGCAATGTTAATATCTGCCAATTTATCTCCTTCCAAGTCAGTCCAAGTCCTCCTCCACACTGTTTCACCAGTAACACAGGATTCAACTGTGCATAACTAGGCTTCATTGTTTTTATCCTGGCTCTTATCCTCTTTCTGCCTCTTGTTCCCAGCCAGTGCTTCTACATCACCGAAGTCCAAAATCTCCAATAGGAAATCCACACTCCTTCTCAAAAAGCTCATACTCTTCTTTTTGAATTAAATCAATCCAGCTGTCTACATCTCAACTTCTGAAATGTTCTTTCCCCTCTAAAGTATCTTTTTAGCCAATTCTGGCACTAACACCACCCTTAACACCAGTTGTTTTGATTACATTACCCCAGTCCACAAGCCCTGCCTTCTTTCCTCCTTTTTCCATTGCCTGCTGTTTCACTTCTCAAGGCCACGTCCCACAAACCTAGTTTTCCAACACCATCGCGTTATTTTGCTCTATCAGCAACTTCAGTCTGTGGCTCCATTCCCTGGGCTTTCCAGGCAATGTCTTAGCACACTATTTCTCTAGGCCTACCCTTCCCTATTTTACCAAGTCTTCTCTTATTCTCCAGTTAGTACCCCCACTGCAACAGAGAGACTTCCTACCTGCTTAGGACACATCTCTTCCTTAGCATCTCTCCACTAGTAGAAAACACTTCAGACCACAGTATTTTTCTTCAGTTGTTGAGGTCACTCAGCATCAGGTTTTTCCAAAGCTTACCAACAACAACTCAGCTTCTCTCCTAGAAAAGCTGTTCTTCAACAGACTACTTACAACTTCATGCAGTCCTACAAAAGACTGTTGTTGCTTTTCTACTCTTACTCCCTCTTATCTCTTCCTCCTCCTTAATCACTTATTCCTTCCACCTGGGAAGACAGAGAATTACAGCCAGCTGGGTCCCCTGCCCTTCAAGAGCTAATTTACACCCTGAGGGATTCTTTCAGCTTCCTTCAAATTGCCTTCTGCTGCCTCTCACCACACCCTAAAATCAATGCTCATCTCTTGTGTGCTTGTGCCTGTCTGTATCTTCTTTATTATTATTATTTTCCTTTTAGAAGTGAATTATCTAAATCACAAAAAAACTTTACTAGGCTGAATCAAGTGATCACATAGTCGATGCATTTGTGAACCTCATATTTCTGCTGCTTCTTGTTGCCTGTTCACACATTTAAGGAAGAACCAATTATCTAGTCTACCTCCTGCCTAAGGACAAGACCATTGCAATCAAGTTATCTGGCTCCTTCATAAAGCAATCCAGAGCATTCCTTGTAACTGTTTCTCCAGTGGAGTGGCTGTATCTACCTCCCTGATCATGGCTAACTGCCACTGTCAGTTCTTTGAGCCAGGAGTCAAATATTTGTCTTTACAGCGTTTCAGTGCTGTAAATGGAACATTGTACAGGATTTGCAATTATCAGGGAGAAGACATCTCTTTGTTCTGGGCTAAAACAACGTCAGTGATTAACACTTTTAGGAGGTTCCCGCTTGGGTGGAAATCACATTATCTTAGGATCTCAGCTGTCAATCTACTCAGCAGTGAAAGGGGTCAGAGCAGTGAAAACAGCTATTTGGGTTTTCAAATGTTCCTCTTGCAATCTATTCTCCCCTTGAGTTTCTGCCTAGTTAAGAAACAGCTGACCTGCCACACTTCTGACTTTCCACAGAGCCATCCTTAGTAAAGCTGAGATTGTTTCAGGAACAAAAAGGAATATTTGATATTCAAGTTACCTTCACCCTAACTTTACAGCAGCCAATAAGGATCATTTTATAGAAAGCAAAAATTGCTGAGATTCATTTAAAAACTACCTTCCCAGCTACATTCTCTGTCTGAATGTGTCAGAAGCCACAGTTTCTATTCTGTGAGGGATTCAGACAGGCTGTTTGCTTTCTGTCCCAAGAAGGAAAGGCGAGACCGTGAAATTTCCCATGAAAATGAGTACCAGTAAACATTTTTCAGCTGATAATCAATAGCACCAAAGCATTTCCTTTGGATAATGTCAGAACATTAATCATTAATTAAAACATGTATTTTAAGACATTTGAGATGTGGTTCCTGCCACTCCAGGGGTGTCAGTGGTAAAACCCCCACAAGTACTAGCTCAGAAAGGAAAACATTGTATTGCCTTTGAGACTACCCCCTTAGGTATACATAGAGAGACTTGCCTCCCTGCAGTGGCCTCATTGCGGAAAGAACTTGTTACCTTCAGCAAAATCCTTCAATGACATCCACTGTGTGACTAAGGAGACATAGCAAAGAGGAGACAGCTGGAAACAAAATCTCTCCAGGAGGGAGAAAGAATACGGCTTGTTCATAGAGCCCATTCCCAGAAGGGAAGGTGGAAGAGGATGGAGAAGCAATGAACTTTTACACCTCCTGGGAATGAGATGAAATATTACGTACTGTCCCATATACTTCACATATACTTATATAGTCAGTTTAAAAGATGTGTCCATGATATGGCCTTAATACCTTGTCATAATCATGGTGCCAAATCAAAAGTCAACTGGGAATGTTTCTCACTACAGTTTTTGACACTATCAGAATGCAGACAATTTTGGTTGATACTTTAGTGTAGCAAATGTCACTGAAAATTACATACCCCCAAGAAATTTTCTGGTTTTGACTAAACTGTATATCTAATGGAAAATTATTCTGACAACTTTCTTTCCCCAAGTAGTTCTAATACTCGTGTTTAATGATTTATGTCTCAGTGGCGTTTTCAATTTACTGACGTCATCTGTCCTTTGTAAACTCAACACAGAAGGTGAATATTTAAAACTGTGTGTCATCTGTCTTCTTTTGTCCTTATTGCGATACTGCATTCATCTCCCATACTTCATTATACCATATATTTCTGTGAAGAAGTATTTTCATCTTCTATCAGCTGCTTCTGCATAACATATTTCTGGATCATCTGAGTAGCTTGTTAGAAGGACAAATTTACTAATGGGTTGAAGTTTAATTCATATAGTATCATCCAAATTCAGACGTCAACCACACAATTCCATATATTTAAGCAGGAGCACCAAATTACAGACATCTTTCCTTTTCTCTGAACTCTCTCCAACAAAGATCTCCATCTGTTTAATAATACGGTATGTCCTTATTTAAACAAAATACTGTCTATATAGAAGATTAAGTACAAGTTTCCTGAGTAACATTTCATAATGAGATACTGATTCCTTTGTACTATATTTTCTGCTCCTCAGAAAATTTCTCAAGGTATCTCTTTGCCCTACTTGCTCATAAAGGTTTGTTTCTCACCAAAATCCACCTTGTCAAACACAAGATTTCTCAGAAATTACTCCTTCTGCCTGGTCTTGCAATACCTCAGCGTTAGAAAGGAACAGAGATGGATTCTCCTTCTGCTTTCCACAAAGCGGTTCTTGGCTTCATCTAAGTGACTCCTGATTTACATGAGTGGAAAAGGAGTGCAGACACAGACTCAACATTCCTCCTCAACTATTTCATTCTGAGATGGTGCCAGACGCAATGGAAAGATGGAAAGGATAGAGCAAGGCAGGAGATGAAATTTTCTTCTCTTTGTGTGTGCATGTTTCTTTCTCTTCCAGTCTGACAAGAGCACCGGTGGTTTCTTAACTCTTTTTGGAAGGATCTTTGTAAAGTAGATTGGGGTTTGTTTTCTTATTTCCCTTTAAAGCCATCACTCAGATACCTCAGTGATAAGCCTGCTTTAAGAACTTGAACAGCACTGAAGAAAATCGGTGCTACTATACTAAGCACAGACATTGACAGGAATTTTAAAAGGACATGAGCAGCCATCAAAGCATAGGTAGATAATCCAGAGCACGAACATTTCCTGGAAATACTTGCTACACTTAACATCACTTTAAAAGTTCAAAGAAACGTCAGAGTATCTTTGGTTCACTCTGCTTTAAGAGAAAGCTGATGTTCACCTGCATTGAAGCTATACCTTACCCCCAACATTCTTTGTGGTGAAAATAAAACGTAGTGAACCTGTCAAGACAGGGCTATTTCCCTGAGAAGGGCTGAAAGGGACCAGCACCCAGACAGGACAAAAGAACAGCAGAAATCAGTTCCAACTTGGGATAAAACTAAAAGGGGAGATTGAGAAGCAAGTGGGAAGCACCAGGAAGATGCATTTCCTCCCACCAAATCCATGCACAAATCAGACAAACCATCAGTATGAATATGTCTTTTGCTCCATTGGATCTTGTGTGTATCTATATCTTGTGTGCATGGGAAAATCACAAAGACAAGCTTTAACATTGGAATGACTCCTGGAGAGTGACAGCACTTAAGTCCCCTAGAGCCTGTTACACTTAAGAACAAAAATTGGAAGGGATGTAAACCTACTATTTCTGGGCTTCAGTCAAGTGGTGGCAAAACCAGCCCACATCTCTGTACTGCGGGGATGCTGAATTTTGTCAGACCTCAGCTGTGATCCTGTCCAACAGCTCCCCAACTATCGAAGTAGCCTATTGCAATCCCAGCTCCTCGCCTAATTCTGAGCTGCATTACAAGGAATGAAGTCGAAGCTGAGGAAAAAGGGAAACAGTATGCTTTCTACAGAAGTTTGTCAGGAAGTTTTTTACAGTGTAAGAAGGAAGAGACTCTAGGAACCTGGGTCTTAAGGAAACTTTAATGACTAAATACAGAGCCCCAACCCAGTTGTTGCAGAACTGGCCCATTCCAAGCACTCAAAAAAAAAAAAAAAAAAAAAAAAGATAGCTTTCATTCTCTGAGTTCATGAGTGGGGCTTTCTTAAGATTTCTCAATGTATTGGCTTTGTGTGGCAAGGTTTTGGTAGCGGGGGGGGGGGTTACAGGGGTGGCTTCTGTAAGAAGCTGCTGGAAGCTTCCTATGTGTTCGAGAGAGCCCATACCAGCCGGCTCTAAGATGGACCCACTGCCGGCCAAGGCTGAGCCCATCAGTGATAGTGGTTACGCCTCAGTGATAACATTTTTAAGAAGGAAAAAAGTTGCTGGGACAGACAGAAACGGCAGCCGGAGAGAAGAATGAGAACATGTAAGAGAAACAGCCCCGCACACCCCCAGGTCAGTGCAGAAGGAGGGGGAGGAGATGCTCCAGGCGCCAGAGCAGAGATTCCCCTGCAGCCCGTGGGGAAGACCCTGGTGAAGCAGGCTGTCCCCCTGCAGTCCAGGGAGGTCCACGGTGGAGCCGATATCCACCTGCAGCCCGGGGAGGACCCCACGCCAGAGCAGGTGGGTTCCCGAAGGAGGCTGTGACGCTGTGGGAAGCCCGCGCTGGGGCAGGCTCCTGGCAGGACTTGTGGATCCATAGAGAGAGGAGCCCACGCTGGAGCAGGTTTTCTGGCAGGACTTGTTACCCCGTGGGGGACCCACGCTGGAGCAGTGTGCTCCTGAAGGACTGCACACCGTGGAAAGGACCCATGCTGGAGCAGTTCGTGAAGAACTGCAGCCCATGAGAAGGACTCACGTTGGAGAAGTTCCTGGAGGACTGTCTCCCGTGGGAGGGACCCCACGCTGGAGCAGGGGAAGAGTGTGATGAGTCCTGCCCCTGAGGAGGATGAAGCAGCAGAAAATAACGTGTGATGAACTGACCGTAAACTCCATACCCATCCCCCTGTGCCGCTGGGGCTTGGTAGAGAATCCAGAAGTGAAGTTGTGCCTGGGAAGAAGGGAGGGGTGGAGGGAAGGTATTCTGAGATTTGGTTTTATTTCTCAGTACCCTACTCTGGTTGATTTGTAATAAATTGAGTTAATTTTCCCCAAGCTGAGTCTGTTTTGCCCGTGACGGTAATTGGTGAGTGATCTCTCCTGTCCTTATCTTGACCCACAAGCTCTTTGTTATATTTTCTCTCCCCTGTCCAGCTGAGGAGGGGGAGTGATAGAACGGCTTTGGTGGGCAGTTGGCATCCAGTCAGGGTTAACCCACCACACTCAACTAGTAGTGATCCATTTCTTCTGGTTTAGCCAGTCTTTAATGTGCATCTGGTCTTGTTTTCAAATTGATTCTGCAAGGACATTTGGTGTCACCTGGCTTTGGAAGGAAGGCTAACGGGGCAGGAGCCTCTCAGTTGATGCTGGAAGTTGTGATGCACCATCCCCTAAACTAGGCACTGTGGTGGTACAGCCACATGCATTCCCCATCAGCGCTGAGTCCACCCTGCATCCTTGTGCCTATACTGGTCTTGTCCATCTGGAAGGCAGGAGGAGAAGTGGCAGGGAGACCCAGCAGGACCACCACGTTCACGCCGAAGCTTAAGCTCATTCCTCTCTATGCAGAGGGTATTCCTGCTGGCAGTCAGCGCGGGGGTGCTGGCCAGGCAGCCACCCCCTGCTAACACCTGCAGCATCCCATTGAACTGCTGCCTTGGCCTGCCAGAGTAGCTGAGATGTTTGACAGCATCAATGCAAGCTGCATTGGCCCGTGGGCTGGCCTGTTCATCATGACAATTATTTGGGTTATGTTCACCTTTCATTAATAAACGCACGCATGCCTTCCCTCACCCTTCTGCATCAGGGGAAGGCATCAGCACTCGCACACCTACACACACAGGTGTGTGCAGCACTTTCCTCGTGTGTTTATTGGTTTTTGGTTTTTTTAGGAATCACACTCCGAATGTGTTGCTGTCTCAGCTGTCACTGCTTGTCACATTACAATAACGACCGCTGCTTTCAGAAGCAAGTTCAGGTTGTTTAATCATCGCTTCCCTCCAAGCTGTCCATCACAGGGTGGTCGCCAGGCAACAGCATCAACAGACAGGGCCGTGGGTGGCTGGTGAGGAGGAGGAGGAGGACGGAGCACGCCACGGTTTGCAGGGAGGAAGAAGAACTCACGTTCCCACAGGAGAGGGAGGCACGGGAGCTGCTGAGTCTATCTGATGGGATCCCAGCCTGCAGCATGATGAAAATAACAGGGATTTCAGTGACTGCAGAACGCAGTGTTTTGGTGGAGGAAGAAAAGATGGCAGGACCCTGTACCGTGGCACAGTAACGCAGAGCTGAGTTCCTTGCTCCAGCTCTCATAGATGTCCACGGTCCAGCTGCCTCTATTACAGGTGGGATGGCACAGCCCTGCCATCCTGCCCAGCTCACAGCCATGGGCACAGCCTGCAGTTAGAGGCAGCTGTAATCAACCATGTTTATTCCTTTAACAACTTTAAAATGAGTTGTTTGGGAGTGGATGAGGAGTTTCTGAAGAAAAAAGAAAGACCAAATGTCAACTTATAAAAGTTGAGAATAAAATAGAAGGCAAGACTGAACTTGGAGCTTTTGATCCAAAACATGAGCTGGAGAATGTTTTGGTTTGTTTTACTTCATTTTGTTTTCCAGAAGATACACAATTAAACAGTCATTTGTCATTTAAACAAAGAGATGCAGATCTGCATCAAAGCATCTTTGGGTTACAATAGCCTAAATAGTTATTACTAAACTTCAGCAGCTCTTCTGCAGAGATGCTAGGTCACTGGATCCAGGCTAAGTCCAGATCTATATAGCCCAGATCTATATTCCTCTTTTCTTTAGCCCAGGCTCTCTCCCCCTTAACGTATTGAGGGCACTGTGGAAACATGCATACAAATGAAGTGGAGGAGGTGTAGTGCAGTCCCTTCCCGTGGTGCGAATACTATCTCAGGGAATAATTATTCTCAAAACTCCTCTACCTGGTGACATTTCACCACAGACCTATATACTATACATATTTACACTTACACATAGGTAAATTCTTCAGAAAATAAGGTCCTCAAATATTCATTTGAATATTCAGTGGAATTCACTTCTCCTAGGTCTGTTTTCAAAGAATATTCAGTGAAAAGTACTGGCAGCGTTCTTGGCCAAGGCAGAGAACATTAAGCTGTTTCTAAAGGCTTATACTGACCCAGTCACACACACAGAAAGGGAGCATATGACCTCTCATCTACTGAAAATATACCTTGGATTTAAAATAAAAATACTCCATGCAAAGTCTATTCCAAATGATTAAATGGGTTCCATTCCCACATTACGGAGGGATTTCCCACTGATTTCTGAATCAGGAACTTCACAAAAAAAAAAAAAAGTGCACCTGAGAAAATAACATATTGAGCAGGGGCAATTTATGAAGAGAAAAACAAGCCTACATTTGTTATATAAAATATTTCCCTTGAATTATTTCTCAACCTTAAATGTAGTGGGGGAGGTGAGAATGAGGGAGGAAGAGAAACATTTGGGGAAAGACATGGGATGTCTTTGTTGGGTTATCTAAATAGCCTGAGATTTTCTAAAGAGCCTTTCACTTCCTTCTGACGACCTGCATGAAAATGAACTGCAAGAGCTCATGGCACTGCTGTCCTTAAATAGTCACCAGCAAAGGTGATATAAAACCTAATACAAATAGGATGCGAGCACTGACACCGAGTTGGGACCTGCTGTTGTAAGGGATCAAGACCTTCCCACGTGTGGCTGAACACTCTCCACCCAAAAAAACCCCAGCCCTTCCATGCCTTCAGAACACGTTTGCCTCGAAATGCCAACTGCAAATCATCCCTTTACATCTACCTCTTCTCCTTCATCTTTTGATTTAACATATTTGTGCAAAACATGGAAGACTCTGCAAATGGGCTCTTAGGTTCCAAGAGGCAGCAAGAAGCGATACACAGGGCATGGGGCACGTATTTCTGGTGGCAGTCTGAAAACTGTCTTGAATGAATTTCAGACACCTTCTCTAAACACCATATAGCCATATCTTTATGTATTAGATGCACTCCAGTATTTTTACCAGCCCAGACAGTCCAAGAATATCTTCCCTACCTTGCTGCTTCTGCATTAGGGAATGTAATATTATGGGGGGAAAAAAAGTTTTGGGGTTTGTTTTTTTTTTAACGAGGGCAATCTCTCTGGCAGTGCAGGTGGGTGGTGTTTGCTGTTACCATGTAATTTGCTGCCTTACATACACTCAGTGGTCTCCTCGTCCTGCCCTGAGGCTCCTCAGCCGCGCTGCCCACAGCACAGCTGGGTCAATCCCTTCGTCCCGCTCGAGCCACTTGCTTGACGTGGGCTTTGTCACATCTGGGCCACCTCTGAGTTTTCCCTCCAGGAAAAGAGAAATCACAAGGCCTGTGACTCCCTTCACCTTCCTGCCCCTGCAGAAGCAGTTCTGCTCCTCACCACAGCACAGGGGCAGAGCATGGGAGGCTCTGCCCCAGCATGGGCTGCTCACGGCGGGGACACCTGGCACTGACATCCCTCCGTAGCAGCAGAAAAAGGTCCAACTTCTCACCTTCCTCGCCCGCACCACCTAAATCTCCATCTCTGTCCTCAGCCTTCTCCTCCCCGCACGCCTCGTGTCAGGAGCACCTCAGCACAGCCTGCCCTGATCGTGTCCCTGGCATGGCAGCACACGGGGGAGAAGTTCAGAGGCAGCTTTGAGTCCTGGTGTGCTACCACAGGAGAACATCACTCCTCTCTTTAGGGACAAGATGTGAAGTTCAATTAAGTTCTTGGAGACCCTCTAAAAGAAAGGAATTACATTTTAGGACATATCCTAAAATATCCTGTTTGTTCTCAAAGTACTTTCCTTTTATGTTCCCCAAGGAGAGAAAGTGCAGTACCAAGTAAAAGTATTATTGTGTTACCAGCACTGAGAATTAGGGATTAAGGGCTCTCATGTTAACTGTTGTTTGATTTAAGAGATAGCCAAAAAAATCGCAAGTGGCACAAAAATCATTTTACTGCATCAACTTTTATATGCATTTAAAATTCCAAAATAATTAGTCTATCACCCAATGCTGCCATTTGAATTGGAATCAAGACCCATTTTCATTTAACACAGAAATGTCAATTAGAGCTGCGGGAGTCATTGATTTTTTGGTTTGCTGGCCAGATATTAAAAAAAAAAAAAAAAGAGAGAGAAAAGAAGTGCCTTGTGTCAGTCTGACTTTTTTTTCTCCTCCTATGAAATGAAAACCTGAATGTAGCTTTGGTTCAGGTTGAACAGGATCCAGTAAACACAGCTTTTATGATAATATCAGTTGCCCAGATATAGGCAAAAATAGTTTGAGATGCTCTACCATTCCCAGGCCTGGGCGTGGGGTAGGATGCAGGACCCACAGGAGACCCTTGCCCTGTGAAGCAGCAGGTAGAGGCAGTATCATCTCAAATGTCACTAGATGCCTCTGTGTGGGACACTGAACCAAGGTTTCTGTATCACTGGATCATTTTTAAATACAGAATAAAATAATTGGAAATTCATTAAAAAAATGCTGCCTTGAAACAAAACAATGAAAAAGTGTTACTTTAAACTTTCACGATTTTGGCTTGTTTGGGGCTGTTTCTCAGGAGCCTTGGGATCAAAAGGAGATCAGTGTGAACCTATGAAATGTTCTTGCCAAGCTACAACAGCATTTTCCAGAGGAAAATGTCTTTGATGGGGCAGTTTCACTCTCCTCCCTGGAGCTCTGCACAACGTGAGGGTTGTATTCAGTCTGGCAGAGTAAGAAAGGCCCAGAGGACGGATGATTGTCCAAGGCCAATGCTAACCTTGCACCCCTTCACATGTAAAACCGTATCATGACTGAATGGGTCAGAATGGTCTCTAACCTCTCCAGAATGAATTGAGGACTACTGACCTCCTTGCTTCTCCCTCTGGACAGACCTCATCATGATTGCCAGGTCAGGGAAATACTAAAGTCTTATTTGAAGTCAGGAGGAAAGGGAGAAAATCCTTTTCTATTATAAAGTACAGTATTAAGAAGATTGAAAACTATAACCCTATTGCTTTATACAGTTTATAGCCTCTCGATATTGCATGAATGCCAGTTGCAACTGTCTGAGCTCTTCCATTATTCTCCTTAATCTCCCCTCGTGATGGGATTTGCATACCCACCTGTCAGTCTGGGTGGAAGCTCCTCATCATCTCCCAAACCCTTTCACAGAGACCAGATTCACACGACAAGCCTTTCTTCTAGTCCTCATAGATTCTCTTTCACCCACTGCTTTCTCTCAGTGCACGGCTATTCTTATTAACAATTTCCCACGTATCCTATTTCATATTCTGTATATGAAAAGCCTACATTTTATCCAGTCAAGAAATATATCTAGAGATAGACTGCAACACAGGAGAAAGAACTACTATGGCTGTTGATTCATTTTTGCTAAACCAAACACACACACAAAAAAAAAAACAAAACAAAAACACCTCAAAACCTTCTCTTTAAAGAAATAAAGTCATACTCAAAGTTACAGAATTTTTTGAGTATTTTCTCTCACTGCAGGCTTGTTTTTAAAGGAGGCTTCATATCTAGAATGGAAGTGGAGTATTTTATGATCTACACAGTAGTAAATCAAGTTCAGAAGACCAAAATTTGAAACAGGGGACTTTCAGCAATACTTTAATTTGACTTGATTTTTTTCTGGCTTGAATCCCCATTTTCGTTTCCTCACTTTTTATTCCCTTCCTAAATGCATTCTCATTAGCTTTAGCAAGAGACTAGCCTGAAAGAGTCTTAGCATCTGGTACATTATACTATTAATACTATTATATATTGTTGTAATATGTAAGCAATACATACTACGTCTCACTGAAGTATTTTAATGCAGGCATCCTTCTCAGATGAATCTTTTTTGGGACCCGTTTCCTGCACCCTAGGAACCAATCTAAATGCAAAGCAACTGACAGTGGGGTCATTCCTTACCGTGGGTCTCACTGCGCATCTGGCCCTGGGCTCCACATCCATATTCATTTCCTTAAAATTCCTCCTTTATAATAATGCAATTGCCATGGGAGGAAGGGAGCAATGGGCTATCGCAGTGTCATAGAACATAATGCCGATCACTCATGGGATGATGTTGGCAGATTCTTAATCCATCCCTGGTAGTTTTACATTGAAGCCACAGCTCTGCCAGCAAGGGAAGGACAGAGGGTGAGTACCAACTACAGCCTGTTGCATGAACACAGCATCTGAGCAAAGAAGTCTCAGAGTGCGAACATGTGAAAAGTGACATTTTGACTACGATCCCCCGTTCTGCTCTGAACAGAAGAGCACTGGCAATTTGAGATACTTTTGCCATGCCTTTACTGTCTCACTTGTAAAAGGGAATACATTTGTTATCATCTACATGGAATTGTGTTCATCAAAAGCAAAAATCTGATTCAAATTTGAGCTCTCGGGAACCTGACTCCTAGAAATTCACAGTTCACTTTCCACAACCTGTCTTACAAGCAGATACAGAAAGAACAGCGCTTGCTTGATTTAGCAAACCAGAGGCTGAAAGGGAATATGATCACTGCCTGTAAAATAATTCCAGGGGGTGTAAGTGCCAGGGAGGGAAAATAACTTTAATTAAAAGGCACATGCACAAATGAAAAAAAAAAAAAAAATTAATCTAAATTGCCCAATGGCAATGTTAGAACAGAAATCAGACAGAAGTTTCCAACAGCCAGAATTCTGTTTCCAACAGAATAAGGCTTGTAACAGCTACCCAGAGAGGAAGAAGGCAATAGGAGGGTGGGTTAAAAGAAACCCAACTGTTTTTAAGATGCAGTTTGATCAGTTTATGGCTGCAGGATGCAGTACCTGCTGCAGCCCTGTGCCATTCTTGAGGTTCCTAATTTACAAAGTAGGTTTGAATGCTTCAGCTGAAAATCCAACAACACGTTATTCACAATTACTTTGTCCAGGAGGAAATACAATGCATTGGAAATATATAGGTGCATTGTTATTCTGCCTTACCAGTGCCCAGTTTGTCCTGTCGATAACATCAAGTAAAATCTTGCAAGTAATACCTAACGTAGAGTCTCATCTTGCCTAAAAGCTCTCCCATAAGAGACCTAACTCTTCCCCTGTTGTCTAGGGTAATCACCTGACAACAGCAGTGATGACCTTGCAGGCTTCATCCTGCACTGGACCCATCAGTTGTATTGATTTTCTACTGTGGATGGAATATAAAACCTTTCTGGCCATGGATGTTCTGCATCTGGTCCAGACTCTATCTCCATCAGTCTGTTGAGGATCTTCTATTGTGGAGGACCTATAAGAAGCTCAGTTTTGTCTTTCCAGCTATGTAAATCACAGGAGTTTAAACCAGCCGTTTAAAGGTACCGTGACCACGTAAAAGCCAATCCCCAGATGTACAAGAAGGTACGTGCTCAAATTCTTTGCCTGACACTTTGAGATCTACACCAACGTCCAGCCCAGAAGAGCACTCTGTCCAGTGCAAGGCAGCAGTAAACTGCCTTATTAAGTGAATGTGAAACCCATGCTGCCCTCCTTCACAGCACCACATCACAGCACAAGCTATAGCATCAAGGCTCTTGCTCAGACTCCCTTATCATCTGACCTCCTCCAGTTTTTTTGTTCTTTGTCCAGGGTACTTTCAAATGAACAAGTGAGGCACTAATCTCACTCTAAGCCAGTCCAGGACAGAAGCAGTCTTGGTTTCTTGTAAGCTCCAAGAACCACCCATATCCCAGAAGCTCATAATGGATGTCTCCTAGAGATTTGCTTCTCCTTATTAAAACCAGTCTCTATTTTAGCTCCACACACAAATCTCTGCTAGAGGTTTTCTCCTAGTCTATAGCATAGCATTAAGAGAGCTATGGGAACTCCAAATCTACAGTGTTTGGATACACCACATCAGGAAGTACATTTGATATCTCTGCAAGCTGGGAAACCTGCCAACTTCCACACCAATGATGAAATCTCTTCAGTGGTGCAAAAAGGCAGGAGATCTCACTTGTGTGTCTTGTAGCAGAGATTTGAGAAAGATTTTATCTCATAGGATCATTTACTCCAGTTTCTACAGAGGCCAGTGGAAAGATTCTCAGGATGTATCAATGCAGGTAAATTAAGCAATACCAGGACCCATTCACAGACTCAATAGTCTATACTCTTATTATATTGTCAAAATGGTTCTAGGCAGGGTGCTGGCATGGGCCAGTTAACACCTTCCTGGTTCATCTCCAGACAGTCTGGGACTTAGTACAAGCCAAAGACCATTTCCAGCACCCAATTTAGCTGCAGCCGCTCTTCTCTGTTTTGCAGACTTGAAAGAGCTCAGGACTGTGGAGATGACAGCCAGCCTTGCGTGGCCTCGCTCACCTTCACTGGAGTCAGAGAAAGCCTGAGGCCCACCTGTGTTTTAATACAACACCTGATACACTCCCAGTGCCATCCTTATCGGTCATCTGGCAATCCAGGCTCCCTACACCTATGCTCTCCTCTGGGGAGCTCCTGCTGACTGCACCAGTTAAAAAGCCAAGGTGGACAGGAGTGATTAGTGCCCATGTGAAGCATGGCCCGACAGATGTGAGCTGGGCACACCCCAAATGTCTGGATACAGACATTGTCCTGGAGGGTAGGCTGCCCAGGGAGTACCTAAAGTCATTAGTGGGTCAAAATAATCCCTGATGTAAGCTAATTTATGTTGGTGGAGTTATACCTGGATGGCCTGGACTATTATTTATTATTCTTATTGTAGCTGTGGCTGAGCATACACCGAGTTCATCCGCAGAGCAGAATGCCATCAGTTAGATGGTGCCCACGCTCAACATGAAATCACAGCCAAGCCTGAAAGAAGCTGCAAACACTGAGAACAATCCCTTACAGAAATTAGGAGTCTTTACAGGGGTCCCTTCTCCTCCATCAGAAGCATTGCAATTATATCCAAACCGCTACCAAAATAAGGATACAGGGAACCACACTGAGGCTGACAGAATCAGGTACATCGCAACAGAAAAACTTGGTGGTGACGGTGCTTTAATTTTCCAGCTTTTCCATCTAAAGGAATCTCAAATATTTGGAGCTTTTTTTTGGATTTTTCCTGTACTCACACAGATGCTGCAAACAATGATCATCTTCATAGTGCCCCTGCGCCTGGGTGAAAGGCAAAAGCTGTTTGACGGCAGCACTCGCAGAGCACATAAGAATGAAAATGTGAAGAGGTGTGTTGCATCCCCCCGCCACAGCAGGGAAACGCAGGCAGGAAGCTGGCAGCTACTGCTGCTGGAGTGCAGCCAGGGCACCGGGGTTACACAGCATCCCTTCAAGCAGCACCATGGGATCCTCTGCGACCCCCACGCAGGCAGAACTACATACGTTGTACCCTAAATGAAGCATTTCACCCCAAGCCCCTCGCACTCCCAGCTCCTTCACAGATGAGTGCCCGAAACCTCCACGCAGAGACAGTGGGTCAGTGCCGCTTTGGGCTACCTGCTGAACACACGCCTTCGCTTCAGCTGAGCCCGGACAAGCCTGTCATGCACCCAAGTCCTGCTGGGGCCCAGCTTCATTTAGTGTTGCGAGGGAGATGCAATCACAGCACACGATAGCACAGCACTGCCAGAGCCGCCAACAGCAAGGTGGGAGCATAATCTTCCCATACGCAATGCAACCCACAGTTCTTTGGGAAGGACAGTAGCAAAATATTCCCCCACAGCTCCCTGAAAACATTTGTGCATCAAGGCACTCAGAAAGTAAATCAGTCCCTGGCATTGACAGTCCACAGTGGACAGAAGCATACATACACGTATATGTATACCTAAACACATATATGTGTTTTATTATACATAACAATATATGTGCCTTGATAAATGTACATATTAAACATAACTGCAGTGACAGAGCAGGAAAACTGATGCCTGCTGGATGACTTTTTATATCAAATGGGTCACTTTAAACCAATGTCAGCATCAATTCAATTTGTATGAACAGACCTGAGTTCCTACAAGGCAGCTTCTGTTCGCACAACTACGTAAGAGACAGGCTAGCTGAGTTGTAAAGAAAGGGGAAAGTCCTTCAAAACGGAGATGACAAGTATTCCTCTGTCAATTAATTGATTAAAAAGCTCCTGATGAGACCATAAAACCATGTCCCAATTAACTAGGGCTGAACCCCACAGTGAGGTGCTTATGACATCCGCTATAATTCTAAATCGGGTGGCTGTGATGTACCTCGATGCAATCTATAGCAAAAGGAATTCATAATGATTAGACCATTATTTCAAAATGTTATCAGGCTCCTAGTACTGAAAGCTGAAAGGGAGGCCAAGGATTTCTGCCAAGCAGCCAGAAACCTTCTGGCATTACAGCTGCAGACACCTTAGAGGAGAAGAGCCTAAGTCCCCCTTTCTCCTGGGAAGTTGTAGGGGCAACGACCATGAAGAGCCAGCATCCCTTTCTCTCTTATTAGCATTCTGCTTGCTGTCTCTAAGAGGCAAAGTGGCAGAAGTTGAAGCGTTCAGACAGACAGATCCCCTGACTTCTGCTAGCCCACGAGCAGAGTTAACGGCAGGCAGAAAGCATGCCAGGCAACTCACTCTGCCTTCCCCAGGCCTCAGCCCTCTGGCTCCAGGTTACCTCCACAGCAGAGGCTGGAGGGATACAGGGCTCAAGTTAACTTGGTAACTTTGATGCCATGACTGTTGCTCCAGCCTGGAAACCAGTCACATACTTCTCCGGCTGGTTTTGTTCTGCTTGGCTCATGTCACAGCCGTTCTGCTGCTGTTCATGAGAAAGGTCCAGGTTACGGGGAAGAGACAAGAACTGTCCATTTTAACACCTTGGCGACACGAGCCAAAAAAGCGGCTTTATCCCCTGCACAGAGGCACCGCGGAGATGAAGTCCTGAAGCCCTCCAGCATCTCCCCATCAGCAGGGCCTGGGGATGAGCCCTTGGGCTGACTGGGCTCTCGGGGGCCGGGAGGAGGAGGAGAAGCAGCACCAGAAGGGCTTTCCCAGGCCTCGCTTGCAGCTGAGCCCCCCAGGCTCCCGGCGGGGGTTTCCATGGGGGAAAGGCAGGGTGGCAAGGCCGGATCCCCCGCAGCCCGACCTTTCCCCTCCCGGCCGCGGGCGGTGGCAGTGGTTTATCCCTCTCTGCCTCCGGGGTGTGGGAGAAAGGGGCTGTGCTCCCGTTTATCCCTCTCTGCCTCCGGGGTGTGGGAGAAGAGAGTTGGAGGGGGCCTGTGCTCAGCGGGCGGGCAGAGGAAAGTTTTTTTTTTTTTTGCTCCAGAAGAATGGCCCTTTTGAAGCACTTCTGCCCCACTGCACACTGCTAAGCGAAGCCAATCCCCGGCGCCCGGAGGCGCAAAATCCCCCCCCCCCCCGGAAGAAGAAACCCCCAGCACCACCACCAGCCCCCCCCCCCGAAAAGGAAAAAAAAAAAATAAGGGGAAAAGAAAAAAAAAAGGGGGAAAACGAGGAGGAAAGCGAGCCCGCCGCCCGCAGCCCGCCGGCCCCCCCGGGGCGGCGGTACTCACGCTGCTGTTGTGCCCGGACCAGTGCACCATGGCTTGGTTGTGCGCCGAGTCGCCGGCGAGGGCGAAGGTGGTGCTGCCCAGCCGCAGCTCCTCCAGCCCGAAGCGGGCGGCGCCGGCGTCCCCCGGCTCCCGCCCCGCGGCGCCGCCCGGCCCCGCGGCGCCCCGCGGGCTGCGGCCCCGCCGCCGCCGGCTCCGGGCCGGCCGGGCGGCCGCCGGCGGGGACCCGTGGGCCCGGAGAGGTCGGTCCTCGGCGGGAGCCGCCGCCGCCGCTGCCGCTGGGGGCCGGCTGTCCCCGGCCGCCTGCTGGGGCTCCCTCGGCAGCCGGCGGCTCTCCCAGCCGCTGAATTTGGTCCCCGCCGGAGCAGGGGCGAGGGTCGCTTGCAGCCCGGCATCCTCCGCCTCCTTGCCGGCCCCTCGCCCTCTCTCGCCTCCCTTCTCCCCGGGGAACCTCCTCTGGTCCTTTTCTCCTCGGTCGGTCCTCAAGTGCATTAATAATCCCTGCTGCGGATGTTGCTGCTGCGGCTTCACCTGGGAATGGCAGGATCTGCAAGTTATTTCTGCACCGGTAAAGCCAAAAGTGAAGAGGAAAAGCCATGTCCAGTACAGGAGAGCAACGTGCCAGGCTGGGTACCAGCCAGCAACTTTTTCCATCGCTGCTGACTGCTGATGAGTGCGAGGGAGAAAGAGCACGAAGGAGCGAGCAGGAGCGAGGAGAGCAGGGTGCTGCCGATTTACCCGCCGCGGGGTAAACACAGCGGGAACTCCATAAAGTTTCAGACTCTGCTGTGTTAGATGCAGCCGGGGGTAGGGGAGATCGCTTTCTTCCCCCCTCTTTTCCCCCCCTTGTTTTCTTTTCCTTCTTTTGCACTTTTTTCTTGTTTCCTTTCTTTTTTTCCCCTCTTTTTTCTCCCCCCCCCCCCGCCCCCCCAAGACTGGCGTTGCTGATCAGGCTTTTGATGGAAGGCAAAGCCACAACCACACGGGGGAGGAGCTGAATTGAAATCAGAGAGAGAGGGAGAGAGAGAGGAGCAAATCCTGGCTGGTGATGTCTCCCGGCTGCCTCCGTGGAAGTCACAGCTCGCTCCTCTCCCGCTCGCTCTCTCTCTGCTCACTCTCACTTCGCCGCTTCTGCATCACACTCCTCCCGCAGCCGCCCCGCCGGGACGCCCCACGTGTGATTCGTGAGTGATTGCTTACTCACCCCCCCACACCCCCCCCCCCCCCCCCCACACGCACTCCAAGGACTTACCCCAACTTCGAAACTCAAATCACCCGATCCCTTCCTCCCCTGCGCTTCCCATCAGCTCAAACCCCTAAAACCTGCTCCCCGACGTGCTAAAACCACCGCATGTGGACTGGAAGCAAACGTGTGAAGTGAAGGAGCGATACATATGTATAAGCATACGTACATGTGTGTATAGTCTTCCCAGAGGAAGTATTTTAACTCGATTAATTAAGTGGCCTTAAATGTCTGAGCAGGCTCTGAAACGCCCCTTGCTTCCCCCCGGGACTGATGTAAATGCACTGGAGTTGCTGGGAATAGGCAACTGTGCTTGATTTCACAGAGGGAAAGTCGCATTTCTACCCCTCCGTTCCCTCCTCTGGCTCTGCTTCACCGTACCGTCATTTACAGTAGCTGCCTATGTTTAGATAAATCACTCGGGCATGGCAGAGATGTATTCACATAAATGCTGATAGAGACAGGGACAAGCTTTTGGAAATGAAATGACAGCAGTTGGTGGCAGGAGAGAGGGAGAGAGAGATTTCCTCGCCCCTGGTTTATCAGCAGAAAAAAACCCCTTTCTGCTCTAGCTGTTTCTCCCGTTTTCAGGACCAGCAATTTCTCCCCCGGGAGCTGTGCTCCTCTCTCACTAGATATCTTCCGCAGGGAGCACTCACTAGTGGTGGCCAGAGAAGATCACCAAGCCCTGACCGCAGAGGCTGGTGTCTGCTGGCCACGGGAGCCACCGGTCCCTTACCGCAGGCAGCGCCGTTGGTGACTGCCCGTGCAGCGGGACAGGGGCCCGAGCTTTAACGGGCACTTCCAAATGCCCACGCGCTTTAAGGCTGGAGGGAATTAAGGGCTCTTCCACTGGAATTTTATTCCATCCCCATCTGCCTGCTCTCACTCATTCCCATTTGATTTCCAGGAGAGTTTATTTTTTAATTAATGTTTTTAACGTTTCCTTCCTGACATGGAAGACTTTACTGTATTTTTTGGCAGGGCATTTCAGAAAGAGATTTACAGATTTGTTCCACATTCTTCTAGAGATTTCACTCAAATGCTCACGGGTGACACATGTTGGGATATTATTAGCACAGGACCACAGGCGAAGGGAGACTCAGTAATTGAGGCTGGGCCTAACTTCATGCTGCTTACAACAATGATGGATTGTCTGCCATGTAACCACCAGACCTCCGCTAAATCTACTGTAAACCAATTAACTGCGTACCTGTTTCCATATCTCCCAGTAAAATGGTTACTATTAGTTACAGTCTGTCAGTAATAATAATTAACAATTTGCACTTAAACAACTCCTTTCCTTCACTAACCCCAAAGCTCTTCACAAAGGCCACTGAATTTTAGTCTTTTTGTATACACGGGGGAAACTGAGTCACAGTGCGATCAGCAAAGCACCAAGCATTGGAGATGGAGCTACCTTATTGTCAAACCAATCATTTGTCTTCTATACAATAGATTGATCAGATTGGTCTATCACAAAGGATGCACTGAAGAGTGACACCTTCCTAGGACAAGTGTCTTTAAGAGGCTTTAATCTAAAGGGTTGAAATTCAAAGAGATGAGTGGGCGAGACAGAAAAAGAACTTGGAAGAAAAAAACTAATAAAAGGTCAGAAGAAATTTCTCCTGGGATTGTAATGGAAATTTGCATGCCAATGAGTGGCTAAGGCTAATGAGAGAAACAATCTAGCTGTCTCATTTGAGTGATATGGATGTGCCTGGTAGAGCACACCTTATACACTGTGAGTACACTACACCTGCGGAGCTCTTCAGCAAATGCACACAGGAGTCAGTCATGGAGAGAAAATACTGGATCTGACCTGAGGATGACAGCCACTTTTTCCAGCATAACCCTTGTTGTGGGTGGATGTAAGACAGAGATGTACAGTATAAGCCTTTCCCTGATCCTTATTTCCAGAAATCATCAGTTTAGGAGATTCCGGCAACAGAAACTGCACCTGATCCCTTATGTTTAATAGCTACGGATGGACCTGTCTTCCCTAAATTTGTCTAATCTTTATTTATAGTCTTGGTGTCTGAGGCATGCTGTGGTAGTCAATTTTACAATCTGATTATGTGTGCTTTTGAATACTCATGGTCTGCACTTATCTGAGAGACATTTTACATCGCCATAATCTAATCTTGTTGCCAGCCATCTTTCTGCTGCAGACGATGTGATGATTGAGCCATCAGAGATAAGAAGCCAGAGTCTTTGGCACAAAAGAATAATCCCCTGTCTTTTGATGTAAGGGATAGCTTTCGGAGTTGGGAGCTACAGTAAGCCCCTATGCTGTCATTGGAGAGAAGCTGAATTCATACACTCGGCCCAAAAGAAGCACTGGTGGGTAGTGACTGAACTCCATGGCCATCGCTCACGAGAAAGGAAAGGCTGCACTCGTGGGTATCCTGACCTAAGGTTACACCTGATCTGACGTTTCAATAGCACAGACTACACCACATGTCCAGCTCCAACCTCTGGTGAGAATGTATTTTTCATCAGAGCTGCTAGAGTACCTGATCAGGAGACTGCTCTTCTCTTTCACACGGCCAGCATTACCTTGAGGGAGGGGAGAGATGCAAACCCTGGGAGCCATGGAACAGGAGATAGCTGTCACTATAAAACATGATGCTGTGAGAGCAAATGAAAAATGCAGGTCTCAGCCGGCATCTTCAGCCTCTGCCTTTACCAGGATAAGCAGTGGCAGGGGGTGTTCCTCTTTGCCAGGGAGGAACTACCGCAAAGGCAGAGATCTGCACAGGCATGAGAGGGTTTGAGGAGGTTCTCGCTTTTTTGGAGTCAGGAAGCATAAGCAGGAATCTAGTGAAGGGAGCAGATACCAGTTCTGGGTAGCTGTTGCAGTGGCGCAAGCTTCTTCCTAAGGATTTATATAGCCTTGAGAAGAGAAGCAGGAACAGAGTGAAACGCACATGAGTACACAAATCTTCACTGGGGACTGGGCAGGTTCGGAGACGGGTGGAAATACACGCTTGGTCAAGGATATAAATCCTTACGGCAATGATTGCAATAATCTGCCATCTGCAGGAACCCTTTGCTCCGGAGTGTTTCACACTCGCCATCAGAGACTACTTGTGAAAATGTGGTCCCAAGATACTTCCTGGCTCCACAGGATTCCTGTCTTCTGAAACATGCTAGAGGATGTACCCTGCGTGATAGAAGCACCTCAGGGACTATGCCAACGTTGTATGCACTTTGATGGAGGAGAAAGGGAGAAAGAGGAATGAAAGAGGATGGAGAGAAAGAAGCAGAACTGGGTGGGATTAACCAGCTGAGTAATATAGAGCAGGGGCATAACATAGCCTGATCTACCTTGCACTCAAGTGTCTTTTAGGTTAAGCAGTATAATCTTTCCCTAGTAAATATTTGTATAATCTGGATTTTGTGAATCTACACTCATTTTAAGTCATCAGTTTTTTCTGTAAAGACTGTGTAATGAAGGGAGCCCAAGAAGAACACTGCTCCATTGATTCCTATCAAGCCACGGTGAGTGATGAATACTGTAGTTCGACATTACACATAATTCCTCCAAAAGGAATCTCTGTTTGAAAAAAAATAATTACAAATCAGGATACAACAGGGCTTGTTGCAGTTTCCCTTAGGAAAAAAAAAAAAAAAAGAAGAAAAAAAAAAGATGGCTCTCAACTGTAAATATCACAAAGAGAATAGAGACTAATTATATACATCAAAACAACTATTTCCAAGTGCCTCTTATTTCACTGAACAAATGGAAATTATTTACCTATATGGCTTGTTTGTAGCAATATTTAGATAATCGTTACGTAGGTATTACCAGAAGTAAATCATAGGACCTCAAATAGGAGCAATGCATTTGGCACACAAAAATTATTCCAAAAAAATCTGGAACTGAAATAAAATCTGTATCTTCTTTCCACTGAATTTCATTTCCTTCACTCAGAATATTTTTGGAAAGGTGATTGAACTATTTATTTTTAACACTAATAATTCCTCTAAATTAATTAACATGAAAGCTCTCCTTTGTTATTCCAGACAATCAAGCCCCAAACCAGTGCCATCCCAAATTAAGCTGCTGCAGCTTTTAACAGGGGGTCCTATTCATCTGCAAATGTGATGCGATTTTGCTTTAGTTGCCATAAATATTAACAGCAAGAGCTTTTTGTTCTTTTACTCCCTCTTGCTGCAGCCTGTTGCAAAGACTGAGGTTTAAAGAAATCTCAAAACAGTGCAAGACTTTGCCACTTTATAATTTAAAGAGCCATTTCGCTTTGCTAAATCCTCAAATGGAGATTTCAGATAGCAATTTATCTGGCAAGGAGAGCTGGGTGGCGAGCAGATTCGATCAGCGTGATTGCCATTAATTGCAGGAAGGTACTCAGCACCTATACCTGGTGCCAGTTTTCCTTAAAACTCGATTTATACTGAAATATCTAGTGATGCTTATCAGCCAGCAGCTCTCTCTGGGGACGATAGGAGTTGTCTCGATCTTTCTCCTCTGGAAAATCTCTCATGTAGGCTCCTGGATCCAAAGGGTTTTCACCCCATCCCACCACAGACAGCAAACCTCCTAGCAATGGCACAGCCTCTGCATTTTACTCTTCGGGTCCAGACCTCCTTCCTAGTCTTCCGGCTGCAGAGACTTCCTGGGGAGCTTGGCACAACAATTTCAGTGATAAACCACGGGTGGATTTGCCGTGGGAGGAAGGGAGCATGCGATCCCTCCAAATAAGCTTGTACTCCCAGTTACGTGCTAAAGCAATACTCATGTGGCTGCACAACTACCATGTCCACACTGATGTTGAAGCCAGCCCTCTTTGCCACTATGCCTATAGATGCTGGGATTTAATCCTACCTATGCCATTTCTTCTCTAGTGACATCTGCTCCTCTGTGCTGGCCTTGTATTTCACTGGCCCAGTGATCTTCTCCCCTTGTGATCTGGAGACATCAACCCATTCCCACCCCACGCTCCGGAGCTCAGCTCCCCTGTCAGGGATTACCATGGGATTTAGGAGCCAAAACCTCCTCAAGCCACAGAAGACAGTTGATGAGAAAATCTTCTGCTTGAAATTCCCAGCTGGCATTCTCCCTTGATCAGCTTTTGCAGCCTAAGAAACCTGGAAAGCTGCCCTGAAAAGCTGGTCTTAGATTCTGCTGGGTTTCGTAGTTTAGTTGAGTGTAAAGTAGAATTGCAAGGACTGTACTTACATCAGGACTGCACGTACTCAGCTAGTGCTCTGAGCTTGCAGCTAAGGAAAAAACTGAGCTGGAGCTCAGAGCTAGAATGAGCTTTATTATAACAACTTTTAAAGTAGTAAACATTGGCGGAAGGAGGAAGCCTGAGGTGTATCTCGTAGTCAAGTCATTCACCACCACCAATATGAATGATAACCACAGGGATGACCCAGCAATTGTCACATTTCATCCTGACTGTTTTAAAGCAACCCCATAATACCCAGAAGGTTTTTGCCATCAATAACTGAAATGTACACTGTGGACATTTCCAACCACAGGAAAGGCAAGAATGTAACCAGGAAAAATGAAAATGGCTTAGCAAAAGCAAATAATGCTTGACCAACCCGATTGTCTTCTGTAACTAAATAGCTGACTATTTTAATTCTGGCTCCCACAGAAGTCTCATGGTAAACTGAGGAAGTACGAGCAGGTCAAAGCAACTTTCAGAGGTTTGAAAGTTGGCTGGACCACTAGTCTCAAAGGCTGACAACCGTCTGGAAAAGCTCTGGGAATTGCAGTCGGGTCTCTCTTTGCAAATAAGGCAAACTGCATACTCATCTGCCTTTGGCAAAGCATCATCAGGAGATCAGAAGAAATTATAATCTCCTTAGCACTGGGAAGGCTGAACATGGAGTACTCTTTCTGGTGTGGGCCCCCAGTTCAAGAGGGACATGGAAAAACTGAGGAAGGTTACCAAGTGGAGGGCTACCAAGGTGGTGAGCACACAACCTACAAGGAGGTGGTTGAGAGCTGGGCTTGTTTAGCCTGGAGAAGAGGAGGCTAAGGGGCAATCAAATATCAGCCTACAGTTACCTGAGAGGGAGTTACAAAGATGAAGAAGCCAAACGCTTCTTGGTTGTGGCAGGTGCTAAAACAAAGACAAGACACAACTGGTGTTTAAAACATTCACGCTGACGATTAAGAAGAGCTCACCCAGGAAGATAGTGCCACACCAGGACAGGTTCTTTAGATTGTAGAATCTCCCTCAGGAAGACAAAGCTATGGCCAACCTGATCTAGTAATGATGGCAGCCTGGCTTCTCTCACAACCAACATTTCTTTGAATATTAGAATCTATGAGAGGTAAAAAGCTCCAGAAGAAGATATGTCTACAGCTAAAGGCAGGAATAAATCCCATCTCTCCCCAAGATAAAGCCAGTAACTTGTTCAAATGACAAATGGTTCCCAGGTTCGGCCTGAGCTTGGATGCCATCCTACAGTGAAATCAGATTCCTCCAAAGACCAATCCAGTTCTCCTTTCATTAGGTGCCTGTATCTCCAGCACTAGTTTAACAAACCAGTGAGGACTCTTAGACAATTTCATCCTCTTGGGTCCCATCCCACCTACTTCAAGTATTGATACCAAGTATCATTGCTAAACCTTTTCAGAGACCTACAGGACTCCCAGCATTTATTGGAGAGCAGGGTAAACAGGAGTTCTAGGTCTAATATAATGCTACTACCGGTGGTGGCATCCATTGGCAAACAACAGTCAGGGACAGTTGTGCTATAACATCCTATATTTGGCCATACTAAATAACTTGGGCTTTACCTTACTTTCTCTGTTTTTCCCCAGGCATGTATCTATTCTCTATCTGGCTCTTGGCATATTGCTTTCTCTGCTTTTCCTTCGGTGGAGATGCGAACCTTCCTTTCCGTGACCAACAGAGGGTCTTTGCAGCTTTTCAAAATCAGTTGCAAGTTGCTTAGCTGTGTCCATTGAGTCATTTTCATTCCCTCATCTTCTAGGCCTTTCCAGTTCCTCAAGAGAATCGTGGCTGTGTGATGCCTCTGATTGCCTTGCAACCTTGAAAATCTACAATTTGAAGCAGACTGATCATGTGCAGATAATAGTTTCCTGTGAACAATAAATATCACTCAAAGCATCTTCCATAGAGTCAGGATACTTCAGTAACATAAATCTTCTTAAAAGCCTAAAAATCATTTGTATTTTCTCCCTTTTTAAGAGATTACTGAACTTTAGTCATCACTAGGGAAGTTCGCCTGACATTCTATCAGCTCTGGGTTTATCTGTATCGACAGGACAATAAAAATTCTTGTCTATCACTCTACCGCTGTCACCTTTGGCTTCCTCACTTGGTTGTGGAAGAATTTAATGAAGGTAAGAGAATAATGATGAAGAGAAAAAGATTACAAACTTAATGGCCTGTGAATGCTGTTTATAGTTCGTCATCATTACAGATGGTGTTTTCCTGCTTGTGCACCTTGCTTGATTTCTCTTACCCAGAAGTGTTGACAAAGTAGAAGTTCCAGGTACAACTAAAGATAAAATTTCTAGTAGAAGAAAGAGAAGTTGGAGAAAAAAGGTTATTCTTCTATCTTACTTTTTTACCACAAGAAAAATAAAAAATATGAAAAACCAAGAACCCTTGAGGCTGATTGAAGATGTGAGCTTGCTCATTGACAGTATTTAATTTCAGAACTGAAAAAATGACCAGGCAAAAATTTCTGTGAGGCAACTCTGTCCTGCTTCACTGATGCATCATTTCTTAAGTCATGGTCAGAAATTCCTTTTCTGGAGACAGCTGCATCACTCGCAGATCAACCAGCAGAGCTTTTCATACACACACTCCCATGGTATAAAATCAGGAGAGAGATCTGGCCATCAGTTAAAACGGTTTTTACTAACCCAGCTCATTGCTCCCTAAAACAAGTTAGAGGATACTCACATGAATTTTTCTGCTAGATGATAAGCAGTGTGATACTTTCCAACAGACATCCCCATCTGAACATTACAAAGCATAGTCAGAGACACCTTTCCCATTGGGCCACCTGTTTGGAAGGTTAATGGTTTCATAGGATCTACCTGGCCAAAAACAAAGGCAGATGAAGAGAGGAAACTTCCTCTGACCTCTTCTCCCTCCAGCATAGTAGCTTCTTCAAAAGCTCCTCAGATCTGTGGCATCCATCTACCATTTTGTAGCTTGGTGGGGCAGAAGAAGTATAGCATGAGAGATAGCGTCAGTCCGACATTGGTGAGAAACTCTAGTCTCCTGACTAAAGTATCAGAAGGATGGATTTGGAATGGTCATGGAAAATCAGGAGAAAATGCAAAGGAAATCTGTATTCCTGTGTTGTCAATCTTTTCATTGTGAATCACATAGTGAATTTTGAACTCCTGATGTCATGGCTTTATATGAGATTATCAACTCTCTTCCTTTGTTTTTTTGTTTTTTTTTTTTTTTTTAAAAAAAAAAAAAAAGAAAAGAAAGGAAAAACCCCTAGTCTCTTAACTATGGAGAACAGCATGAAGACAAGGCTCCCACTTACTCAAAATCTAATATGAAGTGTTTCAGCACAAAATACAAACCCAAAGCAGTCAAACTTAAATATTTCATTTGGGCGCTATGACAATGAAGGGTTTTCCTTTTTTTGTTGGGTTTTTTTTTTTTTCTTTCTAAAAAATGGTGTTCTGAAGCTAATTTTGCCTACTTGAAAGATTTTAGAAATATGTATATTTAAAACATATGTATACATATATATACACATAAAAGGAAAACCAAATACTGTTTTGCAAGCTGAACAAGCTGTTGCATTCAGCTTAAAATGAATCTTCGATTTTTGAATCTTTTTTGTCTCTTTTTTAAATTCAGTTTGGCCAGGGAATTTAAAAAACCCCAATTATTCATATGGCTTTAATTACTTGAGATGTTTGCCAGAACACCTTGCAACATAAAAGAATTTCCTTCTATAAGTTTGGTACTGGGTTCATTTCTCGCCCAGAACTCTCAGCAATTTATCTGGGACATCTGTGGGTGTAGCACCTGGAAGATTAAGCTATAAAAAGCTCATAGACAGATATCTGTTTCTGGTAAACAGGACCCTGATAATGATAGTTTATTTTAGGGTTAAATTTGATATTATGTATAAAGGGACTCTATAAAATCATTTCAAAATTAATTGAAATTATGTCAGTTTTCAATCAATGCTTTACAAAGAAAAAAGAAAAGTAATCCCCTCAACTTCAGTCAAAAGACTTTCTTCTAGAAGAATCAGACTTATGAAATAAAGGTGATGAAAAAACAATGAGTCTGACTGTTTAATACATGTATACACACACAAAGATCAATAAATAGCCCAAGCAGTGGAATGAACTCATAAGCGATGCTTCTGCTGATTTCCTTGCAAGCATTCCCTGAGATTCCGTTTATTTTCAGCAGTATTTGTATGTGGATGGGTCTGTGTGTTTAATATCTATTCTCGTATCAAGGAAGCATAGGGGAAAAAATCCATTTGGATGTATTTTCATGCAATTAATAATAATTCAGGGTTTGTGCTTTTCTTATGCCAAAACTGTGCTTGCCAACATTTGGAGCCCTCCAAATGCATGTATTAGTCCAAGTCTGAATCACTGGTTTTCTCCTCCGTTTGAAACAATGTTTGTTCAAAAGATATTAAGTGTGCTTCACTTTTGTCTTCATTCAAACCAAAGTAGTCTTTAACATTTTTATTAAGACTCCTTAATATCCTGTTTTAAAATAGTTTCAATTTCCAGTCTGGCCAAGTCTCCACGTACATTTCAGTTCATTTATGTCTGATTGCAATCAGTGGGAGTCTTTTCATTGATTTCAGTGGAATTTGGATCAGGTTTGTTTGCAGCATAACTTACATATGTTTGCTGTCATGGAATAAGCCAGCTATCACAGCAGTGACATCCAGGGAACTTGAGAGAACAAGGAATAAATCCAGGATCTGAGACCTTGCTTGGGAGGAACTTAAGCAGGTCCTGGTTCATTAGTGGTGACAGCTCTAAATAACACACTTTGAGCACCTGCCCTTTCACTGCAGTAAGAGCTTCTCATATGATTCAGTGTCTCACAGCAGTCAGCTAATTTTAATATTTAATATGGTGCCTTGGTCCCCTGCAAGATTCCCTTATCATGATTTCAAATCTTCATTGACACACACTGTTGCTGCCTTCAATATCTGCTGAAGGACTCTTTGAGGTGCAAACTCAACATCTTTTGTACAGTTTGGTTCTTTTTGCAGTTTTCAAAAGAGGCAAAAATAAATAAACAAGGCATGGGGCCTGGACTGTTTTCCTGTTTTGTTTTGCCACATAGGTGCATCTCTCTGCACAATCTTATTTTGTCTTTGTTGCTGTTGTTTTTGCCAGACAACGTAATTATCTTGATTGGTGGGTGGCCAAAAAAGTTTTAATTAGATCCAGGGGGATTTGAGCAGGACTATGTATTAAAAAAAGGCAAAACAGTGTTGCTAGAATTATTGTTTGTTTATGTTGTGAGGCATCTTCTGTGAAATATGACGTCGCCTCTTTGCATTTCCAGTTGTGTGTTCTCTTCTCCTGCCTTGCTCTTTCACTTGGTTGACAGGGAATGGTGAACTGGCATTAACATCCATGTACTCGGGCAATGCTGCCAAGATGTTGCTGCTGCAAAATGTCCAGCAGCTCAGCCCCTGCCAAACGGAGCCATTGATCCTCCAGCCTGTGCCAGTTCAAAGGAACATAGGATGCATATCCAGCTTTGTCGAAGAGGTGACAAGTGATTTGGGGCAAGTAATTGTGTCGTAGTTTAATCCCAGTCAGCAACTGAGCCCCACACAGCTGCTCGCTCACTCCCCCCCGCCGTGGGATGGGGGAGAGAATCAGAAGAGTGAAAGTGAGAAAACTCATGGGTTGAGGTAAAGACGGTTTAATAGGTAAAGCAAAAGCCGTGTGCACACACAAAACAAAACAAGGAATTCATTCACCACTTCCCATCAGCAGGTGGGTGTTCAGCCATCTCCAGGAAAGCAGGGCTCCAGCACGCCTAATGGTGACTTGGGAAGACAAACACCATCACTCCGAACATAACCCCCTTCCTTCTTCCCCAGCATTATATGCTGAGCATGACATCATACGGTCTGGGATATCCCTTGGGTCAGTTGGGGTCAGCTGTCCCAGCTGTGTCCCCTCCCAACTTGTTGTGCCCCCCCAGCCTCCTCGCTGGTGGGGTGGGGTGAGAAGCAGAAAAGGCCTTGGCTCTGGGTAAGCACTGCAATAACTAAAACATCTCGGCATTATCAACACTGTTCTCAGCACAAATCCAAAACATAGCCACATAGTAGCTACTGTGAAGAAAATTAACTCTATCCCAGCCAAAACCAGCACAGATTGACACGGACAACTGCAAGCAACACCGAAGGCAGGGAAAGGACTGCACTGGGGAGGTCTTTCTGGCTGGTTATAGTTATTATTTTTTGACTGGAAATGGGTTGTTTTTATTTATTCAGTGGTCTAAAAATATCCCAGTAATGAGTTAACCTGAATAGAGTGAGGGGGACAGAAAAACGCGTATTGATTTTCTAAAAGCAGGCAGGAATGCTGTTATTTTCCAATTAACGTTCAGCACTAGAGAACAATCCAGCTGGAAAGAACCAGCTAAGCAATACCAAGCTTTTTGCTTTCTGCACTTTTTCTAGTGATATTTTTTCTCATTTAACTTCTTAAAAAAGACCCTAATAACAATTCAGGCCATATCTCTGGCTAATGGGGATTAACTTGTCATGGACTCCACTGGGGTGACTATGAAATAACCATGGTGGGGATCCAACAGTTCATGCTGAAGCAGAAGGCATGTTCATCTAATAAAGGCTGCCCCTACTCCAGTGCTGGAGAAAAGTGTGAGAGGAAAACCATCTGAACACAGTATTGGTGATAAGGATGCTTCTCTATAAATCCCAGAGCAGGTCTGGGATTCCGGTGGGACTGGTGATGATCTGTAGTCTGACTCTGGCTGTGTCACCCTTTCTTTCCACTTCTCTTTTTTATTCTGTCTGTCATAAAGTCCATGCTTCTTTCTTCTTATGGCTTAGCATACTTGAAGTTCACCAGATTCAATAGCAGACGATGAGTGAAAATTATACCATCTGTCATGGTTTAACCCCAGCCGGCAACTGAGCCCCACACAGCTGCTCACTCACTCCCCTCAGTGGGATGGGGGAGAGAATCAGAAGAGTAAAAGTGAGAAAACCCATGGGTTGAGATAAAGACAGTTTAATAGGCAAAGCAAAAGCCACACAAACAAGCAAAGCAAAATGAGGAATTCATTCACCAGTTCCCATGGGCAGGCAGGTGTTCAGCCACCTCCAGGAAAGCAGGGCTCCAGCACGCCTAACGCTGACTTGGGAAGACAAACACCACCGCTCTGAATGTCCCCCCTTCCTTCTTCTTCCCCCAGCTTTATATGCTGAGCATGACATCATATGGTCTGGAATATCCCTTGGGTCAGTTGGGGTCAGCTGGCTGACCACTAGCTCTCCAGTGACACCCAGCAAAAGTTAGACCCTGCAGCTCGTATTACGTACCCAGCGCAATGAACACTGATAACAGGAAAGCTGATGGGAAGCGGAGGAATTACCACATTTCTGAGGAAATATGTGCACACACAGGTAAACATACATTCACATAAATTGAGATCCTTATTTTTCTTAACAGGTTTCTGAGGCTTTATCTGAGTTTTCAAGTCTTCTAAGCTTTCTGAATTTTTATTTTTTCTCTCTTGCAAATTGCTCTTTTCAAATTATTAACTTGTGCTGGGATTAACTCTGCTGAGCTCATACAACAGCAGCACTTGTCTGGCCAACAGCATCCACTGTATTTCCATATAATTCGTCCCTCTCCTCCCAAATGCTCAGGGGCACCTGGCTGTAGAAAGTCCACATTGGGACTTTCCCCCGTATACAAGTTATGGAAACAAGTGTCAAAATTGAATCCTGCTCTTGTCCATCCTGGACTTGGCAAAGCTGAGGAAAGCTACAAGCACCCTTTACTACTGTACAGAGATGGAAATTTTGCCAGATATTTCTCAACAGTTTTGCATAAATTTCAATATATATGTTCTTATTTAGCAAATATTTATTTAGCTATCACTGCAGTTTTCCTTTAAGGGTCTAGCAAGGGCCCAGGGAGAGTGACAAAACCACCAGCTTTTGCTGAGAAATGATACACCCTGCAGTCATACTATGTATTTAGAATCTGGAGACAAATTTTAGGGCCTGGATTTATTGATATTGTTTAATAGATGCTTTGATAATTATGTGCATGGGAATGGAAAACAAATTCTCCAGATTAAAAAGCATAAAGAAAGCTTGTTTGGATTAGCATGATCAACTGAAAGCATCCATTTGATTCTTGGTATATATATAATTTACTGAGCTGCAAAATAAACATACTCTACTGTTCCTCTGCTGAAGGCTCCAGCTGTAAATATTTCATTACTTTAAAAATGTATTGCTATTAGATAGGTCTTTTAGTATTCAGCAGAATCAAGTTTTAAGTAATAAAATAAAATTGTTTCTATTTCCTGAAGGACCTTTTTTAAACATACAATTTCAGTTGGGTGAAAATTGCTCTGCCACCTGTTGGGTGCTGGCAGAATCGTCCCACAAGTAAGTGGGGGGTTTATTAGCATTGAAGGCATAAATCAATCCCTGATCTCACGAGTGCAAGTGTAATTACATCATGACCTGGTCTGTCTCTCCCTGTCCTGCTACTAGCTTACAGGTCATCGTTGCCTCTAAGGAAAACAGGTCTGCTCCCTGTATTATGCAAGGGAACAAAAACTAGTTGAGGAAAGAATGAAGTTCATCAGGCAAACAAGCATCATCCGCTAAAGGAGAGAGAAGCAGAGCGCAAACTCCCTCTGCTCATAGAATACCTGAAAATATTCACAAGCAGCTGGGAAAAAAACCTCATGAGAAAGGTTGGGGTTTGTCATGGCACAAAGGTCCCACGGGACCATTATAGAAAGACAGGTAGTGACCTAGTGACACCATCGTTATAGCTTTTCTTTGCACAACCAGGACACTGCTGGTGATCTTCCTGCCTTTATTTGAAATGGCCAGAAAACATGCTTTCGTAGAGGATTTCAGGATGGTTTCTCTCTGAATTTGGAAAAAAAAAAAAGTAGTATGGAGTTCTTCATGGTTTTTCCACTGTTGGAATGTTTTTCAGGGAAAAAAACCAAACATCTGGGGCTTTTGTGGAATGATTCGATAACGTTGGGGTGGCTCTTTTTATTTGTGAATTGATGGGGTTTGCTGTTCAAAAATATGACATGCTAAGCACAGAATTAAATGTGGGTGCATAGTGTCATGGTTTAACCCCAGCCAGCAGCTAAGCACCACGCAGCCGCTCACTCGCTCCCCTCCCCCCCCAGTGGGATGGGAGAGAAAATCGGGAAAAGAAGTAAAACCCATGGGTTGAGATAAGAACAGTTTAATAGAACAGAAGAAACTAATAATGATAATGATAACACTAATAAGATGACAACAGTAGTAATGAAAGGATTGGAATGTACAAATGATGCGCAGGGCAATTGCTCACCACCCGCCGACCGACACTCCGCCAGTCCCGGAGTGGCGATTCCTTGCCCCCCACTTCCCAGTTCCTATACTGGATGTGATGTCCCATGGTATGGAATACACCGTTGGCCAGTTTGGCTCAGGTGCCTTGGTTGTGTCCTGTGCCAACTTCTTGTGCCCCTCCAGCTTTCTCGCTGGCTGGGCATGAGAAGCTGAAAAACCCTTGACTTTAGACTAAACACTACTGAGCAACAACTGAAAACATCAGTGTGCTATCAACATTCTTCGCATAGTGAACTCAAAACACAGCACTGCACCAGCAACTAGGAAGACAGCCAACTCCATCCCAGCCGAAACCAGGGCACATAGATACATGTGAATATTTTTCAACTGTATGTAATCTACCAAAGCCACAAATAATCACACATCTGGAAGGAATTCATTTGCTACCCATGTAGGACTTGGGCACTGGGTGCAGCAACTATTTCATTTCTCAAGAATAACTCCCCACAAAACAGTGTACCTGAACATCATGAAGTACCATTTTTTCCAATTTATTATTGTGCTTCTTGAAATCCTTAAGGAGCCCCAAACTCAACACTGAACAAAGACCACAGTCCCTTCCCATAAAATGTTACAGTCCAAGTTATCCAAGTGTTAAGAGATGTTAGCCTATACACAGAGGAGTTGAAAGTTGTCCAACATTGAATCAGTGTAAATTACACAGCTGGGGCAAAACCTCACCCCCAAAAGTTGCAGGATTAAGCCTTCAGATTACACTGTTAATGTTGGTTATTTTCAAAACATGACAACAGATATCCTCTCTTCCTCCCTTGAGCATTCAGTCAGGAAAAATACCTGAGAAAGGCATTGCTTTGCAGACTTGCAATCTCTCCTGAAACTTGTTTTCTCTTTCTAACAGTCCTGAACAACTGTTTTGGTCCTCAGCTATGAATTATCTTTGCAAAGGAAATTCCTTATGCAGGAACAGCTGCATAGATTGGAGTTTCTAAGGTTGACATGAGAGTACTTTGTGTCACTTGAAGAGCTATTGAAAAATCTCATGAAATACTGACATTTCAAGACAGTCTTCTTTTGCAGAAATCTGAAGTAACTTCAGCCAATTTTACATCTCATCAAAACTCAAAACATTGATATTCTTACTGCTTCAATTTTTATCACTATTTTCTCATTTCTAAAGGGTATTATAGCTGTTTTGACAAACATTGAGTTGTTGTAATAGTTTTTTTCTTATCAAAATGTATATTAAGTTATATGAAAAGTTTCATGTCTGTGGCAAATTGCATACAATCTTCGTGTGAAAATTCTGGATCCTCATTTGGAATAATAATCTGGAAATGACATCATTTTCCCTCATATGCTCATGTATGAAAAATCGGCACAGGGTACCTGAGCTGAAATTATGAACTGAGAACTGATAATACTGACCACATATGGTACGATTCATTCAAAAATTTAATATATGTGTGGAGCATTTTGGGATTCTGGAAAGGCTGTCAAGAGGATGCCTGCAGCATTGTTTCCTATAGCAGTATCAGGTAATTTATCACCATTTCAGCTACATCCTGTTCACAGCAACACTTCTTGAAAGTGCTAACATAGATTTCTCAAAAGACTGTTGAACTGAGTTCCTGGATTCCTCAGCTACTCTCTCAAGAGTTGATGGTACATCACACTGGAAAAATGGGCTGAACAGAAAGACATTATTGCTCTGACTGCATTCAAGTCTGCGTCCAGCTTGCACTCCACCACTTTTCCTCCAGGTTCAGTTCAGAGACAACACTTGTTACTTCCTTCTGCTCTCTACTATTCTATAAACTTCCTCACAGCAATAAAGTTCGAGGATGTAGCTTGGGGAAAGGACTGACTTCATCATGAGCTAGCTGAATGCTCAGCTTGTTACCCTGTGGCACTGCAGCTGGACTATGTATCCTGCATAATCACTACAGCAATCTGGCAAGCCCATCTATGTCAACAGCAGCGTAGGTCTATCTTCAGCTGAGATAGGTCAAGGTTGACTCCAGTGGGGCCACCCCGATTTTCCCCTGGGACATGGCCTCATGAATGTCATCTAAGAGTCCAGCTCTGTAACTCCAAAAACCACGCTTGGCCTTGACTCGGCCTAGCACTGAACAACACCTAGCTGTAAATATCCACTGCAATGAAAGAATGGTCTCAAGAAGGACCATGATGTTGGCGAGCCCTCCTCTCCCATCCCGGCTTCTGCCTGTGGGGCTGTCTCCTGTGGGCTGAGGAAGGTGGACTGCTTCCAAGCAACATGCAAAAATCATCTTGGGGTGTCCATGTGGCAGGGTAAACTGATGGGAATCCCTCATGCTCCAAAGAATAATCTCTAATCTTGCCTAAAACTACAGTGGTTCCTGTCTTGAAGCCGGTAATCTTCACAATGAACGTAGTGAGTCAGGATCACCTGGGATTGCATGCCTGACAGCAACAAAAAGCAGATGCCAAGGAAGGAATAAAAGCCTTGGACAGTCATGAAGTAATACTTCAGAAGAGACTCCAATCTCCGGCAGTTTGCAGCTCAGGGACTTCCCAAACCAAACATGGTTTATATATGTGGAGTAATTCTCAGTGGATTTCCCTTCATGAACTTGTCCAGTCTCTGCTTGAATCTGTGCAAACTCTACACATCCCCAATGTCCGGCAGCAAGGAATTTCTTAGCTACACCCTGTATGAAAAATTACCTCTTATGGTGTCTTTTGAATGTGCCAATCGTTGGCTATTCATGTGTCAGAGAAGAAACAAAAAAAAGTGATCCAACATTTCCTCACCACTCAGGAGCAAGAGCATTTCTATACTTAAAGTTACGCATGACTACTAGAATCTAGCCAAGCACTGGGTAAACACGATACAAAACTAATAGGCATTTCATACACTTCCAGATGAAAGTTTAGAAAATCTAAAGCATTTTTTTTTCACTCCAAATCATCCCAATTTCAAGGGCATTTATACCCTGACTTTCCACACAACACTCAGCTAAAGCATGCCTCATTAGCTCACATGCAAGCCTTCAAGCCTCCATAACACAAATTTCTTTTCTCACCTTCCTCAGATGGTATTTTTTCCCTCACTGCTGAAGCTTAAATTGATTTACTGCCCCCAAACACAATTCAGATGCTCTGCGGTTTCATGGCCCTTTTAAACTCTCCTCAATGGCAATGGATATGGAAGCGCTGTTCAGGTCCTCGCATTTAATATCATTTGATTCTTCTCTCCCTGTCCTCCATCTTCCTCACTTCCCCTTATTTGTATTCTCATCAGTGTCACATTAAATGCCGTGGAACACGCTTTTAGGGTAATAACAGGCCTGAAGTTTATGAAATAAAAGATTGATATCAGCTTCATAAAACTCAGGGGAAGCAATATCTTTCCTGTCTTGCCACCCCTTTAACTGCAGCTACCTTTATACATTGTAGAGGGAGAGAATAGTTTAAAAAAAGGAGAAAAAAAGACATATCTCCAAACAGCAGTGGGATTTTGGAATGTGGTGCACCGTTAATGTCTTTATCGCTTTAACAGCAAGAAAGTTGTGCTTGCTTCTTTGTGTATTTCAGTGGTGTGTTTCTTTCAAGGGCTTGGCAATCTTTTTCCTTAAATGTCACTAGTTTCTGAAATGTTCAGGCTTTGTAACCAGTGGTTTATAGCCGTCACACACTGAAAGGGCAACGGATGAAGAAACTGTCTATTATTGTAGATAAACGGAACGTATGCCAGTTATCAGGATGGAATGAGAAACGAGGCGGTGAAATCAGGCTGGTGGCATCTGAGTACTGCCTGTGAAACCTGCGCCATCAGGCTGAATGATCTCCCTCACCTGTTTTATCAGCAAGTTGGTTCTTCTGAATACAGACCCAAAGCCACGTTTGGGTTAGGGTCATACTCAGAGTATGCATTAAAGGCTTTGGCTACAGGACTTGATGTGGGATCCACCACTTGCTTCAGCTGCCACTCCGTCAGATCTAACCCCTCCAGAGCAGTACCTGTGTCAAACACGCTTGCTGCAGCTCCAGGGGGTGAGGATGGACGGTAGGTCTGCCAAAGCTCAAGGACTCTGGCGTGGCGATCCTTTTTAGGGTTGTACACCAATTCAACAGCATGAAGCTTTTGAGCAAAACCTGCCTGCATTTATTCCAGGAGACACTGGAGAGGCAAAGAGAGGTAGCAGACAGCCAGATCACTCAGTTTTACAGTACCTGGGGACACTCTCTCACCAGGAAATTGCCCATATATCTGAAAACAGTGTCTCCAATATCCCCGTATGTCTCCAAATCAGTGACGTGTAGACCTTAGTGAAGTTTTTGCCAAAGATTTTCTCTTTCGCTGGCCTGTTCTGTTATTCCCAATTCACAGCTTAACCTTTTGTTTTGCAGGTCTGACACTGACACAGGTACCTTTAAGATGAGGAA
Organism: Astur gentilis; assembly: GCF_929443795.1. NCBI lineage: Eukaryota > Metazoa > Chordata > Aves > Accipitriformes > Accipitridae > Astur > Astur gentilis. The sequence goes on from NC_064888.1 coordinate 31,962,814, forward strand.
AGCCTTTTCCTTTTTCTTCCTCTCTTTTGGGCAGACGTTGTTTGTGTTTTTTACCCTTGATAATAGATCTTAAATTTGACAAAAAAGTAAAAGCCATTGCATTTCAGCTTTCTGCTTCACTGCCTCTGAATACTGGATTTCCCCCCATTTTTTAATAATTTTTTAAAATGCCACCAATTTAGCAAAACTTGCTGAAATGGACAGATGAGGGGTGGGAGAACCTGAAGAAGCAAACTACATTGCCAAAATCGTCCCACTAATCCCACCAACCTGTCAGTGCTTGCCAGAAGCAATTGCAAAGCAACAAACAGGCTTTTTATGAAGGACAGCAATATCATTTTTAAAATGGGCCAAATTGTACAGGCTCCACCTTCCCCACGTGCCAACAGGCAAATTGCTGTAACACAGCTATCTTAGCAGAGACGTGATTCTTAGCTTAATAAACTCAGCGGGAGTTTCTGCACAGACTTCTCTGAGCTCTGGAACAGGCCACATAGACATTTAACCCACAGCCCTCCACAGGGGTATGCCAGTAGGTGTTCCAATGAAAGTGGTACACAACATCCCAAGGTGGAAAATAAGGAGATGATTTTGAAATCTTGAGCTGAAATAACGTATTTGTCCATTTTTGTCTGTATCTTTCTCCCTTCCTCCTTTTTCAGACTTTTTCTGTCAGAGGGAAGGGTTTTTGAGGTGTGAGCCAACCTCAGCTTGGTGGCTGACGACTGCCCATGCAAAAAGGGAAGGCAGCCAGCAGGGCGGTAATGTCAAAGAAATGGGCAGAGGGTTAATAGATACCAAAGAGCTGTGCTGCCATATAGTCACTGAATATAGTCACTGAGTATAGGCCTTTCCCCATTAATTCCAACATCAAGCCCATAAAAATGTGTTCCTAGTCACAGATGTGAAAACGAAGTAACCATCAGAAAAGTGCTTAATAAACCAATGTTACCTGTCCCAAAGGACTTTGGAGCATGATTGGAAAACTTTCACAAGCATCATAGCTTGCTCTGAAAGGGTAACACAGCCACGGCTCTTAAGCTAAGCGTGCTTTAGGTTACAAAGTGAAAGGACATTGCAGAGCTGAGTTAACCATCAAAAGAAACTAAGTAAAAGAGCCCAAACTGGCTGATCAACCGTTACGTTCAGAGCAGGTCCTTCCTTTCTGAACAATATTATAGAGTGAAGTATTTTTTTCTGCCCAGGTGAGGGGATCTCTCTGGGCATGGCACAGGTTGAGCCAACTGAAATAAAAGAGTTCTGTAAATACCATGGGTTTATTACAGGAAGTTAGCAATGCCACAGCCCAAAATCAGATCCAAGCTTTAGAGAAATACATTAGTAGACTGAATGAACCTTGCTGGTTGGAGAAATATCTCCAAACTGGTGAATTAATATTGCAGACCGGAGAATTATTCACTGAGAAGCTAAGGGGATTTTGCATTGGTCTATAACTACTGGATTTAATCTCTAACCTACACCGCCTTTGCTCTCCCAGCCCACCTCCTGCAGCTGCCGGGATTTGGCTCTTTCTCTGCTTTACAGTCTAAAGGAGTTAGAAGCATATCCAACAGCACTTCAGGAGCCACTTCTGGCACTTGATAAACAGCTCTGGATGCAGCGTTGTTAATGTGCCTGGAGATACGTGCTTGATGAGGGTTGCCTCAGGAGCAACCTCTGTTCCTGGGTGTGCTTCGCTCTGCCTGGGTATCTGGGCTGAATTCATCTGGTGTCAGAGGCAACGGCTGTTTAATAACAAGGCGCATCAAGAGGGAGCAGATGAGGGGAAGATAGACGATTTACTGAATAATAATGCCAAAATTCAATGCACCAGAGCATTTTGATTTAGCCATTTCAGGGACTTGCAGCGCACAAAGCAGCACTTCACCTGCTACAAGAACATTGCAAATCTGAGTAAGGACAGGGAGAAAGTACACAGATAATATCCTGGGACGTGGAGCAGACAAATATTTAAACCCTTAGCCAACTGCTTCTCAAAACAGTCCTTCTCCTGCCACCGCAAACACTTCCCTCACTGCTATTTATCTGAAAAAGGAGACAGTAAAAATAACTGAGAGGAAGAAAGAAGTTTGCTAGGTCTTTGGTTCATTGACAGTGGCCAGAACCAGCAGAAGCAATCTCATATTGATTCCAGCTTGATGGGAAGCGGAAGTGGAGACCTGGAAGTTCAGCAATTCTAAATGAAAGTGCGGACAAGGAAATAGTTTTCTCAAGGAAAATGTTGAAAATCACTGTAATAGAAGTTCTTTCTATCTAAAAGATGAGTTTGGTCACCTTGAAGCAGGGTAGCTGGATCCAATTCCATATTGCTACCAAAGCAACTTGAACCCAGTACAGTCATGTAGGCCCTGAGCTCCTAAAAATGGTCAAAAGAGCCTGGGAAGGCAGCACAGATGAATACTTAAGACCTGTCTGTTCCTGAGAAAGCCTTTGCAATTACTGCAGCTCAGCATCAAACTATACTGACTGCAAGCAATTCTTACTTGAAGACATTTCTACTCTTCACTTCTACTGCCTGAGGACAGAAACACTGCCACCCTTTTTACAGCTCTACAAGGAGACTTGAGCGATTAACTGTTTTACCACTCAGTTCAAAGTCGGTGAAGATTTCAGGTATAAGCTGAAGGACCATCCATGGATGCAATGAAAAACACAATCATGATCATATTTTCACAATTCGCTTTGGTGATCTTATCCTTTCTCCCAGTTTGGCCCTTCAAAAATGTTTCAACTTTGAAACAAAGTGCAAATCTATAGCAAGTGTTTCCTTTTCCCCAATCAAATCCACCCTGCCTTTTGAAGGTCCTCTCTGCCCAGATTTTATTTCCAGTGATTTACATCATTTGTGTGCCATCAGCATTTCCACAGAGGTCACAATTTTTCACCAGCTCATAAGGACACACACTTTGATGCAAACCAGTAGGAGCCCCGTTATATAGACGTACAGAAATCAAAATGAACAGGAAAATCTCTTTGGTCCATCTGAAGATATAAATCATACCCAGACTCCTACATTTCCATAGCAGAACATCTACATTACTTTTTTGAGCATTGCATGTGCATATATATACACGCATACATATAAACCCCACACATATATGATATGTATAGATGTAAATACACACACACACACACCATGCATGTTGATATACAAAATATATGCATGTTAATGACTCCCTTGGTTCCCTGATTTTTCAATGTTATCACTCTTTTTTCTGATAAGAGCAGTAGGATCTGTGAAAATGGGTATTTTTGAATATAAGACATTCCACCCTCTCAAACTTTAGTCTCTATAAGACATATGTGTGAATTCACTGCTGTTTGCATCTTAATAATTATACCTCTAATTCTGTAGTTGAAGATCTTGAATTCAATTTTGCTTATGATCCAATAAGGATTCATTATGAAAGAAAAAGAGAGAGTTTCTCCTTCCTCCTTCTTTGTAACAGGAGTCCCAGCAGGCACATCATCATTTCTATCAAGAACCCTACAGGCATGGGTTTGACTTGTCTGTTTCCTTACAAAATTATGTTGGAGGCAGCTTGATTACACATAAATTTCCATATGGAAGGGAAGAGATACAGAAGAAAATGCTGGAACCTGACTGCCCTATGCAAATGTCCATTGATTAACTCAGCTTCATGGCTCTAGGATGTTCTGATTTCAGTGTACCACTGCAACATGATAAAAAGTTAGGCTACTGGTATTTATTTATTTATTGCTGGTGACAGAAAGACACCAACACAGTGCAAGCAGAGGAAATTGTCTCTTGGTAAAGATTAAAACTGTGATTTGGGATATTGTTCGAAGACATGGTCTAATTAAAAAAAAAAAAAAATTCAATTAAAGAGCTACAAAAAGATCTATGTGTCTAGTCATCAGTCATACATTATTAAAATAGTTCAAGATACTGTTTGCTATTTTTTCATCCCTAGGAACTTTAAAAAGACCAATATCAAAAAAACCAGCCCTAAAATGAAGAAGTAGTCAAAAGTTTTGAAATTTAGTGTTAGCAGAATGTTTTCCTAATATTGGTTTTTCACAACAGAACATTTTAAAATACTTTTGCAACTCATACAGAGAGAGAAAAAAATAAGTAAACCTTGGGCATCTAGTTTCACAGATTTGCTAAATCAAACATCTCAAAGGTCCTGTGCTGTAGCAAAAACATTGGTTTTGTTGGCTCTGATTCTGCAAAATCTCATCTCAATACTAGATTTTAGGAGATTTCAACTTAGTGTGTCGGAAAGCTCATGAGGAATTCCTGAGAGAGATCCCACTTCTCTGATAGTCCAGGCAAACATTAGACTGGTTTGGGATGGGGGAAGAAAATCTCAGACAGATACGTTCTAGCATAAAGTCTAATTTTACCTGTGTACAATTGCATGCAGTATTGGTCTCAGTCTGTCTCTGCTTAAGTATTCTGCATGTAACCCTGTAAATAGCATTCATGAAAATCCTCTTCTCTCACTCCGTAAAGAATATGAAAGGTTATAGCCTCAGTATACAGATGCTCTGCTTCCCAGATCAATCTGTAGATCTGTAGCTCTCCAATCCAATTCCCAGCATGTACGTCAAGTACCCATGCACACTGTGTTATGAAAGTGTTGCGGGAAAGCTGATCCTGCAAACTCTGTGGCTGAAGCCAAAGGAGAAGAGAGCTTCTTTATTCTGTCTCTCTTGCACTTCACGACCAATCTGCGACCTCTGTACTTCTGCATTTACATGGACAGGGAGTGTGAGAATTCATCAATGTTTGTTGCATTTTATATACTATGATTCTGAGGTCTTCTGTCCTGTGGTCAAACCTTTTAGCAGCAAAGTCTTTTCTTCTCCCTTCTGTCTGAGGACCGTTGTGACTTTGTTTTCAGATGCTCCATCCATCTGAAGAATTATAGACACACACCGTGGGCTGTCTCACTCATTGCTCTTTGCACCTTCAGTTCTCCACCAAACAAGAGTAAAAACACTATACAAATGAGCCTGATAGAAAAACCTACAAATAATGCATGGATCAGGAAGGAACAAGCCTACAGCATACATTAGAAAACAATCACTTTCCCATGATTTGCCAGACCACACTAATAGAAAACCTTAAAAAAACCAAACCTCAAATGTTGGACAAAGTTATGTTTATGGGTTTTTTCCCTCCATGGAAAGCCAGTTTAATTTCCATTAAGTTCTATGTTCCATTTTTTTCTTTAAACACAGAATAAATAAATATTGTACAAGCACCCAAAAACAGAGTTAATTAAAAAGAGCAAGATAATTGACAATTCAATAGTAAACCACTAACGCAAGCGCTGAAGTTTAAATTGGAGTTTAAAATTTCTCCAGCTTTTGCTAATCATTGATGCTCAAGGGAACAAAGGAAGGTTTTGTTTTGGAAAAATTTATGATTTTTACATGACAATCCCCCCCCTCTTTTTTTTTAGCCTGATTTCCTAAGGAAATAAGGTATCTTGTCAAGATGTCCGTCATTCTTCCCTTAATTACTTTTGAACACAGTTGCCAATTTCAACCACATTTGAAAGAGGGAGATAAGTCCCAGGAACACTGACACTTCACAAGTTTCACTGAACTGCCTGGGTAGGGAAGTGAGATGTGAAGGACTGGCTCCGTCTAGAAGAGGGCAGGGAGCCCTCAGCTGCTGCAGACCCTGGCTGGGAAGGAGGGCTGGGAAGGAGGGCTGGGAAGGACGGCTGGCAAGTCAGCACGGGCAGGGATCCAAGGAAGCCACAGGCACACGGAGGACCAGGGTGGGTAAAGGGAGCTGCTGCTGTTCTGGTGGGAGAGGCGACAACTACAAACGCACACATGCACTGACTGCTCTGGCTCTGCTGCTTATGAAATTCCTAGTTAATTTTTCTGATCCCAAATTTCATCCCCCCCTTTTTTTTTCTTTTTCTTTCAGGTAATTTTCTGTCACACATTCAAGTTACAAGAAGTTTTCACTGAGTCAAGCCATTTATGAAATGCCATGTCATGTAGAGAAGGATTATTACTGGTTTATTATTATTTAGAAGTCTCCTGTTCATATTCAACTGAGACATGATTATTTAAAACAAAACAAAACAAAACAAAACAAAACAAAACAAAGTTTTGAGCAAACCTTTTCAAGACTTTGTTTTTGTTGTTCACCAAAGACACTTCTGCCTCATCACAAGACTAGACTAGACTGGCAAATTTGTAAAATCCATGGAGAGCAGAGGCTAGAGACAAACAGAGAAGGGATAGGGAGGCAAAATAGCCATGCTGTAGATTGTAAAAAACATACTTTCTCATATAGAAAATGACGGGTATATTAGGGGGAAAAAAAAGATTAATTTCTTCAGCTGTAAAAGGCCTCACAGTCTATTACCATCAGCTTGTGGAAGCCAGTAGCCATCACGGCAGATGTCTTGTCTTTTCCAGTACTTCAAGAAATTAAACTGTCAGTCTTCATTTCAGCTGGTGGCTTCACCATGATATGATGCTGTGCTTAAGAGGGTTTGAATTCAAAACAATTCCCTTGGCTTCACTGTCTCCCATATCGGATAGGAAACTCCTGATGAAATCCAGGATATTGCATTCAAGACATCAAGGCAAATGAGGGTTGGCAAGCATGAGGTCATATTGTATTTTTGGCAATGAAATACTCCTACTGGAAAACCTGGAGGACATCCAGAGCCTAAAGCTCTATTTTATCATTTGGGCTGGGGAACAAGTACTTCAACCAATTTGAAGATAAGACCCTCTCAGTCAAGTAGAGACAACATCACAAGGGACAAACTCCCAGCGCAGCTCTACGTAGTTTGGCAGAGCTACACCCAAGATAAATCCCTCTTCTCTGCCTTCTGAGAAAGGCAATAGAAAATGACTATTTAGAGTGTCATTACAGTACAAACTTGCTTCCCTTAGTCTTTCCATAAATTTTGCTGTACTGATTTAACACCACAGTTGTGCAAACTGTTAGTGACTCTTTGTTTCCCCAGGGAGTGTAACCTTGCAGGGGGAAGAGGAGGACAGAAGGAGCCAGTATCTGGATGTGGAGCTCGTAATTCAGGTGGCAGTGTGTACAGCTGGAGCAAGGGAGGACTTTCCTCCCAATGCTTCATGATTTAGTGGTGATTCAGTAAAATGCTCACCAGGCCAAAGGTGGGAAGTGAAAAGGTTTCTTGTATTTAACTCTGAGGGAAACCTGGCAGAGACCCTCACCACACTTAAAAAAGAGTTATGGCCCTTCAGTTGGCAACAGCAATTCACATTTCAGTGTTTCCTAGGAAAACAGCTGAACTGTTAAGTCCCTGCTTCAGCACTAGTGGAGATCAGTGGGAATCGCCAGCCCTTCTGCCCTTCTAACCTCCTAAAGAAACTCATCCCACCTCACCCTGTGTTTTGTTGTGCCTCTCGTTCCAAGTCACTGAGAGATGCTTTAAAGGCTGGTGTCATATATTGAGGCCTCTGAGGATTAAGGGCTATATAGGCAGGAAAATATTTCTTCCCAGAAATGGCCCCATGCTCTGAAGCATAAGGATTGATAACCCCTGTAAATTTTCTCTTTGCCAGTGCAATTGCTGATGTTATTCATATTCATGTAAGTGCCTAATCCTTTCCTGAATTATTTGCCTTATATCAACTTGAGTTCACAAAATAACTTTATAGGTAGCTGCCATTTTCACCTCTAAACTTTCCAGCATGCTCTTGCCAGTGGACTTTTAGCAAAGTACTGATTTAAGGCTGATGGTTTGCACTTTGAAAACCACAGGCTCACTTTTTATGTAGAAAAGAGACCAGACAGGTTTGATGGCTTGCATTTCAGTAACAACAAAACTCATTGACTAGTGACAAAAATGACCTGATTACAGAGAAAAATCCCAAAGCGACTAAGAAACTGTCTTCTAAGGAGATTTAAAAAATGAACTGGAGAAAATAGTTGGGACTTTGAATACCTCCTGGACATATCTCTCCCTGTCCTGCAGACTCCTAATCCATTGGTTGAAGTAGATGGGAATATGCTGCTTTTCCTTTAAGGGCTACATTAGATTTTTCTGCACTTCTAGAACAAGGAAAGAAGAAACTTTAACTCTCTGAAATCACACTTAGTTCTTCAGACCCTAAAAGAGGAAGGAGTATATCCCACATCATGCCATGTCTCGTTGTCTGTCCCATTGGGCAGCACTCACAGGCTTATCACTTCACTTTTTGCTTTAACACCCAATAACCTTAAGCCTGCCCTTACAACTGTTTATACAATTACTGCACAGCCCTGTATAATTACCACAGCCTCTCATGTACTTAGACACAACAGACGTCTGCGTTTTTTCATGTTGTCTGTTACAGCGATGTTTACCAGCACTAAATTTATTTCAGGGAAAAAGGAAAAAAATGGAAAGAGTTAACAGAAAATAGGTTACCATGAAATGAGGAAATCTGCTAATTTAGCATTTCAGGTATGTCTAGTGGTGGCTAGCATGAGGGCTCTGAAGAAGTGCAGAGTAGGCAATGATTAGCAGTGTCTCCATGGCAGGACTGTCCAAATCTGGTCAGGCACTATCGTCAGACACAATGTTTGGTGGTGTTTTTTTTTTTAATATAAGATAGCTACAGTACATTTTTCTTTAGAAAACACTTTTAAAAATGGGATTTAGGAACACTCAGGTTAGTTCAGCATAGATATTAATCCTGGCCTCATGTACCTCAAGAAGATCAAGGGATGGGCTCCTTTTGAAGGCATTTGGCATCTTGAAAAAATAGCTTTATTATGAATGAATCTGCTTAACCCAGAAGATCTATTTTCCTTGTGTCTTGGACTGTGATCCATTATCTGGTGTGCTGGAGGTTCATTTGCACTGAAAGAAAAATAAAATCACCAGTGAAATGAGACTGGTACTCTCTTCAGTGTGTACTCTTCTATTTTAAAAAGCATGCACCCAGGCTCTGTTTTTCCTGAGCAGTGTAGCAATAAACTAAAGTAGTGTCCTTGGTCAAAAATCACTGCTAGAAATCAGAAAGCCTGTCAGTTTATGGTTTTTATCACCCCAAATTTCCTCTTGCTATCCTCTTGCTACTCCTCTTAGCTTTGCTGTTTTCCCAAGCCCTACAGTGTGCAGACCTGAATATCTTTCCCACTCTTTCTGCAGAAAGTACACCTCACTCCAATTAATTTATTCTGACTTATCTACAGCACAACGCTATGGATGGTGGTTTCAGGGTCTGAAGCTTCTTCATTACTACAAGCAGCTTAACTGGCGTTTCCCCTGAACTCAACTCCCCATAGCATCCAGGAGTCTGTGACTGACCAGCTCAAACACCACTGGTGTCCTTCAGCATTACAACATCTACCAAAATGACATTTTGAGGTGCAGGAGAGAAGAGGGAAACTATTTCAGCTCAGCTCAGCTACAAAAAACCTAGAAAGGACATTCCCATCCTGTCCATTTTTCATCCTTTATAAAAGTCCATGAGGGTATTTGCCAACACTGATGGATTGATCAGCTTCTAGGACTGACATTCTTCCTTGTATCCAATTAAATTTGCACATGCACTGACTTCTTACACCTGCCCTCTTTCTCAGGCTTTCTTTCCTTCTCTGTGGGTAGGTCAGAGAGAGTGAGATTAAGATTACAAAGATGAGGGAAAGAAATCCAGAGAGAGAATTGAAGTTGAGGTAGTGGAAAAAATCTGTTTGCAGCTATGTGACTATTCTTTCTGCAGATATTTACAGAATCCTAGAAAGTGATAAACTGGCAATGAAAAACGACTTCTGTCTAAACTACTTACCACAGACAGAAAGAACAAACAATTAGAGAATTTACACTAACACAATCGCTAACCCAATCAGTGCTTTTACACAGCTCTCTATGCTTGTTCTTGAAACTAGACCCCCCCAAAATATTTCTATGCTCCCGTTAAATATGTGAATTAATTTGTACTTTTCCTCACAAAGTGCCATAATGAAAGAGGGGAAATGAAATGTAACTTTACTGTTCAATCAGTCAAAGCTGACAACCAACAATAAAAAGCATTAATCTAAATTATCAGCATAGGAAAAAAATGACACAACACTGTCTCCAGGATTGGATGGAATTGGTACCTATCACTGAAGGCCATCTGATGAATTCTGAGTCGCTGTTAATTTGCAGGGATCATGATTACAGTTTACTATTGCACATGATAAGTCCTGCTTTTCAGAGCAAGTTGTCCAAGTATGTGTCACCAATCAGAACATGTTTTTAGAAGATGAGGATGTCAGCTGAAAGCATCAAATCTTTTCATGGGGCAAGTAGTCAGCTCTTAAAAAAAATCAGGTATTTTTCCATTCCCCTTCCATGACCCCCAATGTTTTTCATGTGCTCTCTCTGTCCCCAGTGTCCTGTTGGACAACTTTCCAAACCAGTCTTGCTCCCTTTCCAGAGCTTCTATGTGGCAGTGATCAGGCATCTCCTCCTCCTCCACGGCCGTACACCTGGGCTGGTTTAGACATTTGCTTCCCATAGGCAAAAGCAGTGGTGGTACAGACCACTTCTTTCTGAACTCTCTGACTTCAAAGGATTCTCCAAAAGCTCCTGGAGGCGCAAGCACCTTAGAGCCGCTCCTGGAGGCATCCTATGCAGTTTCTCGCTGCAGCATTATGTGTTTGGTGAACCCAGTTGGGTGTGGGCTGCCTGCCTGACAAAGCTGGAAAACCCTCCATGCAATCCAAAAACTACAGGGCAAATCCAGCAGGACCTTCTCATCTAACCCTTTCCTTCTTCATAAGTGGCACAGATAGCCCTCCCTCTTCAACAATATCCTACCTATGCCCCTGTATGAGTTGCTTGGAATGACCCCCTCAGACATGCCTTACTCTTTGAAATGCAAACATAACCATTTCATCTGCTCAGCCCTGATGAACCCCAACAAATGTTTCAACAAATGTTTGTTTGTTTGTTCCTCCACAAGACAAGGTACAGTGGAAATCTCTTGTGATCCAAGTGCTTTGACTAGAAGGTTAAAGAACTGTTGTTTTTCAATTTGATGCCTGTCTGAAGGCTCTGATTCCAGAGAGTATTTGGGTCCTAAAAAAAAGAATTAAACACCACCACCCCCCCACCCCCCCCCCCCCAAAAAAAAACCAAACCAAAAAGAAAGGAAAACCATATGTATTTTACTGGATAGGCAGGGACCTGAAGGTTTTCCTCATTCTGGATGTAACCCCCAGTGTCTTCTTTAAGATAAGAGATTCATTCTCTAAGCCATTGCAATTTGGTGATTAATGGCAGAGACTGGAGAAGCAACCTTCAGCTCTCCATAGTACAGACTTTTTAGGCTCCTAACACCTCCTTAAGAGCAGTAAAACTTCCCGTGACATGAGTTGAAGTTAGTTGCTCAAGAAGATATTTTGCAACAAAATCCGTAAGACTCAGCACAGTTTGTACAATGTGAGAGACCTTCTCGTCTCTTTATAACCAATGAAACCTGCTCAGTATCACCCCTGGAGTTTGGGAAATGATTTGCTGTATCCTGAGTGGATACCTCTCTTAATTTGTGGATGAATTGATGGATCACACCCAACTGACTGCACTTGGAAGAGTGACATTGATTTAATGGGAACCTAGGCACTGGGTGCAGTTATAAATGCTTCATTAAGCTGGTGTGATGAAAATCATCTTGGGTTTCAAACTGACTCTGTTTATAAAACCTGGAGGGAAACAGGTACTTCCAGATTATGATTTATTTCATTTTAAAATATTCCTTCAGAGTAGGATGTATAAAACATTCTCAAAGTCCCCCTTCTGTCCATAGACTCCAGAGGAAGCAGAGTATGTCCAGCTTAAGAGGCAGACATCTACAGCATAGCTATTTAAACGAATACCATTTCAAGTGTTTTGAACCAAGGAGCATCACAAAGGCCATGATGGCAAAATCCGAGATGGGATATGCAGTTCCAGATTAGAGGTGGAATTTGGTACCAGGTGGAGTCATTTCAGCTGCACTGTGCTGTCCTTCCTGGACGCCTGCTGCTGCTCCAGGATGGTGCAGGTCCGGATTTGTACCAGCTGCATGTGGCTGTGTTGAATACCCTAACATCTCAAATGCCTCTGCTTCCAACAGAACGGGGTTGATGCATGAGCCAAGAGCTTGTATTTCCATTAGAGTTGAGGGGGATCTAATCAATAACATCTGTTGAGTATGGAAAGGTGCTCAGCTCCCTCCAAAGTTTACACCTGTGTTCAGTCAACTGAACAGCTCTCTTGGCTCCACTCCCTGTGGGGACTACATCTCCACAGACTGCAGAGGCACCCACTGAACATCTAGATACCCAGACTCCTAAATGAATGTGTCTTAATATGGAACTGAATCCTATCCCAGGAGCATAATACTTTCAGAGACCTTACAATGAGCATTATGCCTGGGAAATCCAACTGTTCTAACAGATGTTGTAAAAAATAGGGGCGAAACCTCTGCAGACTTCCAGGGAGAAATTCCCCTCGTGCAGACTGTTTGGAACATCTGTGATTTCTGTAATTTTTGCCTGTTTTTTTCTGCTCAGATATGCCCATGCCCAGATAAACCAGTTGTTTCCAAAATGATAAACAGATGAATAAAAGGCTGAGAAGATTCTTGCTGTTAATTATTTGCATTTAGGGAGGGGTGTAATTAGTTTTACAATTGCTAAGGCATTGACAGTAAGCAATTGCTATCTCCAGTCCATCCATAAACAAGCTTCTATGTTAGTTAGTAATTAGAAGAGATCACACGTGCCAGAGATTACTGTAGCTGTATAATGACACGGGCTTTTCCTTTGCTTTTTGCTTTTGTTTTTTGTTTTTTTCAGTGCTTTGTGATTTCTTGCTCATCCATTCTAGTCAGCACTCCTGAGTTCAGAACTTTCTTTATTGGAAATAGGAGGTTCACATTGATCATAGCATTTGAAAGAGACCATTTGGGATGACAGCTAAGGAAATTGTAGAGGTTCTTAAATTAGAATGCAGACCATTCCCAATAGAAAGGAAAAAGTCAACACAGTGCTAGTTCTAGCAAGGTGACATTCTTCCAAACATCATTAGCTGCAGATGCATGGATTTAAGGGAGAATTTGATGGACTTCTTTCTTAGGTTGCTGGTTTGTCATACATTTGCCCTGGAAAGGAAAATACAGGCACTTACTTCCTATTCAGGAGAAAGAGCCTGGTCTTCTGGAAGAAGTGCTAGCAGTAGACAGTTTGGTTTCTAGCACTCTCCCAAAGGGAAGGAGGTGCTGGCAGAAGTGACAACGATGTTTAAGATGAAGTGACAGTGAAAAACTGATATTCAAAATACAGAGGATGACATTGTTAGTATTGTCAAAATGCAAAGCAAATCCATAAGTCTGCAGAAGGTAAACGTCCTCACTTTTAATTATTTCTTTTAACTCTGAAGAGCTCATCAAAAATGTCTTCCTATCCTAGGCAAAGACAGCTTTTTAAGTGGCACAGAAATAGAGAACCCATCTGGCAGGTTCTGACTGTACCAAAAGAGGCCATTTCAATCTCTCATCTAGCAGTGGGTAGAAGCTGGTGTCAGTAGTGCTTAAGCAGCGTTTGATATTCCTTCTCCATGCCTGTCTGCTTGCTCTTACCCCTGCTGTGCACCATCCATGCTGCCAGCATGAGAATTTGTGAGGCCAGGTGGAGAATCAGAATGGAAAATGTTTCAACTGAAAAATGATCAGATTGGCAGTGGCCCCAAGGGACAGAGGATGGAAGGTACTTGTGCCACCAAAGAAAGCCAAGTATACGTGGTACCAAAGTATAAATGCGTTTCTAAATACCACTCTCATTCCCAGTAACCAATACTTGTACTGATGCAGAACTTGGTTAATAAACCTTGCCACCTTCAGTCTCAGTCTGTCTGTATACATCTATTTCCCAAAATCATATATACCATGATTCCTGCCTTTTGTTTCATGACCTAGTGAGTACTCCAGGATGCCAGATAAAACTGCCCAGGCTGCAGAGCAGGTGATTTGTCAGTCCTGCCTGAAGGGATCCTTCTGAAAGCAGTAAGGTGCCTGTCACCGCAAGACACTTCTAGTACCTCATTGCTTGCATCCCACCCCAGCCTCCAGTGCTTCTTATTTTAAGAGTCTCCTCCACAATCAGTGAGTTCCTATCTTTTTTTTACACCTCCTCACAGAGAAGGTCTTCTGTTGTATCCAAAGTGTCCTTCAGAGGCTCACTCCAGCACCAGCTAGCATGCCTAAATCCACAAGGCACTCAGAGGCACAGTGAGGATGTTTCCCTTATTCACACCCATCCCTCCATCTGGGCAGAGCTTCAGCAGAAGATATCCACCAGCTCCCTCTGTAAATGCATGATGATGCAGCAACAGGCTCGTCTCTCTGATTGGTGTCTCTCTCTGTACTTCTGAGCACTTTCTGAATGTTTCACCTCTTTCCTCAGTCTGTAATTTGTATTTATTTTTTTTATTATTAGCTGAATCCTCGAATTTTTCTGTTCTTGCTGTCTTCTCTGTGTGAATCACTGCTGCAATTTTAAGGGCGCCCTCTCTAGCTAATTGCTGGAAAGCTAACGGTGCAGTGTTGCTACCCTCTAGAAACGTACTAGTATGCTTAACATACACACAGACACATACACAAATGCTTCTACCACTATATACAGACATTATATCATGTCATCTTTATAATACCTATGTAATAAAGGAGCAAGTGCCCTAGAAATATTCAATTATAAATATGTCATTTTTATAGATCTGAAAGTTTTATAGTTTTAAAACTTTCACCTCTGCTCATGCAGATACATTTTTTCTAATAAGTTTAGGAAAACTAATCACAAAACCATGAGAAATGTATCTATTTGTTAATGCTCCGTGGCCTGCTGTCAAAAGACTGGTGTAGGAACAAGTTAATAGCCTATACATTCTGTTCTGGGAGATTACAGGTTTTTCTTACAAGAGGATTAACACAAAGGCATGATTATCCTTTCAATTGCATTATTACATATCTCATAGTGTAATGTAGAGCTCATCAATGGAATTGCATATTTTTTGTGTTGTATTTGGTGAACCTGGAGATTACAAAGAAACTTGCTGAGATAGAGGGACATGGGTTAAAAGAAAGAAATCTGCCAAACTCGCACAAACTGGAAGAGTTAGGAATGGATTGCATGTTTCCCAGTTCTTAATTTAGCGTATTACCAAGTGCAACATGATGTTTCCCCTCTGTAAGCATCTTTATGAGCGCAACTATGACAGTTCACTAATAAAACAATCGATTATATAGATGCATGTATTGGTGCTCCCACGTTTTGCCTTGCACTTGTGGGTCAACTAATTATATAAGGGGCACTAGCTCTTATGTCTCCCTAGTACGAGATGAGAGCAAGTTCTTTGGAGCTTCTTTTTTTCTTTTTACAAGAACATGCTCTCACATTCTGCATCCAGAACCCCAAGTTCATAGAACAGTGAAAGATTATTCTTATATTGTGTAGGAAAATTATCCTTTTTACATCCTGCCAGCATATTTCTGTGAAGAGATATGTATCCTCAGCTTTGTGTAAGTATAAATGAGGATATTAACTCCCTGCATCATAAGCCAGTCCTGCACTGAGGTGGCAAAGCATGTCAATGCTCCATAAAATACCATCATGGGGAAGAATAAACTCTGCGCTATAATAATAATCAGCATACGACTGAAACTGATACAAACTAGAAGATGACAGGCTTAGGAAAGAAAACTGGTTGCAGTATACTACTGCTAGGATAAATGACAGGTGTATGAACTTAACAATGCTGAGCTGGTGGGAGCGAAAAATATGCTGTTTCCCTCAGCTTCCTGAGTGGAAGTGCTCTGGGTTGAAAACAACTCTTATTTCCCTTGAGCCCCTCTGGGGATGATGTTACCCCCCTAATGATGGACTCATGGTTCCCAGTGACATGGTGGTTATCCAGTGGATTCATACAGGGCAGAGGATGGTCACAGCCACCCTGCGTTCCTGATGAATCATCCCCTGTTTAAAGATGCATGACTAGAGACCAAAAATACTTGACAGAAACCTCCAGGCTGGAACTGAGCAGGTGAAAGGTATTGCACAAGGGACATCTCTTTTCTCTATGATAAAAAGTTTTCCCCCCAGTTTTTTGTCCTCATTATTCTGGAAAGTGAAGAGAAGGGGGCAAAAAGTAATAACAAGAAACAGTATCTCCATCTACTTAAGCAAATTCACTACACTCAAAAACCTGTCACAGTTACTACCGTGTTGGTTGCTGTGCCATTCAAAAGACCTTTCATGTCTTTTACCACCCTCCAGCTTCATGCTCAGCACTTCTAACATCTCTAATATTTTATCTGATACTGAGTTTGTCATTTGCACCTACAATTTCCTTCATTTCC
Source organism: Astur gentilis (assembly GCF_929443795.1). Lineage (NCBI taxonomy): Eukaryota > Metazoa > Chordata > Aves > Accipitriformes > Accipitridae > Astur > Astur gentilis. The sequence goes on from NC_064888.1 coordinate 31,979,188, forward strand.
TCCTTGGCTCCACTCATTGCTCACTGTCTGCCAAGGTGAAAGTGGAAGACAGACAGACATCTTTGTTTCGCTATTTTCTTTATTGTTGCTGTTCCTGGTGATTCCTGGTTCCTGTATGAATAAATTAATACCTTCTTTGGATGGTTTTCTTATTGTGTTTTGCCTTTCTGCATCAAACCTCATCACATTTTTGTTTTCATTGCTAGTGTCCCATGTTGGGACTCTTGGAAATATGTCCTTAGCCTTACTATCAAAGATGATCTTTTCAAAGATATTTCAACACAGTCAGGTCCCAGTTTCACCAGGACAAAGGATATTTCCTTTGAGAACCCTAGCATAGGAAATAACCACAATCAATCCATAGCCCTTTCACAGAGCCGGTTATCTTGAAGACACTTCACAAAACAGGAATTATGATTCCCACTGACCAAGAAAGAGAACAAGACAAAAAATATAAAGGTAACTGCTGCAATAAACCAGATCATCACAGGATGAAGGTTTCCTGTTATCCCAGTGCTCAAACAACCAAAATATCTACACTGAAAAATAATGCAGAATTTAGTGCTTGTCATCCCCATCTACATCAGAAGGCTAAAAGAAAGTTCCTCACTGATTTTTAATCCTTTTGCAATTGACTAGAAATGCTTGTAGCAGGTAGATGTCCAGTGCTTCATGGGAGTTGTATTTTGGTCCAAAGGCCATCCCTGTGGAATTACTGGGATACACAGCGTTTGAAATCAGGAATCAGTGAGGTTCCACAGGTGGAGAAAGCACAGTTGGAATGGATGAGAAGCAAATCCTCCCACATTCAGCTATCTAAATTAAGTAAGTGTAATCACAAACACGGAAAAGCGTTGTTATTCAAAGTAGCCCAAACATAGAATGTCACCATTCCCAAGTAAGGATCTTCAGATAGATCCTTAGAGATCCTATAGAGGATTGTGGCCTCCCATAGAGACCACAATAAAGGAGGTCCAGCCCAGATTCTCAAAGGTTGATTAATTCTTTTTTTTTTTTTCATTTCTTTAAAAACCTCTGGAAAATCTCCTTTGGGGGCAGAAGTAGGGAACAACCCTTTTATTTAAAAAGACTGTTTTCCACATTGGACTTCTCTCTGCCAAAATCAGGGCTCAAATAGTGCATGAAAGAGCAAAAAATCCTAGGTCAACGTTTCTCTCTGAATATTCTCCTGCAGTCCATAGCTAAATTCTGCTACTCAAATTCAGATCTCCCTTTGTGAGCATGGATTAATCTCATAAACTAAAAGGCAGCCTACAGCAGTATTTGCCCACAAGACAGAAGCCCACCTTATACTACTTAGTGGAAGAGAGAAAGAATTATTTTTAATTCATAGAACTCACTATGGAAAAGCAGATATATCTCAGTTAGCAGAGACCGGTGCCTGCATATTAAAAATACATTAAGATCAATAAATGGATAACTGAAACATCTATTAAAACATTTCCACCTAATATAAAAGACATGCATAGCTGTATAATTGAAATATATTTTCTGTCCATACTACTATGAGATAAAGAATTTCAATGAAAATATAAAGCACAGAATGATATTGCTCACTGTTAATTATCCAGCAAATAGGATTATTATTTTCTTTTTAAGTGATTTTTGTGTGAGTGTGCACTAGTATATGACTTCAGATTTACAGCTGGAGGATGAAAATGTCTATCAATCTGCCACCTGGAAAGTAGATGGAAGAAGGGAGGGCAGGTTTCTCTCAGTACCAGCACTCTTCACTCTTGTTGGGAAGGGACCTGCTTTTTAGGACTACCAGCAAAATTTTATCTCCATGACCTTTCCCATCATTAGTCTCCTTATCTTCTCATCCTTAACTCCATGATCCTTCCCATGCTTTAGTCTCTGAGGCATTAATGTGAGCATTTTCTTACTGTCCAGAAACTGGAGCACAGTACCATTTTAAGCATATCGTGAAGCAGATTTGTGATCAGTGCTGGCATAATCAGAGAAATAGAAACATAAGGTTTCCCGAGCTAAAATTAGAATTGTACATGATTAAGCAGACAGCCTTTTGTACTATATATGGTGCATAGAGACTAAGTGTAAAGGAAAATATTTAGTAAACTAACATTTTGGGGTATTTTAGATATGAATGTAAATGTAATGCATGCTTTGAAAGTGTTTCACATTCTTGGAACTGGGCTCATACAGAGACGTATTTCTGATGTACAAGCTTTAGACTCCAGCTCTGCTTCTAAGCTTTGTGGTAGGAACCTGCCTCTAAGCATGCTCAAGGCCCAGACAGAACCACAGAATAACTTCCAAGAGTCAAACTTAATACCAAAAAGACATAGTTTTCTATATTTTTGTGAGCACCACTTATCTTCAGAGATGGATCTCTATTTCTGAGGAGGCTGGTGGGATACCTTGTGAAAAAGGACAAAGAGAAGGGTGCACAGCTTTGGGGAATTCTGATATGATCAATACCTTACTTTCCTTTTGTTTGCAGTCAAGAAGGTTGGTAAAGTACAGTATGTCTTACCAGAAGCTGTCAGCTTTTCACTGTATCACTCCAGAAAATATGAGGATTAAGGCTGAGAAGGCTACATTTGGATCTATCCCCAAAACGTCACCAGAGGTGCCAGGACATGAAGGGCAAGGCTCAGGATGGATATGCATTACACAAAAAGCTTAGCAACAAGAGGCCTGAAGTGAGTGATCAAAGGGAATCCTTCTTGGCTCTGCTGTAACTGTCCTGGGTGCCCTGGGGAAGCTCTGCAAAGCTGGTCCTTGGCTTTATGGAGAAAAGCCACCTTAGAGGAAAGTCACCTTCCAAAACATGGGGCTGCCACACAGCCATCATAAGCTGCCTGCTGGGAGGAGAAATCATGTTTGCTTGTTTGATTTTGGTGGCCAAAGTGAAACAAAAAAAGCAAGAAAAAAGAAATCAATTTGGCTTTGGGAAGATTTTGATGAGTCAGAGATGTGCTTGCTGCAGAGACACTGGGAGCAAGTTAAGAATACCCTGTCCTTGAAAAGTAATTGGCTAAAGCTCAGACTTTTAAAATATTTTGGCATTGCCGCGCTCCACATTGCAACATCCTACTCCCTGAGGAGCTTCACCCTCACTGAGATGATGTAAATCACATACATTTTAACTGCACAGGGGAGAAGCTCCTGAGTTACCACGCAGCAAACCGGTACGTCCCCACAGAAGAGAGCTCCTGGGCAAGGGTCCTGAAACCAGCCATGCTCCTAAACTGACTATTGCAGCCTTGTTGGTATCTATATCCTCACTTTTCTCCAGAAAGGGGATGGAAAAAAATTCAAGACCACACCTAAGTGTCACCACTGTCTAATGGGTATTGAGTTACACTGATTCTCAGCTGGAGCCAAATCCAGTCCTAATACCGGGATCTAGTGAACAAGGTGACCTACCAACCTGCCACGCCAAAGTGACTAAATATGCTTGGAAATAGAGAAAAAAATCATTCACATGCACAGACTACAAAGCCTTTCCTTTTTTTTCCCCTTTGAGGTATTACTCAGTGCTATTTGGGTTTTCTCGTTGTTCATAAAGACCATGTTTATTTAGCCTGGGATAGAAGGAGAGCTGGCATTGGCCCATGATGCAGTCAGCTGTGGTGAACGCTCTGCTTATGCTCAGAACATGGTGTTAATGCAGCAAGCCCTGCACTTTCAATTAAACCTCATCAACAGCAAGTTAATACTGTAGCCTCAGTCAATTAGCTGCAGAACTAAAACCACTGTAACTTCCCCTGGAGCACAAACCGGCAGAGCTCAGCAAGCTCAAGAGACCAGGGTTAAAGAATACCAGTATCTGTGACTTATAGGAAATATTGCTTAGCACTTCCTTAATAACTTTCATTCAGGAAACCTCAGTCCTGGGTAAAAACCCAAGTCCCTTCTCACAGGTGTCCCATTGCCTTTGGAGGGAGCCACCAATGCTCAGAATCCCTAAAATTCAGACAACTGTCACAACTTGCACATAGATTATAACAACACTGTTTTGGGTTTTTTTCAGAGAAAAATGGCCTTTTAGTCTAACACATAATTTTGTTCTTTTTTTTTCCTCCTCCAAGAGAAAAACAAGCAGAGAGAAACCTAAAGTTCTGGCAATTTATATTGTGAAGATCATAAAAACTGAGCATGTTTTCAGGCTTCATAGTCATAAACTGGGTTTGCAAAAAGAGATATGTTTATTTCTTCTTCAACTTTTTTTAGGTAAATTAGTTTTCCTCTCACTGCAAAATACAGGCTTTAAAATGCAGGGTTTGGGGAGTTTTTATTAATTTTGAAATTTCAGCTTTCTGGTATACCAGAATTTTTACCACTTTATAAGCTGCAACCGCATCATTGCTGCTGCCATTTACTTCTATGTCTAGGGTCACCATTCTGCTCCTTGATAAATAGGAACATGCAGGAGTCCTATTAGTGAATATGGATTTATGAGAGGGTTTGAGTGACAGATGCTTGCATGTCATGAATATGAAAGCAGTGAGTTTCTAAATACAACAGACAGCATTAGACTTATGGATTTATACTGTATAAGAAATACACAGCCACTAGAGACCTCCCGAAGTAGAGGAATATGTAATGTAAAGTTAGAAATGGAAGTATGTTTTACAGAAACATACAGCCTGGAAGAATCTCAGCCACACCAGTTCTTTGATACTGCAGGTAATTGCTTGATAAAAACGTCAGGATCTATCTTAAAGCTATTTAGGCTTTTTCCTTTTCTAGATTCTGCAAGACCACTGCAGAAAGTTGGCTGTAGAAAAATTATATCCATTTCTTTTTGCGGGAATATTTACTTTTAACTGAAATAGCCTTTCTTCATAATTTTTACCTATTGAGATATAAACTGAGAGCAATGCACTTCAGACATTGTTCTACCAGGCTAAACCTGTCCCCCTAAAAGATAGCTGTCCTCAGAAAGGAAGAGATGGCAGCACATGGGAAAAGATGTTAAAAGGAGCAGGTTGGGACAGGGTGGGAGGTGAAAATTACTGGGAGGATAACGTGAGGGAGAGGTTTCAGACAAACCCCCAGTCAACATACGGCAGAGAAACACTCTCAGTGTCCTCGTTTCTCTTCCATGGCTGCTCATGTTTCTGCTAGGGAGGTATTTGGCCAACTCCATCTTTAAGTTCTCAATTTAAGCTATAAATTAGTGACGAGAACAGTGGTCACCAGTAAAGCCTGGAAAGGTGGGCTTCCTTTCTCCTAATAGGACAAACATCTGGGACTGACAGCTTTGGGGAATAAAGCAGATTTTGAGGACACTATGTTTCATGTCCAGCTGTAGCTCAGTTAAATGCTCAACAGTATGAAAAACAGGGTAAGAAAAGATGCCTGAGCTTATTACCCTGGTTGTTGTCTCAATGTTGAGATATTTCTTCCTTTATATTTACCACCTTCCTTTTAAATAAGCTAGTAAGTCCCCCCCCACACTCTTCTCTTGGGAGACCATTCCAGAAATTAATGGAAGTCACTGCTAGAGGGTTTTACTTTATATTCTGGCTCTATTTCTCTTGGCTCAATTTCATCCCCTGAAGTCAGTATGGAGAAAAAGATTTATAGATTTTTTTTTTTTAAAGGCAGAAAAGACCCAAGTGATTGCCTATAGTGGCACGTGTAGCACAAGGCATAGGTGTTCACGCAACTTGTTTTGATTCCACATCCATGAACCAGAGTGCTTTTTTCTTGTGGTTTGGGGTTTTATTTTGGGGGGGAGAGGGGGTGTTGGGTTTTTTTTTTTCTGTTTAGGAAAGATAAATCCAATGTTGCATTTAAAACTTAGAATGACAGGAAATCTACTGCAGCCTTTAGCAAGTTGTTCCAGTGGTTAGTTTGCTTACTATTCAAATTTGCACTTCATTTTTAGTTGGAATTTGTCTTGTTTGAACTACCAGTCATTGTTTCACCTTTGTTTGCTACACTGCAGAGCCTTATCAAATTTATTCCTTCTGCCCTTTCCCTTCCCCCTGCAGATATATTTAGACTGCAATCAGGTCACCCTCTAAGCCTTCTTTGATAACTAAATAGAGTCGCTTGAGTCTTTCACAACAAGGCACGTTTCCCAAGCCTGTAAGCATTCATGTGGCTCTTCTCTGAATCCCTTCCAATTCATCAATATCCATCTGAAGTGTAGACACCAGAACCAAATAGTATTCCAGCAGCAATCTCACCAGTGCCAAACGCAGAGTTAATTTAACCTCACTACTCCTACTGAGTTCTCTCACATTTAAACATTCAAAGATTACACTAGCTTTTTGAACCATGTTCAGTGAGCGTGAAGACTAGGACCCCCATGACTTCTTTTCTGCCACTGCCTTCAGAAGTCTTCCATGCTATATCCTATATTTTTATTTTTCAGACACATAAACTTAGATTTGGCTCAGCTGCAACACATACTATTTGCTTGATATCTTCAAACTGCCAGATCACTCATCAATCTGTTCCCTTCCATGCTCCCCCAAGCCTATGTTATTTATAGCCTTAATCCATAATTACGTTCTAATTTTTATTTCCAAGTTGTTGATATATTTGTCGAATAGCGTAGGTCTGAGGAGATTCTTGTGGGAAACAGACATTTGACAAAAATTCTCTTTTTGTAATTAGATTTTGAGATCCACTGTTTAACGAGGATTCAATGCATTCAGTGTGTGCCCCATTGATTTTGTATCACTCTAGCTTACAAATCAGTACATCATGTATCATTCCAAATGTCTGAGAAGTCTATTATATCAACAATATTACATTGATAAAACAGACATGAAATTTCATTTTGAAAATTAGTATCAATTCAGTTAAACAAGACCCTTTTTCATAAAAACATGTTGATTGGCATTTGTTATTTCCCCTCATTAACTCTTTTATTACTAGAGTCATGTCTTAGACATGCCTTTATTTTGCCCAGAACTGATGGTGGGCTGACAAACTTGTAATTACCTAAATCATCCTCTTTTCTTTTTTCAAATATTGGTATTGTGGTGATTTTGTTCAAGTTCCCTGGGATACGCTCTGTCTTCCTAGAATCAATCAGTATTAATGGTCATTAACCACTGCTTTTCTTTTTCTTAGCTGCAAGCTATCTGTATCTGCTGATTTTAAAAGTTCTGTTTGACACTATCCTAGATTTTTGTTCGAGTTGAAATTATTTCTTCATTGTGATCATCATCTGATGTTAATATTCATTGACTCTGAGACCTGGAACAGAAAACCTTACTAAACTTTATTCCAGTATTATTGAGAAGTCCCAGTAATGAAACAATGCTATTGTTACATTTCTCATGGCTTTTTTACATACTTAAAAAAATATTAAAATGTTGTTTTCTTTACATCTGTTGACTACAAATTTCTATGTGTCTTTTTGCTTCCATTTGTCACTCATATAAATATATACACATATATATACATGCACACACACATTCAGATTTGGCTATTTTCCTTTTCATTCTAAGCAGCTGGGGGCTTTTTTTAAGCAACGCAGTGTTCTCCTCATAATATGCAATTGTGATTTTTTGGCATTTAGCAAAATGTTCACAAACAAGTCCCAATTATTTTTTACATTTTTCCATTTAAATGCTTTCTCCCTGCATATTTAGCTCATAATTGTTACTGTTACTGAGAATCTGACCTTTTTAAAGCACAAGGTATAAATATAAATTATTTTGAATTTATTCTGTTTGCATTGAAGACATGATCATGTACACCTCACTCACGGTTCCCAGATCAGTTTCTCTTTGACTGGGAATATAAAGCCTAATACAGAATTCCTCAGTGTTGAGTGCAACATAATTATTGTGTGCTACAAAGGATATTTTAGTACTATCTGTTAAACTTTGAACGTGCCAGTCTCCCCTTAACAATTTCCACCCCATATGACCTACAGAGGGATCTTTAAGGAAGTGTTGACATTGTTCTCTTGTGCTTTGGTGATTGGTAGTTGATAGCAGCAACAAATATCCATCTTATTCTTTGAGTCTTTAATATGAACTGTAAATGTAGAAGATCATTCTCAAAGCTGTCAATGGCACAGACGATGATATTCTTAAGAAAGTCAACTTTGCCAATTTGAGCCTTCTTAAACTGGTTATAAATAGTGATTTTCATAATTTCAGCATGTAAACATTCTTACTAGACTAGAGTAATACCCATCAAAACAAATTTGGGTTCATAAATTAAAAATTACATTTGTTTGTTACCAAAGTTCCCAGTACTGAAGTATGGATAATTACACTGTAGTCTTTTTAATTCTTTTTGTGTTTAATTTATTATTTTCTTAACATCTTAATTTTGTGCCAAAACAATGCATCTTTGATCCTTTCCCTCCTTCCTATGTTCTTTCTTCAGTCTGTTCCTGATCAGCCCGGCCAGCATGATGACCTTCAGAAGATTGTTTCCCCATTTACTGAGATAGAAGGAGATGCTGCAAAATTGATGGCTGCTACAAAAAAAAAGCGCACAGTGCAAATTTTACATAACTTCCTAACCAGCTAGCAGTCTCTTTCCAAAATCTTCTCCCTTCTGTTTTCTGTCCTTTGAAACCTAGGAAGAAGACTTATCATTCTTTCTTCTCTGGTGCCACTATTGTGAGATCTATGAGTCACCTAAAACACACAGTACTCTGCAAATGACATCCCCCCCGCCCCAAAAGGCCAATGCCCAGTGCTTGTCCATTGACTTTGAAGCCTAAGCAGTTCTGCTTCACTCAGCTCTGGGAGCTTCATACTCCATCACACAGAAGTCTTTCTTATCTCATCTAGGATAAACTCCTAAAAACTATTGACTTGGATTAAGATTTTTTCACAATTGAGCTTGCCAGTTGGGCTGATCAGGCCTTTGGAGGTTTCCCAGCAATTCTCCACTCTAGTCTACCCACTGGAAAACAGCAACATTTTTGAGAAAAAAAGTAGAAGGGAGCAATAAGGGGACCATGAAAATACAACACACAAGGAAAGCGGTGTGAGGAAAATCTCAAGCCACTCAAAGTCAGGCAATAATGGGACTGCCACATAAGGCAGCCCTGAATCAGTAGCAAATTCCTTTTTTAATTCCTAGCACTATCTGTCCTGAAATGTGTCTTTTGATGTTTGTTTCAGTAATCCCTGTGGATTTGGCCAATTCTTAGGTTGTTAACTTCAAATTGATATTTAATCCATTTAAATATCCATTTCTAGCCATGTTAACTTACCCATCAATGGTTCAGTTTTGAATGAGTCTTGCAAAGAAAATGAGAGAGAAAGAAATGAGAAATATTCATGCTACATTGTTCCAATCCCTTCTGTTTTTTATTATCTTAAAAGAAAAACCTCCATCTCTACTCTTTTTCACCTGAGATTTTTTGCCTTTGAGGATCTGGGATTTTTCAGAAGGCTAAAAATTATCAAGAGGTACCAAGTAATAGTGAATGGCACAAAGTTTTTTTCTTAAACACATTAACAATCAGGGACTATGTGTGTGTGGAGCTGTATATGTCTGTGTACATATGTAAAAGGGCGGCATATGCCTTAATACAGTAAATTCTTTGTTCTTAAGTATACTGTATACTAGAGAAAAAACTATTTACATGTATGCAAACAGAAATGTGTGTGCACAAATCTGTGGTGGCATCATCTTATATAGCATGAAAAAAAATTTGAACTAACTCAAGGGCTATAAGTACAACACTCAATAGCAAAAGCCAGACATTGAACCCAGCATTATAAGAACTGGTAATCCCAGAGAGCAGGTCTTATACACACTGTCAGTGGGTTACATAAATGTGGTTACATAAATGTGTGAAAGAGAATGTATTTCTGTACGAGTTCAGATTTTCTCATACAAAGGCTTGGTGATTATTTGGGAAATACTAACATTCTGCCCTAGATATTGGCAAGAAAAAGATTGATTTTCTAAATATCAGTAGACAAAGTGAGGCTGATGTCCTAATAAGGCTGGGACAGCTACAGTGAATGGATACCTTTTTTTTTTGCTGCATGAAGAAAGAGGAACTGTGGGTAGATAAGAATTAGTACTTACCCTCACTAAAAATTGGGAATTATAAATTGTATTTTATTCCCTGAAGCGGGAGAGAATACAGATTTTTTGCTGAAGGGTTGGTTGAAACAAACCCCACTTTATACTTCTGCGGCACTTTGTTGAATGAAATGCAGCTGTAATTCTGGAGGAGAAGCTAGGCCAGATAAAGTGACATGTGGAAAAGGACCAGACTGCCTACATTACCCAAGTCAGTCAGTTTCCCCAGGCTGTGCCTGCATTTGTGCTTCACACTTTTGAAGTCAGCTCTTACAGTCGTGGTAACCAGACAGCCACCTAGTGCCAGGTACAGTTTTGCAAACTCAAGTCTCTTGATGTTAGAAATGCTCCTGAGACTCCCAAACCTGCTCATAGCAGGGAGACAGATGCTGACTCCTCCCAATTCATATCTGTCCCTTCTGCAAGTTGTATAACTTCTGGGTTGATGAATTTTAACATGTTCTCTGTGATGTGCAATGAACTTTTCTTTCAGTTTTAGTTTCCTTATTGCTTCTGGGTTGAGGGTAATTTTTATTAATGCATCAGCAGTGTCTCTCCTTGGGATGGTAAGCAGAGGTATAGAGGTACATGTGGATAATTATGCTTCTTTATAAAAAATGGGAATAGAAGATGTATCTTTGAATTGTAAGTGTACAAAATTGCTTGATGGTTATTGTATCCTGGACTTAACTTTTTCACATTTGCTCTCAAGTCCTTGCTCCCCCGTACTGTCTTGTGTATATCAGTGAAGTTACTTGTGGCACGAGGACCCCAGGTGAGTCTCAACTGTAAGATTAAAATCCCAATCTGAGTTCCAGCTAAGTTGCAGAGCGTGAAAACCTCTAGTGCAGAACTAGAGGGTTTGATTCATCACACTATGAAGTCACGAACCAAAAGAGGCATTCGGATTCTGCATTCAAGGTTTTGTGCAGTTTCTGCACCAGGAGGTCTATGCCGGGTGCTGTTCAAACAGACAGTTCCTAAGCTTCGCAATCTAAATGGACAAGGTCAGCAAAAATGTTATTGCCATTGCCATTTTACAGAATTAAGGCATAAAGGTTTTCAATGAGTTGCTGAGCACCCTATGAGGTATCTACATCAGACTCAGGAACTGAGCACCGATCTGTTGCCCGTAGTCGCAAAAGCATTTATAAAAGCCTTTCTAACGGCCATCCTGAAACAAACTTATTGTGTGTTGATTCACCATAAAAATGCCCATTAAGGTACCTGATCAAATGCTCAGTGAACCCATAACTGCAATAATCTTTCAGGTGGCCCAGACCCCCTGCTCAGATAGTCCTTTGTTGTTCATTCTAATTCCATCTCCTGTGTTGTTTTTAGCCCACTACTGGCTCTCATTTCCATTTCATTAAAACAAGTCAACATCTGATTTACTACAGCTATCGTTCTGCAGGGGCTTGAGGTTTTAAATGAGAATTCAGGATTTCAAATTCTAGCTAGCGAGACAGGAAATGCGGAGAAGGTATCCCTGTCTGTATAGCTGTTGAAGAGATGGCCCTGGGGTTGATTATCTCTTTGCAATCCCTGACTATAGACATCCCACTCTTCTGTGTCACGTGCAGCCCAGAAGTGTAAGGCATGAAGCAGGGAGGTCAGAGGAAGGCAGGCGTTTCCACTGAATGATGAGAGGACACCGTAGCAGCAGGACAAGACTCTAGAATAATAATAATTAAACAAGAGTAAGCTAAAAGACAGGCAGGCAAGCTCCAGAATTATTTACTGTTCAGGAAGAGAGAGGATTTTTTAAGCAGCAGAGCATAACAGCCTGACTAAATTATAACCTTAGCACCCAGCAGCAATCAAAGAACTAAAGAGGAAAAAAGGAACTCAGGGGGGAAGGAAGGAATGTGAAAGAAATGGAAATTCATAAAGAGCCTCTATCAACATGGGAAAGAAAGCAAGGAACTTAAGGAGTGAAATCAGAAGACAGAAACAAGGTGGAGGAAAATGAGAAATAGATCAAGAAATAACGAGCCTTGGATTTATTCAAATGAAGGGTATTTTTGTAAAAATTCTCAGAAATATTCACATTGTGCACAATATGAACTGGAATCACAAAAGGGAAATTACTACTGAAAGCTTTTATTTTACACATGGTGCTTATTCAAACAAAATCATCTTCACACCAATCAGCTGTTTGGTGATTCAGCAAGAGATTTCCATAGCCGGTCTAGGATTTGAATAGACAAATATGTTCCAGCAAATAAAATAGAAAAAACAGGAGTTGAAAATGGAGAAAACATGCAGTGGAAATAAAAACCCCAGTCACCTGCAAGATCTGTGTGAAATTCCTTTCTCATCTGACCAGTTAAAAAGAGGTGTGGAGTTTAATATTGGCTTAAACTGAACCTTTACTAAATGACACTGTATGTACACACTATGAATGATCCCTTAGGAAAAGCTTTCAAGGAAAAGGTCCTTGAAAGGACCTTTTCAAGGAAAAGGTTCCTACTCACCCCCACATTATAAATGGTTTAGTAATAGTAAAAACAACTCATAATAAGCGGCAATTGCCTACAATGTTTCTGAAAGGGATGTGGTGAGCTTACGGAAATACATATGCTTACTGACAGCATAAATCATCAACTGTAATGGTCTCTTTGGCCTTAAAATACTCAAGAGGTATCTTAACAGTTACATGCATAATATGAACTGAATGTCATTTAGGAGTTTGGAGACTGTGTCTAACAGATACTTTCTTCTATCAGCATCAGTTGGTTAATTTTTTTAAACCATATTTGTAGAGACCTGACTCTTTTATGGTTAGTAGATTCAGATCAAAGTAAAGTCCTGCTAATTAAACCATCTGGCTATGGCAAACCCATAGCTTTGTGAAGCTATTGCTACCATGGAGGAGAAATTTCAAATACTACAAAGCATGTGCTCTGTAACCAACTCTGTGCTCTCCTACCACTCGCTCATTTTTTTTAAAGAAAGCAACCACAAGTTCCTCTAAAGAAGTCCCACAAAGTAGGGTGAATCATGAGAAGCCATGAAATGACATCTTGCCATTTCCAAGAAAAATGTTCTTAGACTCTCCCTCACAGTTCTGCTTCTGCACACCCAGAGATGGCACTAGAAAATGTCAAATATTGCAAGTAGATCCATATATGAAAGGTATGTGTCCGGGGCAAACTAACACCTGATGTATGTGACAAGTGGAGGTCTCTCCTGGGATCTCCACCAGACCTCTGGAACCATTAATGACCTCTGAAGAATCCACACCAGTTTTTTACAGAAGACTCCACTGGTGAAAGGGATGAATGGTCCCTCAGGGACTCTTTATGTTATTTTATTTATTTTTCACACCACAAAAAATGGATCCAATGCAGATCCCCTCCGGATGCATGTACAAGAATGATAAAACATCAATTAACAAGACACAAAATTGAGTAAGAACCAGCTCAAATAAATTCCCTCACACCTGCAAAATGAAATTCAATCTTCTCAAACTCCTGGCCTCCAGCAAAAGCCTGAATGAGTAGATAAGGTTTACAATATGTCAAGGAAGCTTAAAAAATAACTTTGTTAGATCAATAGAATGAGAAAGAAAATCCCAGGACTGAAGACACCTACTTGGAAGGATTAGTGTATGCAGTGGAACCGTTACAGAAAGTACTGGAAAGGGTACCAAGCTCTTTCATAGTAACTCATGGGACTTGTAGCTGAAATGACTCAAATGCCTTTGTAAATGAAGCATCTTGAGGATAATGCATTTTCTATGATGCACCATTAGTGCTTCTCTGGAAAAGAAATGATCTATCAGGTGCTCATGAGAGTAGGAGAAGCTACCAGAGATGCAACAAGTGATGGATATGCACCCTGGAGAAGAGAAGTCAGGTTGGAGGCTCTGGACTCAGGACAACACAGTTTCCTGGTTTAACTAAGACTTTGAACTTTAAATGTTTTGACCAAAAGATTACATTTTCCCAACTTAGCAGACACATTTTCTGACATGAATGCAGCATTTAATTGAAAATGGAGTTTTTAGTTAAAAAATGTCTTTTTTTCTAGTTTTTACAGAAATTGTTCAACCAGCTATATAGCTGCTATATAGCATTTGCAATACAAATAAAAAGGGCAAGGGCTTGTGCTTCAGCTCCAGATCTCAGCAGGACTGATACAGAAAATACAGGAAATATCTCCACTGCTAGGTAAGTCAATAGTAAAGATGCAGACTTCAAAAGAAATCAATAGTATGACAACACCCCTGCAGAACGGACCTGACAGTGAGAAGTGATACCTCTTTGCCTGCTGACATACATGGTATTTTTAATATAATGATTTCAGCAACAAGGAATCATGTGTCTCAAAATCATGACATGAGTTTAAAAGGAGGAAAGTTAAAGAAAAATATGTTTTGCAGTTTGGTGTTTTAGTTTTTTTGGGTTGTTTTTTTTTTTAAGTTTTTGTTTTGTTTTTTTTTTTAAAGAAAGTGCCTTGTAGCTTTTTGCTTACAGCTCACACGTTCACTTTTCATTGTGACTATGAGGGGTCAAAATCAACTTTTCCTTTTAATGAAAGGTGATGCTAGTCATAATGATATTTCAGAGATTATTGTTAAGAAAAATATCAAAATCAGTGAAGCAAGTTAAGTTTGCAATACTGAATATCTATTACTCCATTCTTTCCTCTTCTACTATTGTCCATTAGAGTACAAGTTCAGGACATTCAATCAAAAAGGCAGTTATGAAGCAGTAGTGTTCAACCTTGGAAATGTTTTCATTAGGCTGTTACTGTAGCTTATAAAGCTATTTAACCTATTATTTATTCTGCTGCAGTTAGCCTCTTTTGAATGAGAAGTAAATAACTCTCATAAGGGCAGAGGTCACCTAAAAAATGACCACTGTAGAGCCGGTCACTTTGCAGTAAAATATGTTTGTTCTTGAGCATGCTGCAGGATTGGTGGCAAGAGCTCTGCATCAGTCACTTGCTAATAGCTGTTGTGTTTACTCCCCTCAAACTAGGGGCAAGGAGTGCATTTCTTTGATGGTCTGACATATTGCTGGGCAAGAACAACAGAGCAGGATCAGGTCAGGGTGCATTAACTTTCCTTCATCCCCTGTGGTTAAATTCAATATCTAGTACCTGTACCCAAATCCTGCCCTCCAGAAAATATTTGAAAGGACGCAGACCGTTTCCGATTCCTGGAACTGCTACCTATGGCAGATGAAGGGATGAAGAAATGCTGACACCAAGGAGAAAGATCTACAAAGCTGTTGTGAAAGCCGTTTAGGACAAACCTTGGTAACAAAGGGTTACCAAGGGATCATAAGATGCCCTGTGTGGCCTTCGCTGTGGATTCACTACAGCGAAGGATGACATCTGGCAGAGTCAAGGGGCATGGGGCTGTGGTTAGGGACCTCCCTCTCTTCCATCCCCTCAGCTGGGCAAGTGGCCCGGGGCCACAAAGGCTGGGATGGCTCCACTATGGGCTGACTATGAGGCTTCAGCTTCATCTTTCTAAACCTCAACATCCTCCTTCTCTCTGGAAGTTTCTTTTAAGGTGTGTAAAAAGCTTGGCATAATGATATCCATCTCAAGCTACCGTAATGACCTACAGGTATACCACATCCTGCCTGGTCTTAAAACTTCAAGTGACTGACTAAACTATACTTGGTATACTTCGCGTATTTCAAAACCGTAGTGACCCTTCCTGTCAGATAGTTTTTTCTAAAGCCTAACCCAGATCTCTCCCTCTCTCTGCAATGTAAGCCCACAGCTCCTTGTCCTGTCCACAGCAGACACACTGATCAGCTCCTTTCTCTCTGCAAGGAGCTCTCAGATGTCCCTCAAGGCTTGCGTCTTCCCCACGCTAGTATTTCCATGCTGCTTCTGAAGCCACTGAACAAAACCACCCCACCTAATGTCAGGAACTAGCAGTCCGGGCTACCCTTACAGAGACCTGACAGGTCAGTTGGTTGAGCTGGGCAGAGACCCAAAGGCTTACTTTAATGTATGGGATGTATTTTCTGGTGACTGATTGCTTCCTCAATAAATTAGGCAAACGCTTCTCCACTGAAACCAATGACTTATTGAGGAGCCCTTAAAACAGTAAATCCATTCCTCTGTCATTTTTCTGGACAGTAATGGTACTGCTGTAGTCACAGCAAAATATAGAGCTGCCCTTTGCATTGATGACATCCTCTTTTAAAGCAGAAGTTACAGTTGCTAAAGCAGCACTTTTGTGGACACAGTAGAAAATCATTATTCTCGGTGTCTTCTCAGTCATTATTACTGATGAGAACATCAAGGCAGGCTTGAGGGATGTAAGCATTCAAGAGTTCAGAATACTGTGGAGGTCATACATGAATAATGCTGCATTTCCTGAGGGCTTTTAAGTCTAAACCTTTTCAGTTCTCAGAAGAACACTAGGGGTCAGTTATTTATGTGTGGGTTCCCAAACTCTTTCATTTTTGTGTTGTCAGACACATTAGAAAATAAAAATGTCCACAGAAATCCCACAGTCTAACAAAAAAACAAAGCACCATCTTGGGCAGCTGTGAGACACTGAAAGAGTTAATGTCTCAAACATTGTAGTGGGGCAAGTTCTGCTTAACAACGAACTCTACATAACAAGGAACGCTGCACAGCAAGGAACCACAGGTGAAAAGAAGGTCAGTGCACAGCTCCCTGTTCTGATATGCTGATCAGGGCAGCTCACCATGCACGGCCAAAGATCAAATGGTCATGTCTGTAGGGAAGAAGTTACTCCCCAAACGATTCCCAAGCCCGCCGACCCATTTCCTGAAGGTTCTGAAAGCACAAACTGCACGACACCTAATTAGCCTAATGAGTGCCCCCCTGAAGCAGGGGCAAAGACGATAAAAGGACACAAACTGAAGCCCCACATGCGGATGCCCACTGGAACTGGATCTGTAGACTGGCTGGACCCAAGACTGGTGAAATCTTTCTCTTTTCTTTTTCTCTCTCTTTCTCTCTCTTTTTTCATAATCCGTACACCTCATCCCTTTAAGACATAAACCTTTCATCAAGTCTGGAACTAGGAGTGGATCCAGCCGCCCCTGGGCCCTTCTCTGAGAAGGAGTCTAGAAAGCAAGGGGGTCCACCTCCAACCTCCTGGCCCAACGGGAGGGATCTCCTTCTTCCCTGAATTGATGTACATGGTTACCACAGGTTACACGGGTTACTGAGGTAGTTTCATGCCAGTTCCTGTTGTGAGAAACCATGCCACCTACTGTTATGCCTCCCAAGTTCAGGTTGCTTCTGCCATGAGTAAAATGTTTAACTGATCGTTTTGTGTCGTTTCACCTTAATTTAGTCTGAGGGAATTCCGAACTCAATGCGACTCCCTGGTCTGTCCAGCCCAGGTTGTGACAGCAGCAAAGAAATGTGAGAGGTAACCACCAGAGACAGCTGAAAAATCATCTTGTTGCCACATCAAACAGGTGAAAAACTGCATTAAACAATCTCAGGGAGCATGCTTTCCTCCCTATAACCTTCAAGCTATAGGTTTAAACAACTTAATTCAGTACTGTAAGAGAAGAATAACAGAAAAAGTATCCCAAAGGTCCTCTCTAATAATTTTTCTTCCTCTTATCTCCCATGGTCTTTACTCTTTCCTCCAATAGTTCCCTACCTCTGTGTCTGCCTTAGCTTAGGTTGCATAAAGACTTTTTGAATCCTAATAAAGTGGCGTAGTTTGTCAGAAGTTCAGTGTACACACATGAAAAATATATAAAATTGCATTAAATTATGATACAGTACCCTCATGTTCCCTTCAAGGACCAATTTGTGGACACTAACCAAGAGCAGCATCCTTTTGTGCCAGGCACTGCACGGATATATCAGAAAATACAGACCCCATAGCAAAACTTTAAAAATCCTTGGAGAAACACACAGTCTGGCACCTCTACCTTCAGAAGATAATTATTTTACCTTGAAAGAGGCACTAAGGTGTCTTTATATTTACCAGAAAAAAAAAATAAATAATCAAAGGGAAATACAATCAAGAGTAGAACAATTTTCTATTATTCTTATGGCTAGAAAATAAACTGAATGACTTTGAGTGCAGTTCGGTTCTCACGAGAGACACCAGTCTACTTGATTGACAGAGAAAATGAAATCCTTTAATTCCCCTTTCCCTCAGAGAGGGAACATGGAAGAGAGCAAGCAATGGAAAATGAGAGCATGTACAAAGCACATTCTGACACCTGAAGTGTCCAGTCAGTCATGGACCAGCATCCCTCCAGCATGACCTGAAGGGACTGCATCTAGTATCTGTGTTTCTATACACATTCAGCCCAAGCCTGCCCACCAGGATGGCTAATTACTACTCTGATATTAAACCTGTAGGTGCCTAATGAAATAGAGCCTCAGCTGAGGTCACCAGTTCTTGCCACTGCTGAATAAAGCAGGGAGAAGTCACTTGCATCCCTCTGTCCCTACTGATTTGAGCTGGATTCAAACCAGGACCTACAGGAAAGGTGAAAGGCACCTGAAGCTGTTATGAATCTGCATTTCTGAGAGCCTTAAGTAACCTAGAAGCTCTGGTGATTGCTCCTCTGTACGTGCCAGTGAGGTCAAATGAGGCAGGATTTCTAAGCACTCCCCCTATACCTTTGTGCTAAAGCAGACACAATTCTCTTTCTTCCTGGTGGTGGCTTCACCAAGCAAAATGCTCTCAGTTGGCACCGAAGTGATGTCCTGTTCATCTTCAAATTGAAAGCCACTATGTGAAGGGCCTGCTCCAAGCTGGACACAGGTGAAGTCTACTGTAATAACTGGTCAGATCCCAGAATTAAACAGGATTCAAGCAGATCCTTAGGGAGGCAGGAAAATCAGGGGCCAGGAAGGTCACAGAAGAAATGGTCTTGGCGATTTGAGAGACATGGACCTTCCCTTGAGGCAATAGCCCTTCAGCTGATATTAGCACACCTGATTCTGCCTGGAAACAAGAATAAATCCATGTACCTTAGTCCATATTGTCAACATACGTTGAAGTGCCTGAGAATAGATATCAAGCTATTAGTTGGTATAGGTGGGAAAACTGAGGCACAAAGACACTGAACTAGAGCTAGAATTTGAAAATGGGTTTTCTGAATTCAAGAATAATCTGCAGATTTCCTCCTATGTCTAAAAGGTCCCAGAGGCACAGAACAAATGCACTAGAGCAAGTACTACTGCTGTTGAAGACAAACTCAGATGAGGAAATTGTTCTGCCGCTTCCATCTCTTGCCTTTGAAATTTCATTGGGGTACACTACCCTTCTTCACTTCCCATTTGAAATAGTTGCCTTCTGTTGTTATGCGCTGCCTTTTCTTTTCTGGAAATTCCCTACTTATTCTTGTTTTTTAATGGTGAGTTAACTCACGAACCTGAGCTGAATGTAGTGCTAAGTGGGTCAGCCCCCTTCTCTGTTAGTAATTTATAATATATGACCTGGTCACTGCAGCTTGATGCTTACTGAGGGTCTGACCCACATTATCTAGAATGAATGTTTCATATTCTCAAGCAGTGGCAGCTTCAACAAAATACCCCTCAATCCACCCAGCAAAACCAATCTTGTGACTCAAGATGTGTGAGAACAGAAGTCACAATACAAATGTCAGGGATTGCATAATAATCAATAGTTCTGTGGTGAATTTCCATGAAGCAATAACGTCAGATATTTTTAGCAATTACAACTAACTCTGAATTCCTACCTCACGCATAGTTGAAATACATCTGTTTGCACTATGATGTGAAGTTAATCTCATCATTAATAATTCCTCTCATATTTATCTTAATATTGTTAATTACATGGGACTTGCTGGGTGTGAGTACAAGAGCATATGTAATTTGTCTTTTTTCCAAGAATTTCCAGTGCAATTTACCATTAATTATTTGCTGCTTAATACAACAACCTCCCCCAAAGAATAATTCCAGCATTATTATGGCATCTTAGAACAGTTGCTAAGGCTTTTTATTCTGCATAATATGTCATTACCAAGAAGGGTGAAAAAAAACCCTACAGCCATTCTTACATTCTAAATGGTATGCTAATAGACAGCAAAATTTGGATAATTTAACAAGATAAAGGCTGTCCTTGAACTTTACTTATTAATGATAGATCCTATCTTAATTTTAATGATTTATGAGCATGCTTATATAGCATATTCTCTAGTGTGGGCCTTATCCAGTGCCTATTTGAGGCTTTGGATAGATTTTCTTTGGCTTTAATGTCCTTTTAATAGGCACTTTATGACCTGAGTGTTAAAAAGGAACATGTTCTGGCCAGAAGCTGTTTGGTATTGCACAGAGCGTTTAGCAAATTTCTGGAGGGAGTAGTCCAGCTTAATGTGGAGGAAGAGCAGGCTGTATAATGTAAATAGTGCTAATCTTTAAGGTCTATAAGATATAAAGAAGACTGAGGTCTTTGTAGATTATAGATGCAGCCATTGCGTGATAAAACTGTGGTGCATGTGTTCATAACTTAATTCAGTTTAGAATGAATGGAAGGATTATCAACAGTAGGTTTATGACAAAAATTTCCAAGGATTAATTTTGAAAAATCATGTCTAAATCAAAAAGTAAACAGGGGCACACACTGAGAGTGTAGCCCCCTGATGCTCCAGGCAGGGGAGATGATGGAAGATAATTCTGGCTCCTTTCTGATCCCTATGCGTGAGCTTCCTTCCCACAGTAACCAGCGTGTAAAGCACATCATATATGGAGAGACAATGCATGTTCAGGGCACACCCCAATTTGGATAGAAGTCATTGAAATCAAAAGCATTCTTGGATCTAAAAATATAGATAAATGAGGTATATTGGGAGCGCAGGACCTTGTCCTTGGAAAACTCGCAGAATGTCTTTAACTCATACATGTTTAACTGTCTTCAATCTCCAGTCCAAGCAAGGATAAAAAGCCTTGCACACACCTAGTGTTTTTACACACACACACCCACACCCACACACACCCAAGAAGATACTCATTGAGCAGACACTAACACAGGGAAAAGCCCTTTGTTTCTCTCTGAATGTGTCCATTGAGATCCAGCTTCAGTCGCAGACACATATCCTGAACAAAGGAAGAAAGGAGCTTTCCAACATCACCAAAACCAGCCCAGAGAAACTGCAGGCCTGCCAAAAATCCAGCCAAGAATTAACTAACTGGTGTGCAGGATCACAACACTATCACATATAACAGAGCAAGATCATTTGCCCATTAGCTCTGTTCTCAGCTCCCTGACCTCTTTTTGCACTGATTCCTCTTCCCCCCATGGAGCAATTGCTAGCAATAATTGTAAGCAGCAATTGAGGAAAACACAAGAGAGTAGCAAGAGAGCTAAGAGTGCTGCTGGGATTCCTTAAATATTCATGAGACATTGATATGGCTCTCAGGTTCCTCCAACTGCAAACACAAAGATCTAACAAACTGACAACCACAATAGGAGATGTCAGTCTGACCTGTGGTACGTCGTATCTCAACCATTCTTTTTTCTTTTCTTTTTTTTTTTTTAAACTTTTGTCATAAACCTAACCATAGCTACCTTCAGTCCAAGTGGCAATTTCTATGATTCTAAAATTCGGTGTTGAATTAGTAACCAACGGATTATAAATAAACCAGAAGGCACCATAATCTCACTTAACCTCAGCATACTATTCATCCAGCCACGTTGCAACTGACTGAAGCTCAGAATTTCAAACATTTGGGTTATTCCCAAAGTTGACCAAAAGGTTGAAGCTCTGAGGTTTTCCAGAAAGCAGAAGTTTCAAACTTCTAGGTAATACCACAATGACTTTGTAAAAGTGCTTGCAATGGATTGGATTAGACCGTGCTAACTGAATTGCATGTTAGTATACTGTGAAGCTGAAGCACTGCTCCCGAGCCTCTGAGAAATGAAGCACAGAAAAGCTCTGTGCAATCAAGACTTGTCTGTGAAATATAGCAGCTTAGTCAGATCCCTATTTCCTCATAGAAAACTTTTCCATTAGCAAAATACTTCAGTGGTACCCAGTTGGTCACACAGCAGCAGTTTTTCCAGAATTGAAGGTGGTTCTGATGAGAAAGGGGTAGAGAGGCATATTTAGTCCTGCAAAACCCTGAGCAGGAAGAGCTGGTGATACCATTCTGTTCTGCTTTGGTATTGCCTACTCCAGAGTTTCAAACAGTTTACTCAACAACTTCTATGTAAAAACCCAACCAACCAACCAAACCATTAAAAAGAAAAAATAACTGAGAGTCTAAAACCAACTGCATTGTAGAACAAGTATCGTGGAAGCATTGGAAATAGAAGAGAATCGGATCCTAGGAGAGGAAGAAATTGAAATGGAACAAGAAGGACTGGACAAACATTTGTATGTTTACAGACCTCTATGGCATATAAGAAATGTGAAACGCCTTACTTTTACTCAAAACTAGCTATAAAACCTAAATGTGGCCCATAGGCAACTTGTTCCCCCCAAAATGGGAGGGGAAGATCTCTGAATTGTAGTGATACCAAGAAAAAAAAAAAATAAAAACCTATCTCCATTTTGTTAAAATAAGGTTGATATTTGTAAATTCTCCAGATGCAGACATCCTGGAACAAAGCCACCAAGCCATCATTGTCTAGGAACTTTTCCATTGTGTTTCATGTCATGATTTACAGGAAGAGCAATATTGAAGAGATATTGGTGTGATGCTGAAATCATCCTACTTATGAAGCTCAAAAATTTGAGCTAAAGGGGAATTTCCAACAGTGTTGCCACTCTGAAAAGCTTCTGACATTCAGTTGATCTTATGATGTGAAGTTGATTGCTTCTGACTCCATCCATTAAAGGTCACTGGTTTGTATTCCCTCTCTCGCTCACTCTGTCTCACACATGCATGCACACACACTAATATTTTCTCTTATTGTCTGCATATTTTCTGTGGTATAGAGCAAAGCCAGACACCAGCTCAGTATATATCAGAGAATATGACACCATTCCAGAGAAGGATTATGCTGAAATGTTGCTATCACTCAACACTTGTAGCATCTCTGGGTATTTGGTGTTCACTTATCACGTTTTTCCTTGGGTCCCGCCAAGTCAGTCGCTATACATCTTGCGTCTTCCAAATACATAAGTCATCTGCACTCTGTCGAGGACTTCTCAGAGTTACTTTTCCTATGGTAATGTCTTTCATGTGAACTACACCATTTTTTAGAAGCCATCCTCTCATCCCAAACTGCCACCATGACTGAACATTGAATAAGTGTCGCTTAAAAAGTATAGCATGAACTCTGTATTTACAATGACCCAATTAGCTTTAAGTTAAGAATGAAAGACTCCTATGTTGATTTCACAAAGTGGGAAGGTATGACTATTAGAAACACATGGCTTTCAATTAGTCAGGCTCACATTACATTTAATTCTGAATCAGAGATCCATCTTTTCTCATAAACAGTAATGTTCATGCTGGATATTTTTTACCTCCGAATACCTATAATTACTGTTTACATTTGTGCCTTTTGAGATGCAGCAAAGCAGGCAGATGTGCAAAGCACACACTTCTTGCTAATGCAGAGGTACCCTAACTGAGGTGGAGTCCTGATCTCTTGCGGAGTATTTTACCTCTGGAGGATGAAATGGAGATTACCTTTTTGAGCTGCAGGTGGATAATTTTTCACAGAGTCATGCAGTCAGGAAAATCATTGAAAAGGGATAATTACAAGCCATGGACAGATGATGGGGTTTGATCTCCATCAATACCAAATGCCAAATGTCCTTGTATTGAAGATCACTAGGCACATCACTACTCAATGGTGCTTAGACAGAAAAAGAGGTTTTTTAGTTTAACACAGAAATAACATATTGTGGGTTTTGGAGGTAAAAATCTACAGCAGAAAGTTATTAGGAGTGCATAAAATATATATTAATCAGGCTCCCAGTATTTATTCTTCAATGAGCTCACAGGCAGCATATGCAGAATAGTCAGCCTTCCCAAAGTCTCTCCCAGCAAGGAGCTTGAAAAATGGCTTTCTTGTGGACAGTTCTTCCTACAGATTTTTTTCTATGGAAATTTTTTACAACATCAGTGACCAGGATGGAGTACAATACACAAACAGATAAGTATGATTTGCAAGGAATACAGCAAAGAACAGGAATATAATGCATGATTGTTTGTCCTCTGATAACATTTTGTTGTTGTGAAGACTTTTCTTTTTTCCCTTAGCTATGCAGAAACTTCATCTTCTTCTTTTTGAAATGTGCCCCACTAAAATATGCTTTATGCTTTGGTGCTTTCTCTGTAGGCTTTCCTATTATGCTGAAATTTCCCAAGGCTGCCAAAAAGCCTGAATGAGCCGAACCAAACTCTGGTATGATTGGTAGCATCCAGGTTACACAGATTTCTGTATGTGTTGACATTTTTTACTCAGAGCATCTATTTAAGGGACATTCTGATTTAATGTTTGTAATATCTCTCTGTCCATGGACAGGACTTCATTCCTTGCAACAGCTTGCTATTTACTAAGACCACCAGCTGTGGGGACAGGGAGTTGTACTTTTATAGGGATCTCTAGGGTTTGGGGGGGGGGGGGAGATAGTATTTAATTCCAACAGCACTGAGACAGAAGTGAAGTGTCAGTTGTACAAATGCCGATGTGTTGAGCATGCACAGGGCTACCAGCTACAATTTTCTCACCTGTTTGATGTGTTGTTCTGGCAGTTGGAAGGTGGGTAGAATGTTCTAGGACATCTAAAATGACACAATGTACTTGTTTAGGCAACTGAGTCCCATCTAAGGTTACTGTAATGCTAATTGGCAACAGGAAAGAGGGAAGTCTAGGGAAGGAGATACACTGGATAGCTTTCCTTTCCAGCTGCATGAAATCCAAACTTTGAACAGACAGCATTTTCATCCTTTCTAATCAGAGAAGATCTTAAGTTGCAAAAACCAGGTTTAACTCAAATCCAAACTAATCCAGAGGTTTGGAGAAGTCCTTTAATAAAATAGATTCAACAGTCTCTGGTCTCAGAGACTCTCCAGACTCCAACAATTCCTTGGTACTATTTACATCCAAATATTTGTTTGGCACCTTACAGTGGTTTGAGGCATACCTTGGAGTTAGCTCTGGAAATCTGACTGTGTATAGTTCTATAAATGTGTCCTCTGGGTCATATAAATTTAATGCTTTCAAGTGTTTTGTCATTGGATATTTCTCTGATTGATGGCACCAATTTCAGAAAGACATTTCCTATAAGACCAATGCTTTTGATCCTCCTAAATAGGATCACATTAGAGGACAGAAAGAAGGAGGATACTGATGGTTCATTTCCAGACTCCTCCTAGAAAATATACCACCATCGTGCAAGCCCTTCCCCTTTTGCCTGCATAAATTTTTAAAATACAGTCTGTCTTTTGTGGTCTGATAGAGTACAATTCTTTCAGGGTGAGAAGAATGCATTTCTATTAACTACTGAGTATCCTTAGCTGAAAAATTAAACGGGCACAAGAAAATGCCCCTTGTGTCAGAGTTACTTGCTCCTAGTGTGTGTTTCAAACTCCATACATCAGTGCTGCTGTTCTATCACAGACTTCATTCAAGAAGCGTTCACATTGCCAGTAGTGCATGACAGTGTCTTATCTTCCCCCTGGTGGAAAGCAAGTGAGGCCAAGCAAACTTCAAAAGCTCTGTTTCTTGCTTTGTGATAAATGTTGTCTATGATACCTATATCTAAACCTTTCTGCCTGATACACATCACACTGCTTTGGATCATTCTTATGGATTCAGATGGAAAAATGTAACTCACAATTCAAACTGAAAGAATGATTTTGGGACTAAAAATGTTGGAATTACTTCTGTTTACCTGAAGACTCTCAGGCTTGTCAAGAACTGTTGCTCATAAAACAGCGAGCAAGTGCAGCTGGCCTATCACAAGAAAAGTGAAATCCTGCTTTGCTATAAAGGAAATAGAGGGATCCTTCTTCAATATCTGCCCTTACAGCAGTTACTACAAAACATTTTTGCATTGCTAAGGCTACTGGTCCCGCCCTGTGCCTCAAGATCACTGTGATTAACCAAGCATGCAAATTCTGTCATCCCAGCCTGCCTGCTTTTAACAGCAGCTGCCAGTTCAGGTCATCCATCCCAGGGCAGAATGCTTGGCTGTGTTGCCTTAACATGCATCCAAATTTCAAGGGTGAAACCACAGTCATGAAAGGCTCAGTAAACAGGCTGGAGCTAAAGACAGAAACTACATTGCAAGATGCAACACAGAGAGCACTTACTGTCAGAGTACTCATGCCTTCAAGCTCATTATGTCTTTTCCCTCATACCTCAGTTGAGCAACATATCCATGCTACCTCATTTTATTGCTAGAAGCTAAAGCGACTTGCCAAAGGTCACCTGGGAATTCCCCTCATGCCCTCATGTCTGCCTGCTTTGTCTTTCTTTCAGTCTTTAGGTCACATTGCTATTTACCATTATTATTAATTCAGTTTTTCTCTTTGATGTACAGAACTTTTCCCTAGGAGAAAGTTTCATTTGCTTTCTAACTTGGTATTTCCACCAACTCTCAACTCATCAATGCCCCAACAATAGTGTCTGTTGTTCAGTATCTCTAGTTTTGAGTAGTTTCACCATTTAGTCTAAATTTCCTGTCTGACCCTCTCCAGAGACTTCTGATTAAACAAACTCCCCTGGAAACAGCTCACATTACTCATTAATGTGAGCAGGGTCTTTCTTTTGCTAGCACTTTGTTATTTCATGGATTTTGCCGTTAGTTAGGACTGTGGTTGGAAATTTTCAAAGCTGTGTTCCTTTTGATGTAGCAAGGGCAGACAAGGCCAGTGGCTGAAGTATAAGCCTGTGGAAGTTGAGTACCTGATTAACAAAGGGTAGCTGTATTCAGAGAGAAAGTCACTGGCCAACTCAGAGACAGAACTCTGCTTTCCACCCCTCAATAGAGTGGTTACAAATGAAGAGGAAAATATTACCTGAAAACCAAATTTGAGCAATATGGAAGGAGTTAGACTCCTTTTCAAATATGTTTTTCCAACTAATACTCTTGCATGGCTTAAAATTATCCTGACAGAAAAACAATTGAGGCAGCTTTTAAACTAATGATACAATCCCATGGATAATTTCCCCTAAATAGCTCAGAGATGTGACTGAATGAATCGTATATCATCACGGGAAGCAATTTTCCTCAATGAGTTCTACCTGCTGGATATCACAATGCATTACAGATTGAGTAAAAGCCTTCATCTGAAATCAGATTCAAACTGGCTTTGGAGCAAAACTTAAACCCTGAGGGTGAGAGAGCTATGAATATATTTAACACTTCCCTGTAATTCACAGGTTCTGCATGTCCCTCCCCACACCAGGCAACTCACTTTGTGAGGCTTTCCCATGAGCAGCATGACTTTCAGCCTGTCTTTACAAGTGTTATTGACTATAATATGGGCTTTACTGCTCTTTGATATGTTGCCCAGTATGTCAGATGTCTTAACAGTGTTCTCCAGCATTAGTTTTTTAGCTCCTCAGGTTGCCACAACCTCAGGCTGCCACACTTCTCTAACAGCAAAAATTTGCCCCTGCTTGCTGGCCAAATCCTGACTTTTGGGGAATTAAAACAGAAAACACATGATCCATTTGGAGGCAAATGTGAAAATAGCTTAAGCACTGAAGCAAAAGTAAAATGTTTCTACATATGTGTAATTCGTGTAGCTTTTCTACATTGTGTAATTGTATCTATGGTGGGGATCTGATTCAAAGCTCTTCAAATTCAGAAGACCCCTTCTGATTTCAGTTAAAGCTAGAGCAGGTTCTGCAACAGCAATTAGTGCGGCAAAACTGATGGCAAATCCAGACTAAGAAGTTACTTACTGGAAGTCACAAACTAGAGTTTGGCTGCCTTACGCCTAGCATAATGTCTGAACTTTTAGATAATCCTGCACTGAGCTACCTGAAGGATCAAACTGCCATTATAAAACTGATGATCTTTACACCTTCCTGAGAGGGTGCAAAGGGACCATGGAAAACTAGGTTTTGACTACCAAAAGACAGCAAAATATAAGCTTTTGATTGTGTCCATAAACTTATAAGATCAATATTGCTGCTGTTCTTAAAATATCCTGGGCCAAACGCAAATCCTATCCTAGATACCTTGGGGAAAGATTCTTCACTGATGGTTCCAAAGTCCACCTCAAAATCATAGGAGAACTGTTTCTTTACAGCATCCCTCTGGAAGAAGAAATATATGCTTATTTCCACTCTCTGAGGGCAAAATATACTTAATTGTACATGTCCATATTCTTTCTATTCTTTGAAAAATTCCCACAGGGTTTGGTAGTAAAGCGTCATTTTATACTGATACTTAAACATTTGTACAGAACTTGACTACTTCCAGATTACACAATGTTCCAAAAGATGTTGTCATTAAAAATAACTGGGTCTTTCTGTCCAGTTTCCAATCTATTTCATATTGGTAAAAGCTTCTAGATTGCCCTCACTGCAGTCTAATAGCTAACAAAATAGTAATAAGAATTATTTCAGTACCTGAGTCCAAAACATAGCCTTGCCAATAAATTTGGGCTTGCTCTGGGTTGAATTATCCCCTCTTCAGAGGGCACATAGGCTGGATCTCTTGCCCATTCAATCCTTTACTATTCTCAGGTGGCAACATATTTATTTGTCCTCTGTTAAGATGAATTTCACTGTATCACTTTCCAATTAATACATATTTTCTTATGCATAGCTGTTGCAATCTTAGCTAGCTCAAGGGAGATGACAACCTTCTGTATGATGGTTTCATATACTGTAGAACACCACATACTTCTTCATATATCTCATAGATAGTTTGTTTTCTGTTGCAACAGTCTGGCCAAGCCAAGTAGCAGATACCTGACTGAACCCTGCTGTGGCTGTCAACTCCCAGAACCTTTCTGTGGGTTTTGTGCTTCTTTTGCCCTGGCCGCATACTCTGGCTAAATGGACAGGTCAGTTGGGCCCAGACCAGGAGAGTCACCTCTGTGATGGGTGTCCTGCTATGCAACATCACCTTCACCAGCATTTACCCCCATTCTGCCATCCACAGAAAAGGCTCTTGCAGCCTTGCTGCTCAGGGGAAGTGCTGCAGGCCATCTGGACGGAAAACCCTCCAAACTGTAGGCTTGGGGTAGCAATCATTGATGGATGGTGGAGACCGGATCCATTTCAAATGGGGTGGTGAACTGTCTGCAAGTTGTATCATAATCTGCAACTGAAGGTGAAAAGGGTGTTCAGACACCAACAGCACTAACTCCACAGCTACATCGATTCTCCTTAAAGCAGCCTTGCTGCAGGACAACATGCAGTGAAACAAAGAGTTGAAGCATCAAGCAGGACGCTTATTTAAAAAACAAACAAGCAGGACACTGTTTGCGTTTCTATAGGCTGAAACATGAGCAAAAGCTCAGGAGGGCAAGGACAAAAGATGAATACATTGACTCATTTTCTGGCAGGAAGAAAGATCAGAGGGCTGAGACAGCTGAGCCCAAGGTTCTGCAAATGCACCTTTCACACCGCACGTTTCAAAGGCTATGTTAAAACCGCACCATAAGCAAGTTTGCATCTTTGCTGGTCTGCAAGCTTGGTTCCTGGCCATTCTGTTTGAGTCACAAATAAGCAGTAATTTATGTTTTGAGGACTAGCCCCAGCAAATAGAACCATAAAAACAATTCCCAGCCATTTGTTTGCGTGTTTGGTTTTTTTTTTTTTTTCCTAAGGCTAGCATTTATTTTAGATGACAATTTCCCCCCCCCAACCCCTTGGCCGAGACGGGATATTTTCTCCATGCCTTTTATCAAACTGACAGGTGATATTGCTTTAAATTGCGTACTGCATCGTCAACAGAGGCTCTTTCATTTCAGAACCGAAGCATCAGTCAGGTGGATGAGAACTCATTTCGCCCTTTATTTACTAAATGCAGATTGGGGTTTCAGGAGCAGGGAGAGCAGGAAAAGGGGAAAGGGATGCCCTGGGTGATAATGGCAATGAACAAGAGAGGACAGCAATAGAACAACACAGCATGAAGCAGGCGGGAATTTATTGTGGGGTGATTAGATGACATCCATCTTCTTGTCTATAAACCATTCCCACAAGCACAGCTTTCGAATCCACTTTGTCCCCTGTCATGGCTACTTCCCCATTAACAGGAGAAAAGGTGACAGAGGGTTGAGAGGATGTTCCTGGGGGATTTCAGTGCATTGTGGATGTAGCCGAGGGGGTTAAAAGATCAGAGGTGAAATATGATTTCAGACTGAAACCCTGGATTCCCCAGTTTCACTTGCATTCAACACCCACCCTGGGGCCCAGGAAGAAGCAGTTTCATGAAAAAAGGAGGAAGATTGCTTGGCTGTGATGGCCTACCTGGTTGGTCCTCAATATCTGCAGGATCCTAAGAGCACATTACACAGGAAATATGATAAAAAGCAATTCTTGAGCCTACACTAAAAGACAAAGTTTCTGGACAGTGTGAATATGTACATGTATTTGTTAAGTGGGAAATATGCAACACTTCATTTGGGAAATAGTGTCTCAGAGAACATTGTGTTTGTCTCAGTGATGTATCAACAGTTATCAGCCCTGAAATTTTAACATATGTTTTTAAGGGACTTTCTTTTAAGCATGTTCCTCATGGTTGTTTCTGTGAGGCTGGCAACTTTAAGTGAAGCCATGAAACCACATAAGCTTTGATATCCCTGTGCGTATTCCAACCAATTACTATCTAGATTCACTTTTACAACATTTAAAGTTCATATTGAAATTACATGTGTGAGCAGACTACAGATGCTGAACAGGCAGGGAATATTCTGCTGCCTCCACACATGATCTCCTGCTGCTAGAGCACCAATTAGCCAGAAGGAGGTAGGATGTTTCACTGTCATAAAAATGGGAGTAGGATTCAAGCACAGCAACTGTTGCTGAAAATTAAGAGGAGGAGGGAGGAAAGGAGACCTGCCCTTGTTTTGTCTTATAGAAGTGATAAAGTAACATCTGTGACAACACACTGCTGGAAACTAGAGACAGATGATCCAAATTCATGCCAAAACCTTCTTAGTGCTCTCTCCCCCCACTTCCCCTCTGCTATCTCTAACTGAATAAAAATCACCTGGATCTGAAGACAGGCGGGACTGCGTATGATTTAGACAGGCTGTTTGTTTTTTCTTTGCCTAGTGGTCTCAATATTTCCCTGCACTCTCTTGACATTATTTATGGTGGCTGGTACCTATCTCAAGAAGGACTTTATGATTCACTTTTTAAGAAAACCAGCCAAGAGTCATCCATGAGGGAAAGTTTCTGAATAACTTCTGTGATTCCCCAAGACTGTGGCAGGATCCCGCGGTTTGCCCACACCGAGCTGCAGCTTGCAGATGCCTTCCGCAGCCCTCCAGCGAAATGTTTAGCTCTCCCTCCCTTTCACCACACCTACCCAAAATCCCCTCAGTACCAAGTGGAGCCAGCCAACGTACCACCTTCTTTTCTTCACAAATCCCCCTAATCACTTTTAAACCAAAGAGTCAGGTGTTACTACAACAATTAATTTTGTAAAGAAAAGGCAGCTGCTCCTGAGGGATGGAGCAATGTTTCCTTCCCCCGAGGTGCCTCTACCTGACCCAGCCACTCTGTTATTTTTAAAAAGTGCCACGATGTGCAAGGGGAAAAGAACTAAATAATATAGGTACTGTCTACCACATACACCAAAAGGAGACAGTAAGTGACCTTAAAAAGGGCCGGCCAGGTGAAAGGAGCAGTGCTGGGGTTAGACCTTCAGTAGCTATCATGTCTGCTGTCACATTCCCACATCACCCCTGTGCTGTCACTCAGCCCTTTTACCCGAGCACAATTCTCCCAACTTCAGGGCACTTCTGCAGGGAATCTATGAAGGATGAATATATGAAGGGGCCTGTTGCCTGTTTTCTTAGTTTGAAACCATATACCTGTAACGAACACTACAAGACACTCAGTCCCCATCTCAAAAGAAAGACAAAGTTTGTCAAGGTTTTGCTTCAAGACAAGTAAACAATTTCACTTAAATGATCATGATTATGTTTAGCTTTTAATCTGAGGGTGAACCAGAATAGCCATTAGGTGTTCACAGCAATTGATCATGAAGATAGGTGAAAGATAGTTTCCTAAAATGGTCTGAATTTAGAAAAAATCATGGGAACAAGGGAGGCTCTGCTACTCTGAAAGGTCGGTGGTGCTGTCAGATCTTACGCTATGTCAACATCTAGAAAGATATAAGGCACATATATCAAGAGGAATGTCAAAAGAATCTAGGTAGATGAGATGTCTTGTGTTACAGTAGTGATTATGAATAATTGAAATATCATGACAGGCAGAGAAAGTCACATTACAAAAACACAAAATAAACCAAAAATCAACCCAGAAAACTAAAAAACAAACATAGATGCCACAGAAACCCAGCAATGCAAAGGATACAAATGGAATAAGCAGCACTACATCATCAAATATTTAAAATGGCAAAACAAAAATAGTTCACCTGTTTCAAAACCCAGAATTATCCTGTTATGCATAAGAGAGACACAGAGATGATCTACAAATGCAAGAGGGCTGCAGGACACACAGCACAATTCAGACTGACTCCTAGAGAGAGGTCTCATCCATCTTCTGGTCAGACTTCTTTCTTTTTCCAGGTCTAGGAAAGGTGTGCTCAGAAATGCAAGAAGGTGGGATAAGGACACAAAAAGCAAATGTGACTTCTACCCAGAGTTCAAGATATCCTGTACATTGAATTTGGCCTACCTGTGCCACCCCAAACTTCTATTTAAATTCTACTTTGATCACGTAGCAGCATTGTTTGAACTAGTGGTTATCCCACTAACTTCTCTTAGCCAAGGACTCTTAAATTTTAGTGGAGCTCTTAAGAGAAAATGACGCTTCCCCGTGGCAAGAAGGAGGCAAAAGCATGAACACAGTTTAGTGTACGTGATCTACCAAGTGACTAGACAGGAGACATGTGAGAGAGGACACCTCTTCCAGAGTGGCTCATGCCCTGGGGAGACCCAGCCATTTAGCACAGTGGGGGATTCTTTGTAAGAGGCTGTAAGAGAAACCATATGCTTCTATAACAGCGGGGCCAAAAAAAGGCCACTTGGCTACTCAGAGTGAGGTGACAGCAGCAAACCAGTCTGGCCCTTCTTTCATTTTACTTTGCTGAGCTTTCATCACCCACATTCAGTCTGTACCACACTGAATACCACTGCCTCCCACCACAATGACCCAGAGCCTGAGCAATCACAGCAAGGAACTGTCTGTCCTGGCCATTAGTAAAACCTACTCAGATGAAGCCTGAATTCCTCCTGGAATGGCAAAGAACTGGACATGTTTATCAAAATTGTCCCAGAACTAAAATGACCCATTGTTACCATATTCACCAACGCCCACTTCCTTCCTCCTCCTGACGTCTTTAGGATCCTCTTACAAAATGCCAAGGAAAAATAGTTCCTCAGTTAACAACATTTCCAATTCAGAATGTGGAGGATTTGGTAACAATAAGTTTTAACATACTGTTTCCCAACAGTGATTTACATATTCATCCCTGTAACAAACCAGATAATTTTCCATTCAGTGAATGCTGTCTTACACATGTTAATTTACAGGATTGAACTTTTAAACTGATGTATCTCCACAGGAACAGAGAAAAGCAGAGTCAGGAAGACACCAGTTAATGAGCACAAACCCATTACCGATGGTAGTCCTCAGGAGAAATACAATAGGATATACCTAAATTGGTGCCATTTCTTCGATCACGATGGAGCAATACTGCTTGACACCATCTGAGGATCTGATCCTGTTAACCTTCATTGACTCAAACTTACATTTCCCAAAGCACTTAGCTAACTGGAGAAATGAAATGCAGCTAAGACTGGAGGATGAGGATGCAGCTCTTGAGGAAAGGGAGGGCAAAGGGAAACCACAGGCTGAACTTCTGTTCACCTCTGAAACGGCAATACGGTGGCACTGTTGCAGGGTATTCTTCAAACACATAGAGGACAAATATGAGCTGACTTTCATTGCTGACCTGCACCACAAAGCTTTGCAAATTCTGTGGTCTTTGGCATCTCCTAAACAAAGGTACAGTGTGTCCCTGGCATTCCCCAAACAGAAGGACAGCTTTTAGCCTCAGCCTCTCACTCTGCAGATGCTCCTCTAACACTGTAACATCCCTGGGTGACACATCTGGCATCCTGTAGGGCCCTGCAGTGTCTAATTCACTAAAGAGATAACTCCAATAGTTAACTTCATGCAACCCAAGCAGAAAGCCTCTGGATTTGGGGAAGATAAGAGCATGTAGGAACCTGTGTTAGGTTTCCATTAGGTGGCTTGGGTAGAGATTTGGAAAGCCCCTAAAGTATATACAAGTTACCTCCAACTTTGATGAACTTTTAGGGGCAGAAAGGCATAAGATAGACACAGGTTGCCTTTGGACCAAGGCCACATCAGCTGTCATCTGTGCAATCCATTCTAGATGCTCACTTGTTCAGTTACAAAAGATGAAAGCAGACTCATACCGCCCAAATCTTTCTCCAAAGACACCCACAGGGTATGTCTGCCACCAGGAAGCACCCACAACATAAGGACAAAGCTTCCATCTTGCAAAGACATTCTAAATCAAGAACAAATACCTAATTTTTTAAGTAATCACCAGGGAAAAAATTGGAATGAAATAACTTAAGAGCTGAATAAAGTAAGAAAAGTGCTTTACAAAACTTCATTTCTAACCTCCAGAGAATTTGAGAGACAGAAGAGACCATGCACACAAGAGGCGCAAGGGAGGGGAAAAAGGAAAAAAATACACACAGGTTTGCTCAGAATCATGCAGAATTGGCAGAACTAGGAAAAGAACTGAAGAGATGTCCCCGTATTTAGGAGACCACTAGGTCATATGGTCTTCCTATTATTTAACAGCCATAACCTGCAGTGGGCAACAATGCCAAGGCTCCTGTTTTCAGGGTTTCAGCAGGACACTCACAGACTTTTAGTGTTTTCTTAGTTGGGGACTAGATATGCTAAATGGAAGTATCACAGTATACCCACACAAAACATCTCAGCCATATTAGAGCACCCGAGGGCACAGGACTGCAAAGAAACTTTAAGGGCAGGTAATCAAAGATTATCATTAATTAATTGATTCTTCTACAGAAAAGTCCTCCTCTCAGTATGATAAGCTAACATGCAAGCCACAGTTACTTTCACTTTAAATAGTTTCATTTGTTTTTTGTTTTTCTTTTTTTTTTTTCTTTTTTCCTTACACCACTGCAAGAGGGGATTGTGTGGGTGTTAAGTTTTAATAAAAGATATGTCTCAGAACCAGTTTATCTGAGGGAACAAGGCCTTTTCTAATTTCAGCATCAGTCTGTAAGCAAATAGCCCCAGTTTAATAAATCTGTTTTATTATGATAGAATTTTTTTTTCCTTCCCAGTCTTGTTTGTGCATCAGTGAGGAACAGCAATAAAAACTCGTGTTCCACCAAAAGGAAATATGTTCATAATGTTAGTTAACAACCTAGAAAAAAATGTTTTCCCTTGTTGTGAAGAGTGCTTCAGTCTGCAGTGTAACCAAGGCACAAAAAAATAGACTGTTGGCCAGAGCTCCTGTGCCTCCTGAAATCGATTTTGGTTTCCTCTCTTTTGTAAACCAATAACCATATCCCAGATTTTGCTCTGACCTCTCAATGCAGTCATGTCAGCCTACAGACTGTCATTAGGACTCTGACAATGATAACTTTTTTCTTAGAAAAAGTAGCCTGGTGATGTCTCATATGAAACTCCAGACCAAGAGACAATGGCAGGGTGTGGTGTTGCCCATCTTCCTCCTTTTCTTGCTTGGTTCTAAGCTGAGCTTTAAGGACCATCTATTTGCTCTGCTATGGGGAGATAATGAAAGGGCAAGGGAACACACCCAAGTTACAGCTCCCAGAAAGTCATTAGCAGAGGAATATTACGACAGTTTGCTCTGCTAGCTGAGAATATTGTTCTCTCACCCACCTTTGATAGCTGGGATTTTCAAGATAACTTGCTGTCTAAGAGGAAGGTTCAGGCATATCCAAAGCATCGACCTACCTCCACAGTGCTGGAGGATAACTGGAAGCAAACAGGGACTCTGGATTTATTGGAAATAATGCAGACAAGCAACATTCCTTTTGGTAAAACAGCCTTCTGCGCTCCCTGAAAGGAGACAAAAACAACTTCAAGTGCATAGGCTCAGCAAAATAATTGCTTCCAACAGCAATAGATATATTCCTGACCATACAAGAAATTTCATGTAACCCTGTAAAAACGTTCGCTTGAAGCCCAGAGATAAGTAGAGTCACCAAAGTGTTATTCCATTTCATATATTATTCCATACTTCCTTGGTATGGAACGTTAACATTTTATAGCCACTTAGAGTTGTATTTAGAGTATACATGAGTGCATCTTTTGCTGGATTCAGGCACCTGCAGTTTGCATCTATGCTTAAGAGAATAATAAATGATTCAGACTACTTACTATCCAGTGCCATCCAGATCTTGCCTCCATATGTAATTTTATGGCATAAGGAGCATACTGCAAAGTCTAAGACTGATACTTTGCTTTTCTTTCTCTTAGAAAAAGCAGCAGCATACCTGATGGACATAGCAAGAAAACACACTCCAAAACACAGCTAGAAACAGCTGAAGAAAGTCAGAGAGAGAATTAGTAGACTCAGACTCTCAAAATGGGCATCAGCTGAAGAAGCTTCTTCCTCATTAACCACTGTTCATCCTGGAAGTCGTTCCTGATTCCCACATCTTTTGAAGCAAGCTAACAGCATTACAGTCAATTACAAGCATTGCTGGGCCCCAAACGTTGTATTTAAGCTGTGTTGTTCATGTTGCAAGCATGATCAAATTTAAGATTTTAGACTCTGTTCTCAGTCCTTGTTGCTTTTGAATGCATAGGACATTAGAGATAATTTTCCCACTAACTTGCAGAATATAAAGAATGGAATAATTTATTGAGTCCCAAACTTAAAACTGTAATGTTTTTGAAGGCCACTGTGACATTGTCATATTGTAAGAGCAACTTACCTGAAAATGTTACACCCATAGATGACAATTATAAAAAAGTCACTACTAGGAGAGCGCAAACTTTTCCCCTATAAATGGGAATATGCTCTGTCTCTGGACTGAAAGGAACAAGCAAGGAATATCAGCTTTGAAAAGCACTATTTGATATTTAGGAGAAAAGTGCCACCTGAATTAGGTCAAAGTCCAAACTTCAAGAGCAAAACCCAACCAAGTCAGTGGGAAGTTTTTAAAATGCTTTCTCCCTAGTTTTTCAATAATGTTTGGAGCAGGCCTTCAGGTTCATTCAGTAGGCACACAGTTAGGGATTTTTGTGGTTGTCTCCGCACCGTGTGAATTGCCACACACCCTTCCAGAAAGCCCTGGTCTCAGTGGGTGTGTTTTCTGCCTGGTGAAGTGGAAAGAAGGAAGGATGAGAGTTTAATTTGCTGAAATCTATTACAATTCTGTATCATACATCTGCATTGTGCTTATTGCAGTGACGTTTCTACCAGTTGCTTTTCCCAGGTGTGCAGTATGCATATGTAGAGAGCTAACTAATGGAGAGCACAGATCCACCTGGCATGCAGGGGCCTTCTGAGACTGCTCAAGCATGGGCTTCAACTTTGGCTCAGCCAGGAACAAAACCCCTCTGAGGACACCAGGACCGCACTCAAATGCATATCAGAAGACTCCAAGGACAAACACAAGGCAAGTTCCCACCTAAAAGCAACCTCTCCGGTGCACTCAATCAATGTATATGGATCCAATGTAAAATCTGAGATGGATTCTAAGATATGAACAATTTTTGGTTTCTTCTAACTTGAATGTGGCCAGCCTAGTTTATACCAAGTCTTTGCAGAGACACTTTTCAGAAAACTATCTCAATTGATCCAATTGGCCAAAAATCTAGCACAATTCCTCTCTATCCCCTGAAAGAGCAGCAAGGCAAGCTAAAGAATCCCATCGGCCCAAAATAGATTGATGCATATGTTCATTTTTCTCAGATTTTTCCTAAAGCCCACCTTGCAGGCAGAGATTCCCTTGGTTGTTCCTAAGAAGAACAATTTGTTATGGCACAGTAAGCAGCAGTGTTTAGGCCAGGACAGATTGTTGGCCAGCACGTAGGTGTGGGCATGCTGAAAACCATGTTTTTCACCCATATGGCCAACAGATGGGATAAGAGGTACTTTTTCAAAAGAAACACAAGTCACATGCTATGGCTGCTTGGAACAACAACAACAGATTATACCAGTCACTTCTTACCAGGCCCTTCATGCCCTTACAGCTTCTTCCAGATTACCTTTCTATCCCCCACTCCCTCTGCACTCGTACCAAGCTATAGATGTACACACATACACAAAAAAGGTAAAAAGAAAAAAAAAAGAGAAAAAAAAAAAAGAAAAAAAGAGATGCTGTATCCTTGGGAAATGATCACCAGGAGTGCTTAGCAATGAGGTTACTTGCACACAGACCTGAACAGTTATGTGCAAAACAAAACATTGATTTCTTCTTATGGCTTTCACCATAAAGCATGCCCTGATTTTCAGGAAGCACTTAGGTTGATGGGGAATTTGGATAAACCAAGAAACACATTGCAAAGCTTTGAGAATTTTCATGTTTGGATTGCTCTCTGTGTGGCCAACCCAAAATTTTGGGAACAGATGCCCCTCCTAACTGAAAGCTGATATTGACACTTTAGATAGATAGTAAATATTCACTAGAGCCTACTGCTTTAAAGTTACTAGTAAAGACTGCTGAAGGGGAAACTTATCACATGAAGTAACAAATAGTGCAAAACTCACAACAATACATTCCAAACGCATAATTCATCAAGTGATAAGTGTGTCTACTCAGGTCACATTCAAAGTGTGTGAGGACTGGTTTCAAACAAACCTGAGCTGAAATGGAGATTGGCACCAGCAAAAGTGGTAGATGTGGATCAGAAGTCCAAATCTCAACTTTGGCCTTTCAGTTTTTTAGCTGAATTTCAGTTCTGGATGAGACCCCACAGCGGACTTGTGGTGATTTCCCTCTCTGATGCTTTCCTAGCCATTCCCCAAGAGAAGTTATCAAAGATATTGGCTTTTAAGGGGTCAGGTATTTGACATGGTCCTGAAAGGCTCTTTCTGGGCACTGGGTATATGCCAAAGAAGATGTCATGTGGGGGGGTGGAAGATAGCTGTAAGACAATTGTAGGCTAGGAACATAGCTCCTTACTCTTCCTCAGTCACTCATAAGGAAAAGGTCAAATTGCAGACCAGAATACCATTAGGGACGAGCTTTTATCCTTTAACCAGCCTCCTAAGTTAAAATTAGCTTAATGAAATTTAGCCTCTTCATATGTATTATCGGATCCACCTCACCAGTCCTTCCTTATATCAGAATACTTTTTCCCTTTGCACCAAAACCAGCACAAATGCAGTCCACATCAACTTAAAGGAGATAAATTATCCCAGATTTCCATAGAACCACACAGAAGCCTGTACCAAATTTCCTTTTGCATATTTGTTTCCACTGAAGTGTTTACAAAGCTCGTACATTTTAAGTTAAAGCAGCATACAAAAAGACCTCTTGCAGAATAGCTGGTTTTTTATCCATGCAAACCAGAAAATGATAAAAATGTCATTATACTTGGCACCATCTGGTGATTTAGGGCACAATAAGGACTGTGGAAAAACTAAGAACTCACCACCACGGAGAGTTCAAAATGATCAGGAGCTTTCTTTGTATACGACATGCATAGCACAAGAGCATCTTTACTGGTTCGGAGCAAAGGTTCGTCTTGCACAGTATTGTGTTTGCAATAACAACCCGGGCTCTGTAACAGAGTATAAGAAGAGAATATAAGTATCGTGGTTTTATATGTTCCCAGCTTTTAAAGATTTGCAAGCTTTTTAAGATTTAAATCATCATGATGTCTTTGTATTTAGCAGACATTTTACAATATTTCTATTATGTTGTTAGGGTATCTTAGAAACACTGGATGATGCTCTGAACATATGAGAAGTTCAGCCTAAGTCCTTGACCAGAATCATTTGGGATACAGGAACAAACTCATTTTGAGGATAAACTGCTGATTTTGTGGCTCATAAAACCTTTAGGAGAGGGGAAAATTCTTTTTTGTTCTGTGCATGACCTGACATCATGGAGACCGATACTGGATTCAAGCATTTATGAACTATTGTGGTACAAATACTAAGTCCTTGTCCCTTGTGGAGTTGACCTCAACTTCCAGAATCCTACAGTAGGGAGAAACAGCCATTCAGCTTTAGGAAACAGAATTTGTGTGGGTCAGATGTGAATGGAGAGGTGCAAGGAAGTACCCTCAGCTTGTGCTTCCTGTGGGTTACCTTCTGTTCACTGTTGTCTTGGGTTTATGAACAGTAAGGAAGTGTTTATTAGATTGAGAAAGACTTGTTCATTTTTAGTCTTGAGCTCCACGGGTCTCTTTCTCTGACCCTCCCCATAAAAAACTAATTTTCTGATTTTGGCAATTTAATTCTGAAATCCAAGGCTTTGACTTGAAGTTCCCTTCCTCCACACATGCGGCCAAATGTTCCCACTTGCAGGTTATTTAAATAATGTAATTGGATCACATTTTCTCAGGCTTCTTTGGTGATTCTATCAGAAATATGTAGGTCCCCATGAAGCTCTTCCTTATCTTTAGCAGAGAGAAATAAGTCTGACTTTTCTTACTCTTTTTAGTGTGGTTGGATCTTGGAAATCAGGACTAATCTGTGATTGCTCAGCACTGCTTTCCCTTCAACAGCGATTACATGTTTTCTCAATTTTAGTCACCAAACCCGAACACTCTGCTGTGAGCAAGGTCCTTGTTCCCCAAGCCTTCCAGCAATAACACTATCTTCTTTGATTTATACTACAGTTCTCTTACAAGACTACTTAGAATACTTATGGGATCCTGAAATGCACCTGAACACAGGGTGGCTTTTTATTTTTTTACTTTATTTTTTACCTTCAGTTAAACTCCAAAGTCTTCCCTTTTT
Organism: Astur gentilis; assembly: GCF_929443795.1. Lineage (NCBI taxonomy): Eukaryota > Metazoa > Chordata > Aves > Accipitriformes > Accipitridae > Astur > Astur gentilis. The sequence goes on from NC_064888.1 coordinate 32,020,242, forward strand.
GGTATGCAGCTTTCAATATCTTCTCTTCTGAAAGATACCTTTTTTTTTTCCCTTCACATTGCTGCATCTTTTTATATTGCTGTTATTTATATTAAGCTGCTTTCCAAACTTGCAGCCTTTGGAGTTAATCTAGAATCCAGTTTTTCATATGCTTATTGCAAAATTTCAATTATCCATTCTTATGTGGTTTTTTTCTTTTTTCTCTCTCTCTCTCTCTTTTTTTTTCTTTCATCATCTCTGACTTGAGAATTTACCCTTTGGCTGCTGGCGTGCAAGTCATTTACTTAATAAAACCCTGGGGAGTTCCGCACTGATCTCCACGGTACTTTGTTTTCTTTTGGTTTGGCATGTTCCCTTTCTCCATGAAGTCACACTGTCCCTGAGCATATTCAAAGAAGCTATTGAACCAGAGGAGGAAAAGAAAGGGGAAAATCAAAAAGAGAAAATCAATAGCTATGCATAGTTAGTTGCTTGCTTGATGATTTCACACCACCCCCTGGTTCTTCGACCAGAAATAGGTTAGACCAGTATCAGACTTACATTGCCTTCCTTTATGCTATTGCATCAGCTCTCAGTGAGCTGTATTTAAGGAGCCACAGAATCTACTCACAATTTTGCAAGCCAACCTATTGCATCTTAAGTTCTCACCTCCAGCCAGTACATGGTAATTGAGATGCTGACTTCTAGCTCACCCCAGTTTTGAGTCAAAACAGGTTTACTGTAATTGAACTCAAACTGTCTCATTTTGCAGTTGGGCTGTGTCGAGAGAGCATCCATGTTTATTGTTATTGTGTCTCAACTCATGTCCACAGATGCAGCAAATTGATAACTTGCAATTGCGGGAAAACCAGTTCCAGACCAGAGTGCACTCTCAGTCTGGCATTGCTTGTTATAACATTTGCTTTAGTCTAAAGGAAACAATATTGAAGTGCACAAGCCCATTAAATGAACAGTCTCACAGAAGCCTTACCAAAGAATCATATAGCAGGAACCAGTACCATATTTCAGGAGAAAACTATCCAATGCATGTATTTAGTTGAGAGTATCTGTGCAACATGGTACTCTGCTTTCTGAAAACACTGAAAGCTTTTGGTTACAGATCCAATATAGAGCAGAAAAGAACTTCCCTATAACTTTGTGGTATTAGTCTAAGTGCAACTACATTTTTTTTTCCTGACAAAATTATAATGACACTGAGTTTGCTCCATTGGTTGAAGGTAATGTGTAAGGAGGTCACTGCAACCAGTCTGTGTTATATCAAGATAACATTGCAATGTGCTGAAATGAGTACAACAGTGTATTTCATATGCTCAGATGTTAGAAGCAGACAAGAAAAAGTGTTAGCTCACCTTCTGTATTAGTATGAATCCAGTTCAAATACGGCCAAACCCTTATGAGTTCCCTTGTAGATTTATAATATAGACAATCATCTTAAAAATATGAAAATATAAAAAGTTGTAGTATAAATTAGAAGTGTTATACCAAGGAAGATGTAGGAAAAAAGGATTTTGCTACAATATTCCAAAAGATCACTTATTCCTCCCCTCCTAGATGTTGTAAATATTTCTTTTCTATTTGAACTGGTGTAGCTGGATGCTAGCTAAGCATTTACTTTGGTATCCAATAAAAACTTACTTTCTTCATAGCAAAAAAATACACTATAGCCTTCATTGCCAGAAATGCTGATCCTGTAATCCTAAGTCTCCACTTGGACTGTTGCCTATTACTTCTTCTATCCCTCCTTCCTCCCCAGAAGTGCAACCCCAGGCAGTCAGGATGGACAACAGAGACACTCCAGTGACGTGTTGTCTCTGTGACATGTATGGGTACTGCTGGCTGTAGAAACTGGCATTCCTTTACTGAAACTCACCGATGATTCAGCTATGCTCAGGAAGATCTCTTTTTTTTTTGGCACAACATATGCTTTCTCTGTATTAGACACTGCACCTGTGGAATAACATGTAAATGTGCCCAGTCCTCCTCATCCACATTTAAAACCTTTATATATCTGCCTGTAGTTTGTTAGAGAGGGGGAAGGAAGAGGTGAAAGTTTTTGATTTCCAGAATAACAGCATTTTCTTAATCCTTTGCCTCACCTATGCATCACATGACCAAGAAACAGATGCAAAGTAAAGGAATTAAATGTTTAGACCAGATATGTAGGAAGTGTCAGATAAGCAGTTCAATTAATCATAACAGGATATTAAAAAAGTTGTCAGCATAGCAATAATGATTGCATATTTATAGAAATATTTGGATTTAACCCTCAGCCCAGCAAAGCAAAACACCACCTAGTAAAGATGTATCCCAGGTTAGGATTCAGTGGCAAAGACCCTTTATTGGCATCAGCACTTGCCTCTCTGACTCTTCTTAATAGCGGTTTTCTGTCCAACCAAGGCAGAAGGTAAAAGGATGGGCTCAATTCACTCTGCAGTTTTCCTCAACATGTTGACAGTCATTTTCCTCGATCCTTGAAGATTAGGATGACTGAATGTTTTCTGTGCGGGCCAAATATCCTTAAGAAACTCGCTAGACCACATATTTCAAGGGTTGATATGCTGCTTAGTCTCTTGGTAAATGCATTTCATAGCTCTGAAAGAATGTCTCTTTTTCACTGCTGGTATCTGAAGCAAACCTATATGTTTGATGACCCCATATCTTTAAAGGGATATGCACCAAGGTCAGTGCCATCTCCCTCAACTCAACTCAGGCAAGCAATTTTTTCTAAGGAGTTGCGTGTTGTGTTAGCCCAGAAGCTTCGGATTGTACACAGCTGCTGTCTTTTTTCTAATTGGAGTGAAGCAATGCAATGGGAAATGCAGTGTAATACGTGGAAAGATCCAGCATGTCGCTGGAAGGGCATAAACCAGCAGTGGCCACTGTGGGGTGGATGGGAGGTTACTGCAGTCCGAAGGCAGGCTTGCCACTCATACGGGTAAGAACAAGCACGTATGCACACAGCTGTAATAACAAATACTGCCTCTATGAGCTGACAACATGCCTCTTTCCTTGAGTTTCGCATCACCTGGAACCAGATTTCCCAAAGAATATAGAACTGTGCTTCCATATCAGCAGCTACCAAAGTTCAGCTTTCCATGCTGGTTTCTGTGCTAACAGCAAACAGGACAGAAGTGGGAAAGTCACCTCGCTTCCACAGGCAGATAAGATCCTTATTCTAAGTTATTCCCTACTTCTGAATCAAGCAAGCTATGTCCAGAGAGGTGATTCATACCCCTACAAATTTTAGGGATTGTACTCCGTTATTGTATCACCTGATGAATCCTAAAAAAGCACAGCAAAATTCAAATAATACATAATTTCAAGTACCGAGCAAGGTAATCCTCTGAAAGTAAGCGTCTAAATTCCCTACCTGGTAAATAGAGAGAAACACTTTCAAATGCCTCCTGAAGGAAGTTTTGTCTACCAAAGCATCCTACTTCCTACTGCTGTCTGTACTTACCTTTTGTGTGATGTGTGATTTACTTTGCCTCCTCCTGAGATTCAAAGAGACAAACATGCAGAAAAATGAGCCTGTCACACAAAGCACTTAGATTTTCAAAAGCAGCAACAATTAAGAAGCCCCAGATGCAGGCTGATCAAATTTGTCCATTTGGCTATTGGTGGCTTTCAGCTTGAGCTAGACAACAGCACAGCTTCTGTATTGCATTAATCTATCATCTCCTGTGCAAAGCAGAAGACACAGACTGATGGGTGTCTCAGGAACTGCTGTAGAAAGATGCTACACGCATCCCTTAATTCCACTTAATGTGCTGCAGTGGGTCTGTTGTACTCTTCCATAGATTAGTGAAAAATGAAGTTGTGTTACAGTTCTTTTCCTTGAGAATCAATAAGGCTAACTTGGCAATGGTGTCCCTGATGGAGTAAGAACATTTGCAATGTCAAGGATGAAATATTTAAGCTTCCATGGAAGGCACTTCAGAAACAATCTTTTATTTAGTCAATCTTATCCAGATTTCCTTCTGACTTCACAGACTGAGATCTGAGCCTAAGTGATGTCCTAAAACACTACTCATTGGATATTTATTCCCTCCAAATCTGGTCCCACAACAGCAAGGCTTCACAGCACTTTGTTTTCTTCAGAGTGACTGGTAAATTATGCAAAAAGCAGCTCATGACCATACATATTACACATACATATATCTTGGCTTAAGTAAATGCATGTGTGTGTATGTATGCATAAGAAAACGTAAGCATCTTAATTTATATTTATCTCTAAGGAAGGAGTCCCATCCAGGTTTCTCCCCAGCATACGTTTTTGTATGAAAAAAAATCTAATTAATTTTAGGATTTTAAGTCTTTTTTTCCCACAAGTCTTCCATGTATCCTGAATTATTTATTACTTCTAAATCAGGAAAATACTCACTCTTTGAACTAGTTAAAGAAACTTTGTTATGTTCATAGTGAAGCCCACACTTTCTAGTTTTTAAGAACTATATCAGAGGTTGATTTTATTACTTCTCCAAGTAATAGATGTTGTCCTGGTTTCAGCTGGGATAGAGTTAACTGTCTTCCTAGTAGCTGGTACAGTGCTATGGTTTGAGTTCAGTATGCGAAGAATGTTGGTAACACTGACGTTTTCAGCTGTTGTTGCTCAGTAGTGTTTAGTCTAAAGTCAAGGATTTTTCAGCTTCTCATGCCCAGCCAGCGAGAAAGCTGGAGGGGCACAAGAAGTTGGCACAGGACACAGCCAGGACACCTGACCCAACTGGCCAACAGGGTATTCCATACCATGGGACGTCCCATCCAGTATAGGAACTGGGAAGTGGGGGCAGGGAATCGCCGCTCGGGGTCTGGCGGGGTGTCGGTCGGCGGGTGGTGAGCAATTGCCCTGCGCATCATTTGTACATTCCAATCCTTTTATTACTACTGTTGTCATTTTATTAGCGTTATCATTATCATTATTAGTTTCTTCTTTTCTGTTCTGTTAAACCATTCTTAACTCAACCCATGAATTTTACTTCTTTTTCCTGATTTTCTCCCCCATCCCACTGGATGGTGGGGAGTGAGTGAGCGGCTGCGTGGTGCTTAGTTGCTGGCTGGGGTTAAACCACAGATGTATTGACAGTGTGGCACGCACTACAGGTGATTTCTTGTGCCAGTGAAATTGGGATAAATGTGAAAATCAAAACCTGAAAAACAAAACCTGAAGAAAAGGATAAATAGAATATTTTTTTTTCTAATGAGGTCAGAGATATGGCAGGGCAAAGGAAGTGTAAAGAGAGTAAACTGGCCCTGAATCTCAGAACAGAACAATACTGAAGGGAGCAACCATCTATCCTCTGTAGGGTAGCTTTAAACTACTGCTTGACATCCAGGATCATCAAGCTTAGGAGAGTTCGGCATAAACACAAGATTTACTTCAAGGCAAAAGGGGAAAGTTTTAGTGCCCTTCATGCAATGTCTGATGATGGTATCAAATGCATCTGTTGAATTAGCCATTTTTTAATATAAAAGTTCCTAAATTATTAAGTTTTTCTAAAGTGATATTTGATGGGAAAAGTAATATCCGTATGAAGTATTAAGTGTTTCTTATGAAAGAGCTGTATAAAGCTGACAGAGCATAATAATTATGCTGTCAAATATACAAGATTCCATTTTCCCTGAACTATCTAGACCACCAAATTTCAGAGACTTTCAGAGACTACCATCAGGATAGTAGGATTTATTTTGTCTCCAAAGGCTCAGAAGACGCTTTTGCTGAAAACACACACATCTAACAGTTAATTCTTTTTTTTTTTTTTTTCCAGTACTGCTGCAGTTAGTTAGGTTTTGAATGATGGCTTTCACTTATCGAAGGCAGGGAAATGTTAACTGGTGTTTATTCATTCTTGTGTTATCAGCTTGCCCAAGAGAAAGGATGTTTGTGGTTTGCAGAAGACAGACTAGAAGATCTTCACAGTATGAGCCCACTTGCAGCATGCAAATCCCCACTGCATCTCTGGGTCCCTCCCCAACTCCCCTGCAGCCAATGACATTCCTTCATTTGAAGTGAGAAACCTTTTTTTTCTGCAATAATGTGCCCAGATGATGACAGAATTTTACCTTTATAGTACAATTCAGGTGAGTCACTATCATGTTTATTTAAGGAGTGTGTGGGCAGCTAATATCCCAAGTTATCTATCTACCTTTATCCTACTGAGGAGTTAACACACCCATCTCCAAAACTCCAAATTAAACACAGACAGATGCACTTTTATCAAGGACTGCCTAACTGGATTGCTAGATGAGTTACAGTAGCTATGGGAACTATCATTTTAAATTGTCTTGGATTTCTGCATGTTAATTTTCAGCCAGAACATTTCATTACAGGAAGTTTTTGCATTAACTATTTTAAGAAGTTGTGCAAATCATTAATTCCTTCATTTCTGTCATTTATATTGAAATTCAAATCCTTTTCCTGCGAGTTTATCTAGAAGACTTTTATTTGTAAATGCCTCCAACACAGCTGAGTAAAATCTCTTCTCAGCCATCAAGGAAATGAAAGGGACATGTGTTTAAGCACTGAAATAAGGATACATTCCAAGATGAACCTGCAGAATCAGTTTTAGTTCAGCAGAGCTGAACTTTACTACCCTATATTTGGCCTTGCTTCTGGACATTATCAGGCTAGTATTGCTAATATCTCCATAAAATTAGAAGGATCTGGTAAACTCCAATCAAAATTTTCTTCTAGTAGACATTTGAGGTCATAAAAGCATAAGGCAGTGCTGTAAATGTGAAGAGACTTCACTGAAGCAGTGGCGGAAAGTCAATGTCTTCAGAAACTGCCCTCCAAGGGTAAGCTCTCTTTTACTCTCCCTAAAGACAGTTCAATTTCAATAGCTAGAGATATCTCAGATCCTCCCAAGTTAATTACCATTTCTGAGACTACAAGAGCTAACTAGTCATGAAATACCTACCATACCGTTTCCTCATCCTCTATTTAATTTAATTGCAACTGAATTCTCATTGTACATAATGTTCAAAATACACAGTTCTCACTAGTATTACAAAATTATACATACATCAAATAAGAAGACATCAATCACATTTTAATTTCATCTTCAGGTAAATTTAATAAACCATCTCCCTAAGATGACATTTTGTGGGGCTAAAAAGAGTGAATTAATCTACTTCCTGCAGAGTAAAACCTCTTAAGTATGTACATGTCATGTCAGTCTTTACAAAAAACTGTCAAATTGTCAGTTCCACTAATAACTTGACAAAACAATTTATGTTTCTGGAATTTAATGGTATGATTTTTGGTCTCTCAGATCTTGAAATTACACTTATTTAGATTAAAAGTAGCAAGATAAAACTCTCTAAACTTGCCTTCAGACTTATTTAACAAAAGCTTCCATCATGCTACAGTTTTCTAAACAATTACAATAATGGATATCCCTTCTTTCACAGTAATTCACATTGCAATTACCATTGCACAGTCAACAGTTGCTATTAATAACAATAAATAGTGATTTTTTTCTTTCCTTCTGTGTGACAAATGCAAGATCATCATGAAAGCATGATAGGACACCCTTTATTGCCAATCTCGGTATAACTGGAAGGTCACAGTTTGCAACAGAGAACATTTTAAGGCAGTAAAACATAAAAGACTAAGTGTCCATGGTGGTGGTCTGTCGCTAGAAGGCAGTATCTAAGACTGCATCTACAGTAACTTGTTAAAACAGAGTTAATCTCCTGATCAGCCCCACTTACAGGATTTTGATTTACGTCACCACATAGCCTTGGAGCATGTGAATTAGACTCCATTAGCGTGAAACCAAGCCTGTCCAGCTGCTACTAGGCTTTCAGCTCATGGGACACCATTAAAGTTGATCCAAAATAAAACTCCCTGAAATACCTGAAAGATCTACATACCTTTTCAGCACCACTTACCTCTACAGATCCACTCTTCTTGCAGCATACTGCTTTCTAGTGAACAGCTTCTCCAACATGTTTTCTTGAAAATTATACCACTGAAAGAGGGTGTATGCTGGGCAAGAAGCAGCGCAAGCGTGCTATTAGAACAACTGAATTTCCCTCTTGTCATGGGTGTTTGTATGTGTCTATGTGTGTGTGAGATTCCTGAAGTAGTTCAGTCCTTACTCAGAGCAGGATAAAAATATTTCAACATTTTTCATTAAGTGGAGAAAAATAACAGAATAAAGGTTTTCTCCTGCAAAATTCAAAGCAAAAGGTTTTATTTCAAAAGCAATAATAAAAAAGAGGTGAATAGCTGAAACATTTAATATCACATGAAAAACTTCTTGACCGTGTTATTAACACATACGTGATGACAGGTTAGGACAAGATTGAGGCAAGGCAAAATGCATCAGAAAAAAAAAATCAGAGCAAGATGCTGAGTCACAACAAATCAGTTACATTTCCCCAAGAAAAGATTTCATCCACCTCAAGTCACCCCAAAAATCCAAACAAAAAGTTTGTCTGACATCTTTCAAATTACATTTTCAAATTAATGTCTCACCAGCAGTGTGTTGTGTTGTGTGCAGTCATCCCACCAAGGAACAGAAACAAGAGTTTGTTACTTAGAGGGTGAATTGCAAAATAGCAGCAGGGACTTTTTTGGAAATATCGCAGAGACTGGTCATTTCTTTCTCAGATGCTTAGGGAAAATGTGTGCCTTTGCCATCAGAAAGATGAGTTCATGAGTGACGCATAAGCTAAAAAGGTTTAGGTTTGTTATGGATGTTAGTCTGGATGAAAATGCTGGCGTGATGTTGGGTGACAAAAACTCATTCTTGAGGCAGTGCTAGAGCAGCCCTCATCCCATGGGAGTTTGAAGGGCCAGTGGTGGCATGATTGAAAGGTTTTGTTGCATCTGCCAGGCAGTGTGAGAAAATCAAACGGGGCAGCTCTTCAGCATTCAGACCTGCATCTCCATCCTGCCCCTCCATCAGGGCAAACCCCAACCTGCATTCAGATGAGTGATGTGAAGGAAACAGCAGATCAGCAGGAGTGCTCCTGTCCTCGTAGGTTTTCTGATGCCTGTCTGCCACAGGCAGCGGACAGTCTGTCTTATGGATGGTCTTACTGCTAATGGAGGAAACATGCATTTGGTTGCCAGCACAAAAAAGAGAAATCAAAAGTTAAGCTACCGGGACTTGTTGGAAAACTTGTACAGCATTAATTTTAGGGACACTTTTGCTGAAATACTGTATCTTGAAGGAGGCTGAGCTATGCTTCCTTTTAATTATTATTCTTAATGACAATAGAAAGAAAAAAAAAGGCTTTGTGGCTCAGAAGTTCATCTGCCCCTGCTGCTTGCTTTCCTACCTGAAATCAATCATGTTTGATTCCAATTATCTGCCTAGAAACTAATTGTGAAAATACCAGAGGAAAAGAATACGCTTTTCATTAAAACCTGATGCTGAAAATTAGAGTAACTTGGTTTCACTTCTGATATTATCATTTATCCTTGAGGTGACTTGTAGCTGATGAGGAAATTATTTTTTCTTCTTCCAAAAATTAAAAATTATTATTCCCATGCAGAACTTTCTTTAGCAATGTTTGACTTGCCAGCCAGAACCTCTCTGTGCTTTACCCCCTCCTTCAGGAGGTGATGAATATACATAATTGTGATGCTAAATGAAGTTCCACCACTATAAAAGCTGGTAATGGAGTAGAGAGTCAGACCCAGTATTTTAATTATTTACTAAAATGCTGCAAAGAGTCTAGAGATGTGACAGCAAATGGCAGATCTGGCTGAGAAATACATGAACTGCCAAGCCACAAAATTCCCATTTTTCTGCAAATGCACTCTGTGTAATAATTACCAAACATATTGAGCCCTCCCATACACAGGCAGAACTCTCTCTAATGGGAATGTTTTCAAAGTTCTCTGTGAGGCTAAAGTACATCTTTATGTCTGGGAGGATAATAGGACAAAGTTCTTTTCCATTGTAGATAAAGAAGATGTGTTTTAAACTTGCCCAAGGGAAATTTCCAGCTGGCCAATTACTGCTAGCAAAGATCTCCTCTATAAAATGGTATTCCTCTAGGGTCAGCTGGCTACTAAATGTGTTTTCTAAAGACTGAAAGTACATAATTACTGAAAAGGACTTCTGGACCTTGCTGGCGGTTAGTGTTGCTAAAATAGATGTTTTTTTGGGTAGCATATAAACAGAAACACATGGGCTGGCTCCCAAGATCTAATTATCAGAAGAGGTTCCAGTGCTTGTTGTCTTTCCATTTGGAAAAAAAATTATGAACGATATCAACAAAAAACCCCGACACCACCACGCCCCAAGCCCCCCAAAAGAAAGCCTTAAATATATTTATGGGGCTATACCATCTGAGACTTGGCAACAGCCCCCAATGCGTGGGTAGAAGAGGACAGAGGGAGAAAAGGGGCATATTTATAACCCCTCTGTTATAAGCAACCATATCAAAAGCGTGTTTGTAAATATTCTCAACTACAGTAGTGTCTTGAATAACCTCAACCTCTTCAGAGTTACATTTCTCACTGATAAGGCCACACATTGCCAAAGGGAGACCTGAATAGTAAAGCTTCCCAGCTAGAGGGTATCTCATGAGGTCTTCCAAGGGAGTGTATGTGACCAGAATGCAACTAATTATTTGTATAAACACCTGCATTTTGGGGCTGTTCTAATATTTCTTTCTGAGCATTTTTGAGCAACGCAGGAAATTTTCATGCAGTTTAGTTCAAGGGCTCCCCTCAGGTAAACCAGAGCTGAGTCTTCCCTTCTCTCTGGAAACTGAAGGGCAGCAAATTAAAGGACAGAGTCCCTTTTGCTTGTCACCCTAGGCTTTAAGGCTCCTGGGATTTGATTCCCTACAAAAATTGAAGAATTAGGTACTACAGTCATCTGGTGAACTAAAAAGGCAAAAGGTACCAAAAATTCATAACTCCACTAACAGCTCAACATTGACACAGCAGAATTCTTCCATATGCTGCTTCCTGTAGGCATGGAGAGGAGAGGGAGTAGCTAAAAGCATCCCTTTAACCCATCTAAACCTTTCATATTCACAGAACAAGCTGTGGGATCTCTCTTAACGTTCATGCCTGACTTCAGCACAAATTTTATGTGCATACAAAACTGTGGCTAGACCGACTGCTTGCAAGATGGATGTTGACGGTTAAATGATGCCTATGTATTCCTGAACTCTCACATACCACATACAACTTCCCCATCCCTTCCAGCATCATTGGCAAAAACCAGGCTTCCAAGATATTTAAAATCAAACCTACACTTTGTAAAAAGTTCCACTCTCCTTCTTTCAAGTTAAACTAGACCAGAAGGTGGAGCAGCATAAAATCAGGAATCACCATCTATGCTAAGATATGAAACAAAGATGGAACAATTTAAAAAGAAAAAGAAAATATCATGAAGAAATAGATTGTGTGTCATGGGACTGCCTTCAACTAGAGGCCAACCAAGAGCCTGGTGATGTTTTTAAAAATGCACATCAGGAATAATTTCAGCATTTTGTTCACTGAACTTCCTGTAAATAGCAGACTACATCAGCTTGCTCATGCTGAGAATTTGTGATGGCAACTCTGCTAAATACCATTTAACTTGTTGTTTTGTCAACATCTCCATGTTCCATTTTATTACTCAACCCCCCAAAACTGCTCCAAGCAAAAACTCAGTTTCCCCTTCATGTCGCAGAGGCTGTTTTACCCCTGTCTTTTTTTTTCTGGGAGTCGTTGTTGCTCTTTGCCAAGTATAAGTATGGGTAGAAGGGAGGAGAGGTCCTTCCATGGAGGTCAAAAGATGCAAGCATCCATTGGGAGAAAACTCTATTGATATTGTATGTTTGGGAGAAGAGGCGAATGATACAAAGTTTTTTAAAAGTTGGGGGGGTTCCCCCTAAAGCCCTAATTTTATTGTTTCCAATGGCAAGATTTCCAGCTGCATTCAAGACACAGGAGTAAAGCCAAACAGCATACAGAATGTGGCTTTCTAAAGCCTGTATGGTCACTATCATCAAATGCTCTGGATATACTTTGCCCTTTCAAATCCCTTTTGGGTCTCCCAGAAAGGTTAAACTACTTTCAGGATGAAAAACCTTGATAAGTTTATGAAAGAAATTAAACGACATGGCTGCCTGTGATTCCAGGGGACAGCACTGAGTGACCTAAAAGTCTCTTCTGGTCCTAGTTTTATACCTTCCTATGGAAATACCTTATTGTACAGACACTTAGTGGGATTCAGAAGAATTTGCCTTGAAGGTCAGGATACACCCATCAGGCTCAGAGAGATATCAGAAGAACAGGCCAGGATACATTATGGCTGGGAACTAGATATGTGTTTTGAGATCCTTCTTAGCCAGTTAAGGTGATTGCAAACACATAATACAACTCTAATGATCCTTAGTCATCTAGGCAGTGTGACAACAACACACAGGCTCAAATTATAATCAGGAATTGGAGTGTATAATGTATTTAAGATCACAGGGGAGGTAAAGATAGGTTTGCATGACCACAAGCCAGCTCCACATATGAGCTGAGTTGTCTGGGCTCAAGACAGCTTCAGAATAGAAGCCATGCAGGTTTGGGGGTGTAGTGCAGGAAAAAAAAAAGGGGGGAGGTGAGTGGGGGGGAAGGAAAGAAACAATCCCAAAATTGTGCATTAGCTAATCCTCCTACCTGAGGGTATAATGTTAATTTCATTAAAAACTACTGTAAACACAGATGTGAAGAGCAAAACTATCAATGCAGAGAGTATCCAAAGCACTATATCCCACCTTGGCTTGTACACACAAGATCAGGTTCAGAGATGCTCCTCCTGTGTCTGTGGCAGCTGTATTCTGTTGGTCTTCTGATAGAGTTGTGATGGGGAGTAGATACGGTAAAAGAACAAAAGAAAGGAAAAATCTTCCACTCCAAGGTCTGTTTGAGCAGTTCCCCCTTCCAGTTGGGTGAATCTGGGAGAAATTCATTTGCTAGACATTCATTTTTTCCACCTCATGACCATCCAGACAGAACTTAGCATTAATACGCGCTTCAGTAAATCCAACCTAGATCAATTTCCCATCTGAAGAAATAGCTAGATAATACAAAATAAGCCAAGGATGGAGAATCATGTCTTCTGACAAATTCAAGTGCTCCTGACCAATAGTTGAGCACCACTTTGGAGTCATTGTCTACAGCTTGGACAAATCATAGCACCTATTGCTTCAGTGAAGGAAAAAGACACAGAAACAGCTGGGAATGGTGCCATCTCTTGGCTGCTACGTTGTTATTCAGTAGCTAAGAATTTGGCCCAAAACCTTTGTTTGATAGAAATTACTCCCTTACCCTCTTCCAGCTCCTTTTTCTTTCTCTTTTTTTTTTTCCTAAGATGAAGCTGCAATGGGTGTTATTTGTGAAATTACAGGTTCACTGGGATGGGGAAGCCAACCCTAATAACTATCCTGCAAGTGCAGACATGCTGATCGAATCTGCCCTGTTAAAAAAAAAATGAAGGAAGATACTTGCACATGGGAGCAATTCCTGGGGCTGTAAATGGGTGAAGACACTTGGGGAAAATTGAATTTAATTTGTCAAGGGAGTTATCTGTGACTTTCTTCTTGTCCATGCCAATTGGGCAGTACTTGCTAAATTAATTGCTGAACACAAAGTACTGCCATCAAAAATTCATTGATGCTATTGTTTCTTCTTTTTTTTTTCTTTTTCCTGGCACCTGCTGCTCCTCCCCCACCACTGGCCTTCTGAGTCTCAAGGCTTCTTTTACCACCTCTTTGGCACCAGTAGCTGGGGTACTGCTGCCAAAGCACACTGGATTTAAACAGGCATGCCAGCTGGATGTGCCAACGACAACTCAACCTCCTAATCACACCTTGCTTGCTATGGGGAGTTCAGGAATTCATTTGCAGACAGCATTATCTGGACAAAGATACACCCACCCCAGATCCTCTTGTTATGCAAAGGAAAGGTGGGCTGGTGACTTATCAGGCTATACAACATGTCAAAGATTGTCTCAGGTATTTGAAACTCTGCTTTTAGACCATTTCTACTTATTAGGCAGTACCATTCCCCTGCTTCCCAGACTTGATGAAAGATCCTCATAAGCAGATAAAGGACAGAGGAAGCTTCTGTCATAATGCATAGGAATTAGTCCCCTCCATTCATCTTCCATATGAAAACAGCCATCTCCTTTTGAACTTGCCTTTGCCAAGCTACCTTATTCCCATCTTCCAAAGGAATTGTGGGAAGCCCGATCATGTCCAGGTTGTTTGAGCTCTGGAAAGCGATGTGGTCTTTGCACAAAGTCTAAAGTGTGAGTAGGGCTAGAAACTCTCATTTTGTACAACTAAAATTGGTCCCACAACCTCGGACTCCAGCTGACGATTTAAGACAAATTCAAAATTGCACAGGCTTGTGATAGTGTTATGACAGCTGGCTCCATTAAAGATGACACCCGTATGAAGATGTAAGCAAGGACAAGAATAAAAGTACACAAAAACTTTGAGCTTTTTCTGTGGAAAGTGACAGAGAAGAGATATTAAGGGGTTGTATTAATAGAAGGGATGCAAAGGGAAGGGAGTAACTCCCCTTGTCAGGGGGGTCAGAGAGTAAACTGAGATATTCCTTCGCTTGCTCAAACTCTTCTGTCTTATCTGCAACTTCTGTGCAGAGAAGGCTATTCTCCTACCTTTTCCCCATTAAAAGCTTACCCTAGGAATCGGCAACACAGCTTTGATATCGCCACAATTGGGATCCTGAGCTCTGCTACCTGGCTGCTAAATTACTGTGACAGAGTAGAGACAACTGACAATTCCCTGCCTTTTAAAATGCCTCAGCCTCAGTCAATGAAAGTCAAACAAATAGAAAATGTGTGAAGATCAGGTTTCTCGGGCTGATTATATATATACACGTGTGTGTGTGTAAGCTCCAGGCACTTCGTGTTTAATCAAGTGCAGTATTAAGTGAGTTAATGAAAAAGAAGTAGTTATCTTCTACTAATGTAATAGACCATTTGAGGAAACAGAAGTATTGTGGTTACATGGAGGGGCTTAGAATGAGATCTTTGCTCAAAAACAGAGGCAAAAACAAGACAAAGCTAGCCTACCAACCCAAAGTCAAGGGAGATAAGTCAGAGGAGAATTAAGTTCCCATCTTCATACAGTTATATTCCTTTCCAATGGAATGAAACCCCTTTATATTCCATCTTGATCCTGTTCCCATCAGAAATGGCAACAGTCTATTTGCCAGGACTAGGACTGAATCCCAACCTCGTTCTTGGGCTCTGCACTGGCAGACCAGTCTGTGTCCCTTACTTTATTTTATTTTATTTTATTTTATTTTATTTTTTATTTTATTTTATTTTAAGCTTGGAAATTTCAGCACCACCTGGTGCATGTGGCCATAGCACACAGCGGTACAACTGAAAATGGATACTTCGTTTTCTGAAAGGAGAAGAAAATAACATTCACTTCTTGTGATGGGTTGACCCTGGCTGAACACCAGGTGCCCACCAAAGCCATTCTATCACTCCCCCATCCTCAGCTGGATAGGGGAGAGAAAATATAACAAAAGGCTCGCGGGTCGAGATAAGGACAGGAGAGATCATTCACTATTACCGTCACGGGCAAAACAGACTCAATTTGCAAAACATACTCAATTTATTACAAATCAACCAGAGCAAGGTAATGAGAAGTAAAACGAAATCTCAGAACACCTTCCCACCACCCCTCCGTTCTTCCCGGGCACAACTACCCTCCCGGATTTCACCACCAAGCCCCCCCAGCGGCACAGGGGGACAGGGATGGGGTTTATGGTCATCACACGTTATTTTCTGCCGCTTCACCTCCTCAGGACGAGGGCTGATCACACTCTTCCCCTGCTCCAGCGTGGGGTCCCACCCACGGGAGACAGTCCTCCACGAACTCCTCCAACGTGGGCCATTCCCACGGGCTGCAGTTCTTCACGAACTGCTCCAGCATGGGTCCATTCCACGGTGTGCAGTCCTTCAGGAGCACACTGCTCCAGCGCGGGTCCCCCACGGGGTCACAAGTCCTGCCAGAAAGCCTGCTCCGTGGGCTCCTCTCTCCACAGATCCGCAGGTCCTGCCAGGAACCTGCTCCAGCGCGGGGTTCCCACGGGGTCACAGCCTCCTTCGGGAACCCACCTGCTCCGGCGTGGGGTCCTCCACGGGCTACAGGTGGAGATCTGCTCCACCGTGGACCTCCCTGGACTGCAGGGGGACAGCCTGCCTCACCAGGGTCTTCACCACGGGCTGCAGGGGAATCTTCGCTCCGGCGCCTGGAGCATCTCCTCCCCCTCCTTCTTCACTGACCTTGGTGTCCGCAGGCTTGTTTCTCTTACATGTTCTCACTCCTCACTCCGGCGGCAGTTTCTCTCCGTCCCAACTTTTTCCTTCTTAAAAATGTTATCACAGAGGCGTTACCACTATCACTGATTGGCTCGGCCTTGGCCGGCGGCGGGTCCGTCTCAGAGCCGGCTAATATGGGCTCGCTCTCTCTCGAACACAGGGGAAGCTTCCAGCAGTTTCTTACAGAAGCCACCCCTGTAACCCCCCCCCGCTACCAAAACCTTGCCAAACAAAACCAATACACTTCTCCAAAGTGGAGTTGCTCTACTAAAGTGTTTCTGTAAAGCTCCATTTCTAAGTTAAGTTAATATTTGGAGGGATTGGGAAGATGATGGAGAACCAGAAAAGTGAAGAAATGAAAGAACAAAAATTTCTATGGAAAATGGTAGATGTCAACTATGAGCACGAATTTGCCAGAGGTGGGGTATTTATTTATTTACTCCAACATTGTCAAGAAAATAGATCAGATCCTATAACAGCTGACAGTTCAAGAGCAAGATGTTCAAAGAGCTAGCACTAATGAGCTTACAGATAATTCTTACATTGGCAAGCACTGAACTCCCCAAGTTGACAGAAGTGCTGGCATCACTAGGCTAAGACTCAAAGAGCAGTAAGGAGGTTATTTAAGGAAGAACAGTGGTGCAGTCACAATGTTGTGCATCATCAGCTGTGTACAACATGCAAACTGTGGAATTATTTCTCACAGTTAGTCCTATTTATGTCAGAAGCTATTAAGACTCAAAACTGTAACTATGGACATTCCCCAGCCCTGTGCCTGATACCAGCTGCTACTATGAAAACAATATTTTCAGAACAGTTTTCTTTCCATTTCAGGACCAAATAAGCCACCAGATTTTCATTTCCTTTTTATTAGGGTGCATATAAAGTGTCAAGGCCTTCCAAAGGTCAGAGAAAACAAAACAAAAAAAACCAACCCTGAAAGACATGCCAAAACTGCAGCCAAATCTATCAGTATTCTGGAGGCTTGACTATCAACATAAACGTAAATATAATGTCTAAAGATCTTTCATTGTCTAACCTGGGGAGTTTCTTCCCTCAAGTTCCCTTTCCTCCAGACTGGCATTCCATAATTCTGCTTCTGTTTGAAACAAGAGAGCTGTTTGGATTTGTGACGGAATCACTTTAAAAGGAAATTAGACATCTTTGGAAGGCTGAGGGGATATCACTCTTTAAATGCAAGATGTTCCAAGATGCTACCTCTCATTTGCAGAGCACTCCCACTGGCAAGTAAGCTCTGTATTTGATTGACACCTATTTAGCATTAAATAGGCCAAGGCACTAACAAAATTCACAAATTTACAAAGCAAAGTAAAAAATTGATGGATTTTTTTGCTAGGTGTGGGGTTTTCATTCCGGTTCGATGCATTACTTGATTTTAAATGGACAGAAATTTTTATACACATGTGCATTTAGTTGAAAGGCAGGCTATGAAGACTGCAGAAGTATCAGTAGTTGATTATAGAAATTTATTTATTCACAGCGCAAATCCCACTAGGAAATGCAATCCATTTGCCAAAGAATCCTTTAAGCAGCCGTATCAAGCCACAGCCGCTCAGGAGGGAAAATTTGCAACACTTAACTACTTCAATCTAATTTCCAAAATCCCCACTATCTACAGTCTTTAAAGCCCAAGAGCATGGATTTTGTATAATTGATCTTGGTGCTGTAGGATACCTAAGTAGAGGAGTACATTTCTCTTTTGGCATCACGTCTGAAAAATAGATGCTGCTGTGTCGGTAATGAAAGGAGTGAAGCGATCCCTGCGTTGGCTGGCACAAAATTTTCTCAGCATCACAACCATACCAAGCCTCAATAGATAAAGGCAGGAAGAGCAGCTATAGACAGCAAAAAGGTTATTTAATAAAAAATGGAGGTTCAAGCAATAGGCTGGGAGTTAATTTCTCTTATCATCTTTCTCCAAGAGCGTAGCAAGACATTAGAAAGCCCCAAAAGCTAAGACTGTGCTGAATATTTGAAGCAGCTTTGGGGTGACTGATAGTCTGCACCACAGCAGCTTCACCTGCAGAAGTTGCTCTAAATGCAAAGTCTAAATGGGCGCCTCCAGCAAGGAGAGCAGAGGGACAGCCCACTCCACACCAGTTTGTGCGCTGCTGAGCTTGCTGCTCTAAGGATCATGGTTTACCCTCCATCACGCTGGACTTCCCTTTTTCTATGGCCAACAGGGTTCATTCAAACCTGGTTTGTACAGTACCTTGTGCTTTACTGCCATGATTTTTCTTCATTTTCTTGGTATTATTGTGCTACAAATAACATGCAAATTGGACGTGGTTTGACATTTTAATTCCTGAAGTTTGGGTATTAGGCACTCTCATCCTGTGTAATTTTAGCCTGTGTAATTTGATACTTTCTAAAATGCTGTATGGATTTCTTCCAGTTTTCAGATAAAATAGCTTTTAGGTTTGTTAGCTAATTTTCATTCACGGAAAGCCACATTTTTTTTTTACTCGAAATTCAGGTACAAAAAAATTAATCCTGATTCTTTTTTAAGGTGGGGAAATTTCAGCTTACAATACTAAAAAAAAAAACCAAAAGAAAATCATTGACCTCGAAGCAGTATGCCTGGACATGACTTTGCGATATCAATTGGTCTATTCCCTGATCATATTGGAAAATTACCATGTTTACATCTATTCTGACATTTTTTCTAACCTCTTCTTTACAAACTACAGTGAAGATCCAAATGTCTGGCTCTTTTTAGATGCTGGGATCACTTCTGTGGACACCTGTAAGACTGTTTTCAGTTTTCCCTCATTTTTCTCTAAGTGTGGAGCCCATAAGCAAAAGAAGCATTGCAGCTGAGGGGTTTTTTTTAATGCACAACGCTCCTTCCTTTACATTTAGGTAAAAGCTCTCTGGGGTTTCTGCACCGGTGTGATATTCCTGGTCCTTGCTGCTTTGTGACATCATAGAAGCCTTAGATCCACTCCAGCAGAAAGCCTGCTGAGCCAGGTGATCCTCAACTTCTATGTGATACTTTGCATTTGCTCTTATTGAATCACAGACTTTTTTCTTGCACGCAGTTCCTCTGATTTATGAAGTTCATTTTGAATTCTTCTCGGTGTTTGTGGCATCTGCAGACTTTCTGAGTTTCGTACCACCAGTAAGCTATACTGCCTACATCACAGAAGAGTCTAATAAAATAATTAATTTTAATTTATTAATAAATTATTAATAAAATAATGAGTAGTACCAGTCTAAGGAAGCTCCCTGTGCACCCAATGTAACCAATTTGATTGGGAACCACTAGCAGGTACTCTGTGAGAGCAACTTTCCAATAAGTAACTTGTTCACTTTATGTAAGTATCATTTGGAAATTTTTTCCTAGTATGCTTCTTTGCATGTCACAGGGAGTCTGTTTGTTTCCAGGGAATAGAGCTGTTATTCTAAAATGTTTCATAAAATAATGGTTTGTATTTTCAGCTAATTTAGATAGCCAACATGCATGTAACATCCCTAACCTTAACGGGTTCCAAAGATCAAAGATGCTTTCCCTCCTGCTTCCTCTCATGAGGAAAGGAGGTGATAGCATAGCAAAGTGAGATGGTGGGAAAGCCATCATGAATGTGTTAGACTGATACAATAACCAGAACAGATGTCTCTCCCTCTATCAGAAAAGCACAGCTGCTTTGAAAATAAATGACAGACTTTTTACAGACTAGAAAGAGATTTACAGCATAAAACCCCCACATCATTCAGTTGCAACCACAGAGACAGGAGGCTAATTAGAGCTAATCTACAGCAGATTTGCCCTTTTGCAAAACAAGAAGTGCTCACATCGCTTGAAAACAAACTGGTCTTTGGTACACACTCCATGTCATCCTGGGTTCTGTGTTCCTGCAGCCCCAGGTCCCCAGCTGCAGTTGCTGTCGCCAGAGTTTCTGTGGATATAAGTGTCATTATCTCTAAGCAAGCATCACTAATTCAATCACTAAGGATCTGGTCTATTTTTTTCCTAAAATTAATTGCCTTCCAACCTTCTGTATTGGGTTTTCATGTCAAGGTTTTGGGGCGGGGGTGAGGCTACAGGGGTGGCTTCTGTGAGAAGATGCTATAGAAACTTTCCTTATGTCCGACAGAGCCAATGCCAGCCAGCTCCAAGATGGACCTGCTGCTGGCCAAGACCAAGCCCATCAACGATGGCGGTTGTGCCTCTGGAATAATGTATTTAAGAAGGGCAAAATTTTGCTGTGGACCAGAAACTGCAGCCGGAGAGAGGAGTGAGAACATGTAAGAGAACCAACTCTGCAGACCCCAAGGTCAGCAAAGGACGGGGAGGAGATGCTCCAGGTGCTGGAGCAGAGATTCTCCTGCAGCCTGTGAAGAAGACCCTGGTGAGGCAGGCTGTCCCCCTGAAGTCCAGGGAGGTCCACAGCGGAGCTGATACCCACCGGCAGCCAGTGGAGTACCCCATGCTGAAGCAGGTGAATGCCCAAAAGAGGCTGTGACCCCGTGGGAAGCCCATGCTGGGGCAGGCTCCTGGCAGGACCTGTGGTCCCATGGAGAGAGGAGCCCACGCTGGAGCAGGTTTTCTGGCAGGACTTGTGACCCTCTGGGGGACCCACGTTGGAGCAGTCTGTGCCTGAAGGACTGCAGCCCGGGGGAAGGACCCCATGCCAGAGCAGTTTGTGAAGAACTGCAGCCCATGGCAAGGACTCACATTGGGAAGTTCGTGAAGGACTGTCTCCCGTGGGAGGGACCCCACGCTGGAGCAGGGGATGAGTGAGGAACCGTCCTCCTCAGGAGGAAGGAGCGGCAGAGACAACGTGTGATGAACTGACCCCAACCCCCATTCCCCACTCCCTGTGCCACTGGGGGCAGGCAGGTAGAGAAATCAGGAGTGGAGTTGAGCCCAGGAAGAAGGGGAAGGTGTTTTAAGGTTTGGGTTTTTTCTCTCATTACCCTACTCTGATGTGACTGGAAATATATTAAATTAACTTCTCCAAGTCGAGTCTGTTTTGCCCGTGACAGTAATTGGTGAGTGATCTCTCCCTGTCCTTATCTGAACCCAGGAGCCTTTCGTTATATTTTCTCTCCCCTGTCCAACTGAGGAGAGGAGTGAGAGCAGCTTTGGTGGGCACCTGGCATCCAGGCAGGGTCAACCCACCACACTTTCCCTCCCCCCAATTCAATCTGGTGATTTTCTACAGCCATTTGATGCTATATCACAGCCTTATGAAAGTATTCTATATGAAGATTTAGATAATAACACAACTAAGTATTCCTAACCAGGCAGGACAATCCTTATTAATCCTCCACTGGGACTTTGTCCTCTCTGTAATGCTCCACACATTTATCTCATACAAGCAAAATATAGCTGGCTAAAAAATACCCAGAAAGGAAAGGTCACATTTACAAAGCAGGAAATATTGCCTTCCTCCCAAGAACAACGAAGCATCCAGTAAATCCTTAGTAATGAAGAAACAATAAATTTCTGCCAGTATATACTGGTCTTATGAGAGAGGAAAGTTAAATTACTGCTGTCTGACTTGGTGACATGATCCCCAGGCAGCTGGAGGAAGCTTTTGCCTGGTTGCTTATTCTCATTCTTTAGCTTCAGTGGAAGATGAATCGGGAACAGATGGGAGGTCCAGTTTCAAATCCATCATTCACCACCCCTTTTCCCGAACAAAAATCATTAGGTCGCCTTCAGGGTTCGTCAGCACTTGCCGGCTGGTCTGGAAGGCTAGTTGTGTTGTTCGGGAGTCACTCCGCAAGGCACTGCCGTCACCCTCCCACCCTGCTCCATATGCCTTGATGCGCTGGGATGAATCTGAATCAACCATCTCTAAACATTTGCGCGAACACTGACACACACTTTCCCCTCAGACATTTGCAGAAAAATGGAAGAAAACCTAATCTGTATGCGGTCAAACCCCCTCGCTCTGGCTTTGTGTGTCACAGAGTGCTACAATAAATAGAGGAGCAGGCACTGCGTATCTGGCTCTGCCAGAGGAACAGTAGCCATTTGTAAGCTTGGGGTGTGATTTGACTTACCGTACAAATTTCCCAAGTGAATTAAGCACTGTAGATATCAAATATAGACCTACACAGAAGAAAAAGAAAACATCAGGAAAAAAAAAACCTTTGCACCTTCACCTGGAACAAACCAGATGGATGTGTGGGAAGCACTCTGTGGGAGTTAGTGATTTGTCTCAAGTTAATTGTAAGGCATCTTCTAGGCCCATTAGAAAAAACCTCTGCCATAAGGAAGATGCCATAGTCAGAGTTTTCTCAACCAGTTAGCTGTCATACCTGTTAACTTGTCTTTCCCAAATTAAAAAGGAATTTCTTCTGGTGGAAAAAATGCTTTGTTTATGACTTTTTCCCTATGTACTTAGATGTGATGAATTTGTAAGAGATTTCTAGGGAAGACAAGTTCTCCAAGAACAAAGCAAGCAATCATGACAGTGGCATTTTCTTTAAGTTATGGAATCTTTTATAATAGCTCTAAGACTTGATTCACTGACCTAGTAAGGCATACACTGCTTGTGCATGGTGTTTTCATTTCCTTGACTTTCACCAAGGATTTACAGCAGTCTGAAAGACCAAGGTGTTAGAAACAGGGTTACCTAAGGTGGGAACTTCTGTTGATTTCATCAGGCAATTATCCTTCCTGAACTATTTGCAGCTGTAGTTCATCCTAATTTAGCTAACACATAGTACTTGATAATCAGTGAGATACTCCTCAGGTTTGGAAATAGATTTTTACACTTCATCTCTGTCTGTGTGTTTGTTTCATGCATTAGACCACCAAGCTGCCTCCCTAATGAACAACAGAAAGGACACACACAGTTTTCCAGGAGAGAAAAAAAAAAAATACAAAATCCTTCATGATCGGAGTCCCTGCCAGGCTTTGTGAATCCCATTGCATTTGAAAGCAGTGAAATCATCCCAGTTTCCTAGGGCTGTATAACATTTTCAGTAGATATGTCAGTCTCACTACTTTATTGGTCATATCCTCCATTTTTGTAAATTGCTCTAAATCCTAAAATTCTCTGGGTAGAAGTCCTTCTTCCTTACTTTGAGGCAAGACATGTTTTACCAAGACTACACTGGAAATGTGTTTGCCTAATAATATATTCTTTATTCATAGCTTAACATACATCTCTAATCTCCCTTCTGATATTTCAGTCAACTACTTTTTGTCCAACAGTCTGTGGACAACAATCAATATATATATATAAATCAATATAACAAAAATCAGTTTTATAACAATCCATTTATTTTCAAAATCTTGAATAATGCCTCCCCTTCAGTCTCTTCTTTTCCAGACAGAACAAACCCAAATTTTGAACCTTTCTTTGCAGTTCTTTCTTACTTCATCTGTGGGGCAGTTGTCCTCCAGAACTTGCTCCCATTGCATGATTCTTAATATCTGTTACCAAAAACTTAATACAGGACATCACCTCCAGAGGCCTTTTTCAACTTAAACTGTCTTACAATGTTTTTTTTCTATAATCTGAAGCCTTCAAAGAGCCAGAGGAAAATGCATAGTTATCCTGCCTGTCTTCTGCATCAAGCTGCTGTTCACGAAGAGAATACGATCTCTTTTTCGCAGAGCTTGTATTGCTGAGCCCTGTTATATAACCCCATATTATATGTTTTCTAGAAGCCCTGTTGGTGAGCTAGATAGTCCCTTTTTTGTGTTTGTGCAACTGAATTTCTCGTATGTGCCATGCTTTACACTTCTCTTCACTGCATCTTATCCTATTATTATTAAGCATAAAAGATTAATCCAGAAAAAGATCAAATGGCAGTAGGTGGAAACTTTTGTATAATTCTTGTATCTTAATTATACCTAGAGGCTGATAGTCATCAAGCTATGACTAATTTGATAATGTTTAATTAATTTTTAGCAGCAGAGATAACTTAGGCTGAAATTCCGTTGTCCCTGTTTGAAACCTTTGACATAGTGGTGTGACACCTTAAGAGGTGCCAGATAACACAAGACAGAGCTGACTCATGATGTTCAAAAGTGTAGTTAAACACAAAATCAAGCTTTCTACAGGTATATAAAAGTTCAGATATGGTGCCTGAGTCCAGACATAGTTTAGCAGTTGACCAGAAATATGATGTTGGGTCCAGCATGCACCCTGAGACTCACCATGTTGGAGGCAGAAGTTTCGAGCAGAACCATGACTGGCCCACAATGATGAATGTTAACAGCATAAACCACTGGAAAAAACCCCCAGCAGTGGGAAAGTCATATTATAGGAGCAGATCCAAGCCTAACACCACTCATTCAGTGCGGCAGTTGGCACAGACACTGTCTCCTGGTGCACACTGTGCTCGCAGTACCCTACTTGTCCAGATGGGAGAATTACCCAGCTCGGATCAGAGGAAAGCGGAGAGCACACCCCAGCCTCACCAGGCCCAGTAGGGTCTGTGTCTCCCACTACTGCTGTCCATTGGATCTGCTATGCAGGTGCGAGGCAGCATATACTCACTCAGATGGATAGAAAAAGCCGTTAACTTCAACAACTCTGGTCCACGTGCCCTTCACGCAGGGCAAGTCCAACCTGAACAAGTTTCCCTGACCTCCTTCCATGTACACAAGCCTTCCTCAGCCTCCGCTGTGGCTGCCAAACCAGCCTGTGCCAGTTTTCCCTAACTTATCCTCCTGGTAGACCTTACACACAGCTGTTCCACCCCTTGTGCTTTCTCCTCTAGGAGCAACCAGGGCTCAGCATGGTATTCCAGATATAGTCGCACCATCACTTTGTACTCTGCAATGATTTGCTTTGTATCACTACCTTGTGGCATAGAATTCAGATTTTTCTGTCTCCATTGGATATTATTTATCTTGGTAAGCTGAAGGCACCTGTTCTTCTTTTCCGAAGTACTGCAGGATGAGGGCTCACTGTCATCCTATGCTCAACTAGTCCATTTGCTTTTCCTCTGTTTTTTCCACTGCAGAGTTCCCGGCCTAAATGAGAAAAATCTTATGATTAGTCCCAAAGTGTATGAACTTGCCCTTTGTTAGCCTGAATTTCATTCGATTTCTATTGGTTTCCCTTGAAGGTCATGGAGTTCATTTGCACAATATCCCAATGCTCCACTGTACAGTTATCTCCAAATTTTGTACTATCAGCAAATTCCTGCAGCACCAAAGTCCTTAATGAAAATATTACACAAAATTGAGCCTAAGAACAATCCTTAGGTAACTTGGCTAGGAGCCTACTTCTAGTCCAACCCTTCCCCATTTAATATTCTCTTTTATCCAGTTCTTCCCTCATTTTTCAACCCTATCTTTCTCTTTTTAATTCAGAAATCTTCATGTCATCAAATGTTTTACTGAAGAAGGAAAACTAGAAGATATGATTTTTCCTTGTATAGAGGAACGTTTGTTTTACAAAAAAAGGAAATATTATATTTGCTTAGTATGACCAACTTTTAGCAAACCTAGGTTGTGTGTTGCCCTGATTTCTACTTAAATCCAGGTCTTTTTTTGTTCTTTTCCTCTATCTTCTTGTTCTAAACCTCTTTACACAGCTAGGATCAGACCAATGGAACTACAGTTTCTTGGAATATCTTTTTTCCTCCCAGTTTTCAATACAATAAAACATCTTCTTCACATCAAATGACACATCTGTAATTGCCCTTACTGGAGGTCTTGGCTTTACTAGGCAACTGACTACTCCACCAACAAAGATGCGGCTCTGGGTCCATTTGCTCTTTCTTTACTCTTGTATTAAAATGACTCAAGAATGTTTCATTGTTTTTCTATATCATATGTTGCAGCCGCTTACTGCAGCTGGTCTGAAGGTAAACCTGTCATTTGTGCTGCTGTTGGTACCCTGCTCTCGGTGACACTGCATCATTTGATGGCAGATGAACATCTGATACATAGTTGTCCCCTTCTCTTTTTTGGTACTCATTTATTTTAACCCAGTTACTGGGAACATTTATCTTATGCCCTTACACTGCTCTTTCTGTCCCTTCCTCCTTCCCCCTCAAAAAACAGAGATAAATTCTTACTTTGTAGATAGAGACAGGCAGGCTAAGATTGCTTTGAGCATTAAAATTAATGAATCCCACAATTAAGACATTTCAAAAACAATGTGCTTCTTTATTGCTGGTAAAAGTTTTAACAAAACAGTCTGGTGTGTTACCTTATCATGTCAGTTCAAGTACGTAGACATTTCTTTCAGTGTAAATGGCTATGCCGTTCATAAAAAGGTGTATCTACTCTATGGCAATTTCAATAACCTCCCATAATTTCTATTTTATGTGTTATGAGGATGGTTGATGCCTTTTCATGTTATGATCTTGTATATTATGCTACATTATGGTTATTCAATAAAGAATAAGTCTTTTTCAAAAAAATAAAGCATGTAAGTGGTTTAGAGTGTATCTCCCTGGTGTCTGCTATGGAATATACTGCCTTGTGGGATTTTAGTCTCTTTCTGCTCTTGGGGGAAAAGGATAGAATTTTTAAAGGAAAAAAAAAAAAATTAAAGCAAAGAAGATACAAAGATGACTAGGTCTTGAATTAGTGCAAGTTAATATAATCTCCAATGATCTGACTAGTTTCATTTTTTCCTCAAAAATGTTGTAATCAGGCAATAGTGTAAGTTTTCGTTTGTGTTTTATTTCTATTATTATTTTATGTTGTATTATTCTATATTGGGATTTCAATAGAATAAACTAAAATCCCAAACCAATAGGCATTCTTCAATCTGGGAATCAAGACAAATCTAAAAACTACTAAATGGAAAAAATATTATAGGAACAATGGGAGATCAATAAAAAATCATAAGTCATTGCAAAGATAGCAAAGAAGCAACTTAGTTTGGACCAGGGATCTCTGAATCTTCCCATTCAGATACCAGCAATCCTATACTTTTAATATGTCTCTGCTATTGTATTATAAATTATTCAATAGCTGATGATCATGTGAAGGTTTACATACACAACAGTTACACCTGGATGTATCCACCAGAGCTTATCAGTCATTACTTTATAGGTACTTTCACAGGCAGCACCAGGCTTGTGAATCAAAAGTATCCTTGCACTTCAGGTGGAAAACATTTCAAATTTGTCCTTCATTTTACCTGGACAATAAAATTAGGACTCAAAATCACAGTGCATCCAGTGGCAAGACTGCC
Organism: Astur gentilis; assembly: GCF_929443795.1. Taxonomy (NCBI): domain Eukaryota; kingdom Metazoa; phylum Chordata; class Aves; order Accipitriformes; family Accipitridae; genus Astur; species Astur gentilis. The sequence goes on from NC_064888.1 coordinate 32,047,711, forward strand.
ATGATGAAATTAAAAAGATACCAGCAAGCAAATCAGAAGCATCTAACCCGTTTTTAAAACCAATAAAAATAAATCCTGATCTCCATGAAGGAGGAGGCCTAAAAGATAACCTGCCTTGAAGATGACCTTCAAAGGGAGAAAAGAAACAAAACCTGAGACTAAGTACAAGCACAGAATGCCCCCAATAAGCAAGACTTACAGAGGTCATTCTGCAGACAGATTAGTATAAATCAACCTTTAAACAATTGTTTATAGTCCTTGCTGGATAGTTCCTGATTTACCACAGTTACCCAGGAAAGTGCCAAACTAAGGTAAGGTCAGGTAAATTATGTTTAATTGTGTTGTGGAGAGATTCACGAAGTTCTGGGGTTTAAAATAAAAGGTTTAAAATGGTTCACGTAACTTACTAGCACAATCCTCTTGCAATATGTCTGTGTGGAGTTTCTGCAGACCTTAAGTGTCCATCATGCAAATTGAAATGGTCATTTGGAGGAGAGATAACAGCTGAGACGCAAGTCTGTCCTGACTGCTGATGCCAGCCTTTGGTAGCCTTTGTGGATTTAGACAATACCAGGCTGCTCTCTAAAGGTTTTGAATTTAAAGCAAAAGAGTAATAAGGGTAGAGGGTTAAATCTCAGAAGGGAACAGAGAAGTCTATATAAAATTTGGTTTTGTTACTGAGAACTTCATATGTGTACATACATATATACAGGTGTGTGTATACTTGCATGTATTTACATACATAAATATATGTATGTTCCTCTCCTCAGTAATGTTGAATCCTTTAAATGAAACATTTAAATACAGCACTGAACAAAACAGGAAAGGAGGGACACTGTAGTATCAAATGCACGATGTTAAGTAAAGTGAATAGGGTGTTGCAAGCAAAGGTAAACTGTGAGCATTTCTTTCATTCTCCAGATTCCTCTTTTGTTTGGCTAGCTAAAAATGTATTCCTAAAATACCATAAAAATTTCCACTCCAACTGTCTATGTGATCTATGTTCTCATTGAACTATTCAGCTGGGTTTAAGGGTAGGACATTTTCTAGGGACATTACTGCACTTTTAGAAACAGGGCTCCTTTCTCTGCTGAGTCCTTTTTCATTTTTCTTCTAGCTCAGACAGGAGAGAGAGAAAAAGATCAACATGAAGACAACTCATTTCTTCCTTCAGTTACCTATAAGAAAGAATGAGGGAAAGGCCCAGATAAATTGTTACCTTTGAAACTACTTCATACTGTGGAATGGATATCTTATAATTAGCTAGAGATTGATAATATCCACAGGCTGGGACGCTGGGTTGATGAGTGCTTTACAAATATACAAAAAGCAGGGTTATCTAATGCTTTTGTATTCATAGAGTAAGTCCTTCTGCCCTCTCTAGGAATGGTGAGCCTGCACAATGAGACAATTTGACCCTCAGGATGGCTTACAGAATTGCTAGTCCCCTCAATTACCCTGCTCACATATGGGGAGCTCAAAGAAATGCATCACACCATAATATGATTGTCCCTCATTCAATCTAGGAAGATCATTATCTCTGGAGTTAATAGTACAATATTTAACCCAGCAGAGTGTATTTAGACTTGCTATTAAACAACAATATTGAACTAAGCAATAACCAGCCCTTGTCTCAGCTATTTATGATTCCAGCAATATATTATATGCATCACTGGCTTTCTTTTCTGGCATCTGTAAACTCTACTGACTAGTTAAATGCTCCAGCATTGATACTAGAAGCAGCAATCACTACATGCCTATTTGCTGCTAATGAAGGAAACAGATCCAAGACCTAGGGTCACCTTCCTTTATCTACAATGCATTCTAATTTTTCTAAAAGAAGGTTTATTTGCTAGGAAGTGGGGGGCGAGCAAGGAGAGCTCTGCTGGTTTCATTGTACAATTTACATGAGACCTCCCCTGGTACTTATGCCTGCAAAGGCAGAAAAAATTGAAGTGTACAAAGCAGAGCTTCAGTGCTTCTTCATCTTGAGTCAAGCCACATGCATGTAAGTCACTGCTAGCAGCTTCTATCTACACATAACCAACACTTTTTTCAGCTCTTAACTCTTTATGCTACAAAACAGATGACAGAAGACTCATCAGGTAAATCCCATCCAGCCAGGAAAAAAAATTGCACTTCTGTCTTCCTTCACATTGATTACTTACAGTCCCCCAGCCGCTGTCAAGGGACAGCACTGGCAGGCAAGCTGGTTGTCCGTACAGCGTAGTGGGCTCTCCCACCACCCTTTCTGAAAGAAAAATTCTTTCCTGTAAATTGAAAATATAAAAATCTTGAAGTGTGTAAAAAGCCTAGATTGGTACTTCCTCAAGCTAGACAAATATAAGACCTGTTGGGCCACATGAGGGTACCATGGTTATATACTGTTTAGATGGTGCTCCACAAATGCTGTCACAATGGTTTTACTTCCTTAGTATCCCCTATACTTCAGCCAAATCTGTTGATTTTCCCTTCTTCTGCTTCTGAAATGTCATGTTGTCTGGTTGGTGCTAAATACCCGTCATGCTCTAGCACAGAGGCAACCGTATTTCAGGTGGAAGGGTGGACGGTATTTCTTCATCATGAAGTACCACATATACAAATAAATCAATAAAGAAGTAAGTTAAGAAGAGTTCAGGAGCATATACATTAATGCTAAGCTGACAAGCTGTAGGCACAGAAAGCTTTCCTTTATTTCTCTCTCCTTCCTTGTCTTGCCAGAAACAGCCCCAGTCCCACCCACAACCCAACACTTCACAGCAGTGATTAAAGTAAGAGATCTTTCCTTGAGCAACTGACGGCTGAGGGTACCATGGAAATGGCAGATGTGGAAATCTCAACTGTCATCCTCCTAATGAAAGGCTGCAGTGATGATGAACACAGGCAAATTCATTATGAAAATGAGTGTTGATACCTGATACGGGTGCTAAATAGATCCCTTGTTTTATCTCATCTCCTTTTTCCTGCCTTAGTAAGCTCCTTGCTCAGCTCATCGTCTGCAGCAGGGCAGAACCTCCACCTACAGATGATATTGAGTGAGGATAGTTGATTAGTGTGGAAGGAGATCATTTAGATTTGCACTGGATGGAGGCCGGAGATACGAGCCAATGGAGAAGGGAAAAAGTAATTGAAATTGCTTGTAGATTTACAGGGAGAGGACAATACAAGGAAAGTCTAGGAATTACAAGGATAATAAGGACAGGCTAAGAAAAACCCCAGACACTTGAATACTTTCTTCCTACAAAGATGTGGATTTAAGACACATTGCTATCTGTTAGGAAAGAGTTTAAACAGTCTCAGAGAGAGCCCTGAGAATGAAATACAACCAGAGCCACAACAATCTGTGCTTTTCCCTCTATTTTACTCATTTCCAGCAGCAGTGTTAAGCAGGATGTAGTTTATGGTACAGTTAAAACTGAGCTTAAGAGCACTGCACAAATAGCCTGAAAGACGTGTACATGTATGCAGAAATGTGCAGGTAAAATATCACGAAAGCTCAACCATTCAACAAAATGGCTTTGAAAGGTTATATTATACACAGCTGTTTATAGATTTTTTTAAAGCCAAAAAGACCTGTGGTGATCCTGCAGCCTCAAAGTCTCGATAATATTAATGGTAACACTTCACCTAGAAGTCCCTCTACTCAGCTCAATAACTTCTGGAGTGGTTAAAACTCCCCTCTTAGAAAGAAATCTCATTGCAATTTAAAGATTGAAAGTGATGGAAAACCTTCCTTTTCCTCTGAGCAGTCAGCCAAGGTTGTTAATTATCTCTGCCGTTAAGAAAATAAATAAATCGGCAATAAAAAAGATCTCACTTTTATTTTTAATTCTTCTACTTTCAATTTCCAGCTACTGTTTCTTGCTACAATTTTGTCTAAAATTAATGAGCCCTCTTCCACCTCTGCACTATATACTAGATTTCCCCACTGGACATACATAGAGAATGTGATCAAGTTACCTTTTAACCTTATTATAGACAGGAGTAGCAAAATCTCTCCTATGATGCTTCCCCATTCACTTCTTAATGCTGAACTTTAGGGACCACTTCTACAAGTGAGAAAGCAATTTATTCTCTTTGGCAATGCAGAGCTCTCTTGGGGAATTCTGCAGTAAGTGACAGAAATGGTGGCTGTTCTCAGACACAGAGATCTGCCACATAGGTGAGAGCTGAAACCACCTGCTCAGTTTTATGTACCTCAATATTCAACTTGTGGAAACACCTTTTCCACACTCAGGTCACAGAAATCCTTAGCCTAGACATGAAGATCCAAGTCTCAGCTCTCACATTTCTTGGCCAGCCGTTCCCCAGCTGCATCAGAAGAAAGAAAACATGGACTTAGGAAATGATGTGAAAGTGCAGGGGACACCAGGCAAGAAGGGTTCAGCTGGCATGTCTTATCTTTACAAACCTTGACATTCAGGGTTCCTTTCCTCCTTTTGAAATCAGTGACACCTGGACTAAGAAATCCCATAAATGTACAGGATCAACCCATAAACTTAGGCAAGTAAAATATTGTTAGAGAAATGTGAGCTGGCAGTCTTATTCATTTGAAAGAAGTTTACAACATAGAATTACGTCCTTAGTCTACATTCCAGATTGCACTGAATAATGCGAATACCAAACCCTCTATCAGAGGGCAAAATTAGCTTAGTGGGTTGGTTGGTTGTTGGTTTTTTTCTTTCTTATTTTCCCTCTTCTCTAGCCTTCCCTCTAGTAGATAACAAATAATTTTTTCAATTTTTGTTTTTCTTAAATCTCACCAACATTATTCCATTTGTGTTGTTGCTGAGTTTTGACAAGGGCTTGAGAGACAGAGATGTAAAGAGATGTTGGAAAAAGTCTTTGACTATCTCTTTGAAGCATTTCTTATTTTTCAGATTTTTTTTTTTGAGTTATCCATATAATATCCGCCCACACAATGCTTTTCAGCTACTACAAACAGGAAGCACTTTTTATGCAATGTTTGTGTTTGACTGTAGAGCTTCTTAGCAACATAAGAGAAACCATTTTAAGTCAGTAGGGATTTAAGGGCATAAACCTCATCGACTGTGAAAGGAAATTAGGACCTTAGCTCTCTGCTGTGACTTTTACAGCTTAACCTGCTCCCAAAGAAAACCATCATGCTGTATCCAGGTACACCAGCAAGAGTAGACCCCTTTCACTAAAGCAGGTTGAAGTAATTTAGAACTAAATAAAGAAGCAAATAATATCCACGCATGAATTTTTGCAGACTTGTAGCACTCCATACTGTTCCAAGGAATAGTCCCTTATCCTGTGACTACCTGTCTGTTAGAACTATTTAAAAGTTTCAGAGCTAAACAGCTACAATGCAGTTGCTTCTGTGGTAAATCTCTGCAAAGTCCACCCCACTCTGTATTGGACAGAGCAGTGGAATTCAGGACAAAAAGACATAAAATTCTTTAAACCAGGGTAGCCAGCTCCTAGCCCTTACAGCTCTTTAGAGAAGAGACATGGGGTTCTTAAACACACCAAAGGTAGGAGTCACACACCAATTTAAGCTGTATAAAACCATATACAAATTACGCATCCAACTTCTTAGCCTGGCATCTAAGTTTCCTCTCTGCAAAGGAGAGACAAGTGACTTCCAAAGGTACCTAAAACAGATGGATTGAATTGCCATGTGATTTTCATAGGGCAGAGAAGGTTCCTAGCTAATTCACCTGCTTTAGAGACATACATTTTTGTTTAAATTACAAGATGTAAATCTTCATTGCCATCAATTTAGGTTTTACATCTCACACCAACTTCTCATCCTAGGAGAGGAATTTTACTGAAGAAAAAGTCATACAAGTATCAAATAATTAACACAAATTAAAAAAACCCACCTACTCAAGAAGCATGGTACACTCTACCTTCCCCAAGAACAGGTGTAACATCACAGATATCAGTTCATCAAGTCATTGTAGTCCCTAGTGCTATGCTAAGAAACCATAGATATAAGGAAGAAAATTACTTACTTAAGCACTTTGTGACTTACACAAAATGTTCCAAAGCTAATATTATGGGGAAACTTCACAACTGCCTGAATATGTGTCTCCAAAAGTATTAATAAAATCTCAATGAAAAGCCAGGGTGGGAAGTCCTTAATCATTACTGTGACCTTAATTGGCATTGATTTGTCATCCAGCCAAGAGCTCCTCATTTCCACAGGGAATACCTATTTTCACAGGAGTAGAAATGACATCAATCCAAAAGGCAAATGAAGCTAAAATTAAGAATTTTTTTAGGTGGTTTCTGAATAACCCAATAATTGACAGGAGCATTACTCATCACAGAATCTGAGAAGAAAGTCTCCTGAGAGCAATCCTTTTTTTTCCTACTGAAAAATGCACATATGTTTCTTTTCATTCTTTCCTCTGGGCATAAGGCGTCAAAAAGGAATAGAGCTTCCTAAACATTGCCACAGTTTAAATGCACTCCATGCTTGGATATGAAATTAGCCATTCCAAGTAATTGCAAGTAGACTGTACACATCCATACGTAGTAAGTGACAGAATGTATAAATAGGCATCTCCAGGAGGAAAGAAAACTCTAACAGACACCTCAGGATTATGCACAGAGTATGTAGATGCGCAAGAGCAAGTCAATGCAATCCAGCCACTTTTAACTGATGTAATGTCTCATGCAACACTGGTGTCACAAAGCCAATTTCATGAGCTAACATAATTAATACTGTGGGTTAATCCAAATTAAAACAAAAGATTTCCAGTGAATCTTGGTCTAGTTTTCATCCAGCTCCTAGAAGACTAAATTTAGCTGTCACCTGTGTACAACCATGGGTAAGTCCCATGATGACCCTGGACCTCTGAAACTGAAGGCAGGTTTTGGATGGAGTCTACTGGGCTCTGAAGCAATTCACCATGACTTGATGACCTGGAAGAATAGGAATAATAAATCTGGCCTGGCTCAACTGTGCAGCTGGTGGTTTGTTTGCAGACAGCACTCGCTTTTCCCTGTGAATGAGATGAACCTGTGACCCTGTATGTATCAACCAAGCATTTCAATTCATCTGGAAGTCAGAAGGGATTAGCAGCTGTAGCTCCACTCTCTAACTGTACGTGGCTTGTAATTAGGTGGAGTAGATGCACGGGTTATGTTGCAGTTCTTGACATTTGTAATCTTCACAAGCACTCATTACAAGGAAAAAACCAAACAATCCAAGGGGAGAGCTCAATAGGAAAAAAAACAGCAGTTATTTTAAGCTGATTCAGTTGCTTTTCCTACTGCCCTTTCACACTAATTCTCTCTGTTGGATGACACAAAGGGAACTGGCCAGCTGGTGAGTTATTTCATTCAGATTTGTCCCATTCTGACTCCTCCAATGATATGGAGTAAATAATTTATTTCCTTGGATTGAGTAACAAACCAATAAAGGGTCTAATTTTGCAGAGGCATCATATTCTGTTGAGGAAAGATTTATAGAACTTAAGGCAACAAATAAAAGAAAAAATAGCTTTCTTGGAGAAAGTAAGAAACTGGACTTCTGGCTGGAAGCAACCTCAACTCCTGCTGCAAAGCCTGATCCAGAGCAAGTCTTTGCACCAGGTTCAGGGGATCTCACACCAGGGGCAAAGTACTCAGCAAGTCCCAAGATTGAGCATTTATTCCCAGAGTCACCATCAGTGGGTTAGAAATAACTGATCTGTAATGATAACACATATAGGAAAAGTAAAAAGAAATCAACTTCTGTTTCTTCTGACCTAGTTTCAAACTTGATCTAACATGCCTTGTTTTTTTCCTTGACTTCTTCAACTCATCCAGCTGCTTTTCTTTTCCTCCTCCAAGGCTTGCATTCCCTGAAAGGCTGGGAAGATGTATGTAATAAGCAAATCACTAGCAAAATATCAAGTTTCGGCTCACCCTCTGCCCTCATCTGTTCTGATATGGATTGTGCCAGTCTGCATCTGACACCTCGGTAATTTCACAAACCAAAGATCAAAGAAAGAGGGACTAGCCCATCACATAAAGACAGCCAAATCAATACTATCTGTTTTACCGATGTAGGGTTCAACCAATTGCTATGTCTACCAGTGTGAAGTTAAGCGTTGTATTAAACCATTAATATTCAGGGTGGCAAAGAGAAGTTTAAGGAGAAACATAAAATAAAATAGTGCTACATTTTAAGACCTCCCAGAACATCTACAACAAATTTGTTTCTTGTTTAGTCAGACACTGAAGAACTTCAATACCCAAGATCAGAGATTGTCTGGCTGGTGACGAAAGAATTACCTTATTTGAATAGGGGAATAATTTAAATTTCCTTCATTAAATATACATTTATATTGTATAATAATTTTGCTTTCTTTCCATTATATATTTTTTTATCCCATCCCAGAATCAGAAGCTACGAATCATCAGTGCCACACAGATATCATTATTTAATATACCTGTTGATTTCTTTCCAGAGTTTCTCTTGTCTTTGTGAAAGAGGCCTGAGGCCCAGCTATTAATCAGGCTCCTGGCTTTTCCTTAATGGTGTGACAAAGAAGGAACCATTTTTATTTAAGGAAATTAGAGCTTCCTAGTTAGGATCCATTGGGATATGTAATCAAGTTGAGGTATCCAGGAGAGGATCCACATTCAATCAAAGTGTATCTATATTCCCGTTATACCAATATTTGTAGGACTAAGCAGTCATTACAAAAATCAAACTCAATTTAAGAGAAGAAAATTTACTCAGTTTAATTTGACAAGGGAGTGATTATATTCTTACAAAGATGTAATTTCTTTTTTGAGATCAGAGTATACTTGGAGAACACAGTTAAGATTTCAGTCCTGTAGCTCCTTCTTCAGACCCCACAGGTTACCATAGATGCAACACCAGTAAAACCCACTATCAGAGAGCAAAACTGCTGCATTGCAGTCACTCCAACTGTAAGGGTCCTACTGCACCCTAGGTGATAAAATCAGTGTTGCCGTAGGATGGAGTTCAGCTGTGAAACACATTACCACCCTGCTGCACCAGAACAGAGCACTGTTGAATAGATGGCTTAATAATTTGCAGTAACATTTAACAAGCTAGACACCTTTAATCTGAGCGCTCTAACATCTCAGGCATGAGAGAAATTCAAACCACAATATTAGTCTCCAGTACTCATTGTATTTAATGCCAGACTGGCAGCTTTTGAAAGGCAAGCCCTGTTACTGATCCCTAGGTGTGTGACCCCTTCAGCTCTGACCTCCACATCCTGCTTGCTCCCTAAAAACTCTCTTGGGAGGCTGCTGTCAGGAGCAGCAATTAGCGTTGATTGAGATGAGATTCATTACGATGCAGACACTTGTCTAAGAAAAACTGGACTAGAACCATTAACTCATTTTACTCAGATAAATGAACAGCCATTGGTGACAGCTTTCAGGTAGTGCCAACAAAACTGGCTCTAAACTGATAACTTATGTAGAGGTCTCTTCATCTTGAACCTTATGTTCTTAGTTTGAGGGAGAAAACGGCAAGATGACAAGGAGTTTCACTCTTTCCTTTGTTATCAACGGGCAACAATTTAATGAGCAGTTAATTGAGACTTCAGCCACATTCATTATCCATCTACTATTATTGCGCTTACCTCGAGCAAGGCATGTATTCTTTGCCCTCAGCCTTCCCTTAGCTTAGATGTCTCGTAGTGGTTGTCTGACCAGCTTCCACTTTACTGGCTCAGGACCCTTGATAAGAATCACTGGCAATGCTGGTTTGCAGCACAGAAAGAGTTAAGAGTCCCATAGATTGTTTAATAAAGGTAGTGTCATTTTCAATTATACAGCACAAACACTCCAGTAAATTCTACGTCACATCACCAAGGAAACTCACTGCAATAATTCAGTCAAAGCCAAAGAGAGGATTTCTACATCAGTTTAATAATAACAATGTGTTCTTCTCTATTGCCCTTTATCCAAGGATATCAGTGCTTTTCACCAATATTAATTCATTTTCTAAACACAACTTCAGAGTGTAATTTCAGGAAATTAATTGAGTATGACATTCCTATGTATCCTAACTGTTGATCCCTGGCCATCTCTCTGCAGAGCAAGAAAAATCCCCCCAAGCATCTCCAAAATCACATGGTGAGAAATTCCTTCCCCCACCCTATGCTTTGTGCAACTAGCATCCTGGACATGACAAATGCAAAAATTAAGGAAGTATAATATTCTTGCACCTATTTTGCAGTTCATCCAAATTCTCTTTTATGGTGCCCAATAAGAAGTGCACCAGCCTGGAATGCATAAAGCCAAGAGTTACAAAGGCTGCTGGGTAATGAAGGACATAAATAGTTGGATTCTTTTTTTAACTGTGCCTCTTACCCTACGTGTCTGTATGCAGTGCTCCTGTAATGACATAAAACAGTGGGTCATGATCTCCACCCAAAAATGTTGTGGTCAGAGAGAAAAAGGGCATAATAATGGTAATCAACTGAACAGAGCCACGGGCTCACAAGATGTTTCTTCTTTCCCCAGACACGCTCTATCACATGTGTCATGACAGCACATTTTCGTGATCCATGACTCAGTTTCCCTGTTCAGGAAAACAGACCCATTCTCTTTACTGCAAGTCTAGTGCACAGGCTAATTCTTTTATATCCTAGCACTGGAGACAAAGAAAAGCAAAGTATTGCCCAGGCACTTTAGGAACTGTTAGTACTGCAACTAATGGCTGCAGCTCATATTTTTAGTGCTGCCTTTTCCTCTAACTTGTTTTCCTTTCATTCTTTTCTCTCTATTCTCACATAGGTCAACTTGACCTACGCTTAGGTGACTGCAAGTCTCTTTATCGACTTTGTATCTTCAGTGAAGATTCATCCTTCCACTTTTCTAAATGTTAGTACTCTCTCTTTTCTTGGCAAATATGGATTTTTAACAGTGCCCTTGGCATGTTCAGATACAAATCCTTATGTGTTGAAGGGAACATTGCAGGGGGAAAATGGGAGAAGAAATCATATGTGTTGCCTCGAAAAAAGGACTGACCCACTGCACACAGTTTGAGAGTATTACCCCAAAACCAGTGCAGGACTGGCAGCAGCAGAACATGCAGGCTGTAACTCAGCTTTCAATGAGACAGCTGTGATTTCATGCACAGAGATAACTATTGATTTGATCATCACTGGAAGGGTGAAGCTGCAACTTCTCCCCTTCCAACCCATTTCCCTATAGTGCATCACCTTTCAGAAACTTGACATGCACAAGTAGCACATAGCTGAAATGCCACAGCAGACACAAACTGTGTTTTAGGACACAGGATGACCGTGGCTCGCACAAGAAATACAAACCTGCCAACTTGTTCCATAGCTGTAGGACATTTAATCCATACCAGCACTTGCTCTCAGCTGGGGCTGATCAGTGTTTATTCAATGCTAACTACAGTTCACTAGGAACAGAGCCAGCCCTCCTGGTTTTATTCAGTGTTAGTTTATGCATAAGAAAATCATACTGGATCAAACACAAGACCTTTTAGTTTGGTGACATGTGCCCAGCTCCAGCCAACGGCAGATGCTCAAGTGAGAAGGCAAGCAGAAATTATATTCCCCAGGAAATGTTCCTCCAGATCCAGTAACCTGTGGATCAGGGCTTTCCAGAGCAAGAATTGAGGGGTTTGTGATTTAACTCCCATAGTGGATTCTTGCTTTATAAATTATCCAGTTCATTTCTGGATCTCTTGGAAGTTCTTCATATCCATAAACTCCTGAAATGAGGTTTGATATCACAGCATATACAAAACTTCTGGTTTGCTGGGAACATGCCAGCAAGCAACTTCACATACCCACAGCTTGCCTCCAACGGTCTTCCAGTGGGCAGTGCATACATGCAGGTCTGATAAGAAGAGATGTATGTGTGCAGTCTCATGGGTGGTCTTTCCTCAGGCAATGTGCAAACAGTATTTTAGGGGAACTCGGCCGTTTCTAATGTGGTTCCTGAAGAATTAGAGACTCCAAGAGTGTTTGCAGTCATGCATTTTCCTGTTTCTCCACATCGCAACCTAAAAAAAGGGAGAGGTAAGCAGCAGGGCATCTCAAGTTTGTCAGTGACGTGGAGAATTTTATTTTAAGTAGACAGCAGAGCAGCAAAACCCATTGCTCCGCAGTGTGCTATTAGTATTGCTTATTTTGTTCCCTTGCTAACTCAAGCTGGGGAGCGGAAAGGGGAGCAGAAATGCATGTGCGCTGGAGTCGTACTATTCTTCCCACCTTCTGCCTCTCCAGAGTCTGGTCCAAGGTCTGGCCTGCCGGAGCAGCCCTTCACCCCTCCACTCTCTCTTACAGGCCTGAGCAGGAACACGTACATGACGGTGATTTCCACTCACTTACCAGGACCCACCTGACTCCCTACTTTGTCAAAGGCCATTACAATGATCCACTTACAGTGAATGAAGTTGGTATCCAGCACCATTGCATTTTTCTGGCTTCCCTTTCCACCAAGTTTGATGTTCTCTTTCCCTCCCCGAATTGCAGTGGCTCATGCAGGAAGTGTGGCTGCATTTCCCTATGTAGCTGAAAAACTAGGGAGTAACTTAAATCATGATGAATTCTTGTAAGATTGACTGCCAGATGCCAGTATGAGTAAGAGCAGTGCTGCTGTTCTTCAGGACTTTGGGGGAATCTCTTTAGAGGAAATTTTTTGTAGAAAAATGAGACTGCAGAGCTGTGAAGCTGTCACTGCTGGCCTAAAGAGTAGTGCACAGCATCCAGAGAGATTAAAAATCCAGTAGTGAAACCTGTGCTCAAAACCTGGATCAAAACTGGGCAGAGCTAAAAATAAAAATAAAATAAAATAATCCCTCTTCTGAGAGGGCAGTTTCCTTCTGATTAACTGAGGGAGTATTACTTGTGTCTGGTCTTTCCTCCTGGAGTCTACATACTATATATTGATCTCCTATTGCTTGCACTTTATAGCATGCATACTTTTTAAGACCAATAAAATCCCATATACTTTAGAACTTATGGAAAATGGCTAAGATATAAAAAAGATTTAGAAAATGACTGAGATATAGTCATATCAGGCTAGTCCTGATTATCTTTTACAATTTTATGTATACACATGCAAACACAAACACATATATATATAAACTTAAACAGAAATAAAATTTCCAGCAATCAATTTTATTCTAGATTTTTTAAAAATCCTAAATTATACTAGGTTTGGATGCTAGCAATAGCAATGTGCAATTTCTCAAAGGGTTTGGCCTTATTACTAAGCTACTCTGGTAATAATAATGCCTGAATCCAAACGCTTGTTTACACGGTCTGCTGCCTCCTTGCATGAACTATTGACCATCTGTGTAAGAGTTTCCTGGGCAATGGATTGAACTCAAACATGTGATGATCCCATACTAGCAATAATGAAAAAAAAAGTTCTTCTTTTCCCCCAGAATCAAAGGCTTAATAAAAGTAACTCAACTTGAACTAGACTGTGTTGCTAGGAGCTATCAGGGGGGAGGGGAGGAGAATGAACACTGAGACATTTTTAAGGATGTATTTTCATTTACATAAAAGTTTCAAAGGTGGAGAAAAAGCATGGGGATGGGAATAAGGACTGAAATACAGTGAATGATAGATACTAATACTTTACATAAAATAGAAAGCCATTGCAGCCACAAATCTCCAAGGCGTGGATGTGTAGAACCACATCCTAATTTGTGAAGTCTCTTTTGACATCAGCAATGTATTGTAAGTGTAGTGCCTATTCAGAAGCATGTTAAAGGCTCTTACACTGGGTGTACAGGCAGGCAGGGGGTTAAAGGCTTTATGCGTTTTTTATTAAACTTTGGGAGCATGCTTCCATTACATGGCTCTCCTGTGAACCATGAATTTAACACAATTTACGCTGTGATTGCTGTGAGCATGCACACAATTTTTGCATTTTGGCTAACAAACAGTCACTCAATAAGGCATATTAAACTAGTGACTTCCCATCCCCAGTCCAGTCTTGCTGGTGGAAGTTTGGGAGGTTTGGGTGATTGTAGACTGCTGATCCTCTTAAAATGATGTAAACCTTTCTTAAACGCTTCTGCATGAAGACACTCCAGACTAAGTCATTCATTTTCATTTATTTACCATCTGTAATACACACAAACACATACCAATACAAAGTGCAGGAGCAGATGAAGATGCTCTGACTCCTTGGTTGTTTGCCTATCCCATCACCAGAGGTTACTGGCCACTAATTCAGGAAGACCAAAGGGGAACTTGGACATATCTCTCAACTGCTTCTGTTCCTAATTTGAGATTTTAGAATAAAATAACTTTACTAGACAGTTTAGTCTAGGAGCCTGTAAAACACAGCAGTGGAGGGACGGGACAAGTATGTTTTGCCACTCTGTCCTGGGGGCAGTGATCTTCAAGATAGGGGCAAGGAGACCTGGGAGAGTGGCAGTGCCTTTAACTCTGACTAGCTTTAGCAAAATTTGTCTCCCATCCGTCAAACCTACCCTTTTTATCAAATGCATTTACCAAACTTTCAGATTAGTTTAATCCAATCAATTCCGAATCACTTTCAAATTTATATCAGTGCAACTTTGCATCTAGGAAAACCTTTGATGAGCTCTTTACTAAGGCCTTGACTCTACAAGCACTCAAGTATACTCTTCATTTTAAGCACATTCCTCAAACCTATTGATCTCAATCCACTTCAGGGGATTATAAACATGTACTTAAAGTTGGAGACCTGTATCAGTGCTTGCTTAATACAAATTTGTCAATGCTGAAGTGGACTACATTTAGATACAATAATAATGAAGCTGATCCTTTAATATTTTCCTGATTTGCATAGATTTCTCACAGGCTTACTATTAAACATCTTTGGGAGCTTTGCTGTACTGGAAACCAAATTATTACAACAGAAATGTGTCTGAAACGGTAGACTGGATGATCAGATCAGAGCTCCTCTGTCTCTCTCCCATGTGATAGCCACAAATTCATAAGCATTCGGGAGTCAGGAGCAGCTCAAAAGGCTTCCTGGGAATAGAAGGAGGGAAGGAGGTTTTGCATGCCAGATAAGCAAGTGGCCATTGCATTGCTGGTCACACATGGGTGAATTCAGCATCCTTCAGGAAAAAAAGAGCTAGAAGACCCTAACTGGGTGGCACACCATGAGTATAGCTCCACAGTTTCAGCTGGACATGTACCTCAGTGCTCCTCGAGTTGCTCTTGAAAGACTTTAAAATCTCAGTAACATCACAGGGAGGAGGAAGAGCTACCTCATGCAGCTATTGGCATGGACAAAAAACATGCTCAAGTATATATAAGGACATCCAGCCCTTTCCAGCTTTTCTAATAGCATCTCTGGCCACTCTGACTCAGCCATACAGGCTTGGCTAGTGATGGCCTTCCAGTTTTACTCCCTGCCTGTGGGGATCAGTGCCTCAACATGTAACTGTATGTAAAAGGCAGCAGCAGCCTCCTGTTCAGGCTCTAGTGAAGAGCACACACGATGGCTGTCAGTCATATTACCGTCTTGCCAAATGACTCCTCTTGAACTCTTTCTCCTATCTCTCCCTTCCTGAGTAAAGGCAGGCACATTGCCATACTGAGGCAAAGCCAACAATCTGGTCCAGTATCTAACAGAGCACAGTAACAAACCAAAGAGAGGAAGGTGTAAGAGCCCACAACAAATCGATATGTGATGATTTCCTCTCTTTATCCAAGCTAGATCTCATCCCAATGCCTCATGCAGAAGAACATGGCATGAAAGATAGGTTTAAGATATGAATCACCAAGAGTAATATCTCTTCCTTAATGTTATTTAACGTTCAGCACCATCATTTTTATTTTTCATATAAGTGGCCAATCTATTTCTTGAGGCTTCGTATTGCCTAGACTTCAGCAATTTCCTGTGGCAATGAGTTCAAAAGTCTAATTACATACCATGCAAAAAAGTATTTCTTTCACTAAGTTTTGAATTTCCCACCTTCTAATTGAATTGAATGGCCATGCCATAAGAGAATCTTATCTTTCTTTTCTAGATGATTGTATCGGGTTTGCATGGCCAGGTTTTGGTAGCAGAGGGCTACAGGGGTGGCTTCCATAAGAATCTGCTAGAAGCTTCCCCTGTGTCTGATAGAGCCAATGCCAGCTGGCTCCAAGATGGACCCACCACTGGCCAAGGCTGAGCCCATCAGCGATGGTGGTAGTACCTCTGGGATAACAGATTTAAGAACGTGGGGAAAACCCTGGGCAACCACAGTTGCGGCTGGAGAAAGGAGTGAGAATATGTGAGAGAACCAACTCTGCAGACCCCCAGGTCAGTGAAGAAGGAGGGGAGGAGATGCTCCAGGCGCCCGAGCAGAGATTCCCCTGCAGCCCGTGGGGAAGCCCCTGGTGAGGCAGGCTGTCCCCCTGCAGCCCAGGGAGGTCCATGGTGGAGCAGATCTCCACCTGCAGCCCAGGGAGAGAGGGCCCCATGCTGGAGCAGATAGATGCCCTAAGGAGGCTGTGACCCGGTGGGAAGCCCACGCTGGAGCAGGCTCCTGGCAGGACCTGTGGCCCCGTGGAAAGAGAAGCCCATGCTGTAGCAGGTTTGCTGGCAGGACTTGTGACCCTGCGTGGGACCCACACTGGAGCAGTTCGTGAAGGACTGCAGTCTGTTGGGAAGGACCCAGTTGGAGTTCATGGAGAACTGTCTCCTGCGGGAGGGACCCCACACTGGAGCAGGGGAAGAGTGAGGAGTCCTCCCCTGGGAGTAAAGTTGAGCTGGGAAGAAGGGAGGGGTGAGGAAAAAGTGTTTTAAGATTTGGTTTTATTTTCTCATTACCCTTCTCTGATTTGATTGGTAATAAATTAAACTAATTTCCCCAAGTCAAGTCTGTTTTCCCTGTGATGGTAATTGCTGAATGATCTCCCTGTCCTTATCTCAACACAGAAGCCTTCCGTTGTATTTTCTCTCCGCATCCAGCTGAGAAGGGGAGCGATAGAGCAGTTTTGGTGGGCACCTGGCATCCATTCAGGGTCAACCCACCACAATGATTCATTATTTGATCTTTTATCTTGGCTTCTTTTATTCATCTCTTTTCTAAGCTATCACATTCTTCTCATGCCTCTTCACAGAGGAGTCTTCTCCAGTGCTTGATATTTTGCTCAGTGTTTTCTGAATCCCTTTTAAGTCAGCCATATCCTTTTCAAAAGCTAATGACCCGTACCTCATTCAACACAAAGACAAGACTGCAGCGCTGATTTACATAATGGCTTCATTGTTTAATAAGAGTGAGTCTTTTAAAAACACAAAATTAGTTCACTTGGACTTTTGTTTTTTTCAGCAAAGTCACCAATAGCCCAATAGACAAAAAAGCCCAGAGCTGTGACTGTACAACATTACAGCAGAATGTATCACTTTCATTTCAGAGAGCAGGAGAAGATAATAACAGCTGCTGAAAACTAGATGTGCTGCATAGAAGCGGGGCGGGGGGGGGAGGAGGATTTATTGCTATTGATCTATTTATCTATTTATTTATTTTTACTTTTGTTACCATGATCCAGTTATAATTCACTGATTCTGAGATTGAAAATTTGGAGGAAGGAGTCTTACTTGTTTGATATGGCAAATATATATTATTTTAAATATTATTCCCCTAGTGATTTCTTGTCAACCTCAAACAGTGCTCAAAAATAGATGCTTTAGGATTGCCAGAGTGAAAGAAATTCCTTCAAAAGCACACAGAGCAAAATAAGGAATAATTAGTTTCTGCCTCTCCTAATGCCAGAATTAGAGGGCATCACATGAAATTTCAGGCAATGGGTTCAGAGCAGCCAGGACTTCATCACATAGCTCAGATTTAAACTTTGGAACTCCTTTCCACAGGCTACTGAACATGCCAAAACATTACATAGCTTCACATTTAGAGAAGAAAAATCTATAAAACATTATTAAACACAAAGATGCCATCTCTGGCTCAGGAAATTCCTGAACCACAAGCCACTGTGTCTGGAAACATGTACAAGAAAAGCACTGCATGCTTTCTCTACCCTTAAGTTCTTCCTTATATATGTATATATAAACATAAAATATATATATAATTCCTTATATATATATATAGGGAGGTGTGTGTATATATATATGTTAGTAACAACTGCCAAAAGCAGAATAAAGGTCTAAGCAGTCACTGGCCTCACTCAGTATGGCTCTTCCTATCATTTATGTGTTACAGCAAAAAGGATTTGAATCTGGTGAGAGGTTTCTCTTTTTTTCCTCATCTTTTTCCACTACTACTGTCATTGATGTTACTATCACTTTTACTATTAATCACACCTTCATTATGAATCACAACAATCTTTGACATATTGTCTTTCATTTCTATTAATAATTTTGCTATATCTTATTTCAAATAACTTCATATGTCAGGGGAGGACCATACAGAACTGTTGTGTTCACCACGGAATATTTACATTAAAATCTCTGAAAAGCACATAATCAGTATAGACCAAGCACACAAGCAGCAAACGCAAAGTAGAGATGCACAGAGAAGTGGTGCAACTCACCTGAGACATTATATCAGGTTATTTCAGTCCCAACTAATTGACAGCACTGCCAGAGGCCAGCACATTTTGTAGCATGGCCTTGGCTTGCCCCAGATTTACCTCTGGCATCTTCCTTACTTGGACTTTGTCTCAGTGCTGGGACAAATGGCGCATGTGAGTGCCACCCTTTTACTCCCTGGTTTCCAGGAGGTAAAAGGATGGAGCCAGACGGGTAATGGAAACAGAATGAATTGAAGCTACTGAGGTGAGGACAAAGGTGCCAGTGGAGGTCCTTCAAGCGCAGAGAGCAGGGAAAGGTCACTTCTCCCTTCAGTGCAGAGAAGCTGAGGAAAAACTCCAAAACCAACCATTTCTGTGAAACTGAGCTCTTGGTAACAACTGCACATGTTTTGCTTCCACGTCCCCTTCCCTCAGACTGTGCAACCAAGCTCCTCTTCAGTTGTCAGAACAGCAGCTTGTGTGAGCTATTAGTCATGGTCTCATCCTCACCCAAAGTTGGGGTTTTTTTTATTTGTGTTTCTTTTTTTTTTTTTTTTTTTTTAATGAACTGTGACAAGCAGCACAAAGACTTGTCAGAGGTGTGAGGGGAAGAATTATTTTCTCCTGTAGCTCTGACAGAAGGAGAATGAGGCTGTACCACAGCATCCACAATACATCTTTAAGTTGACCAAGATAGCGCCCCCATAGCTCAAGAAGATGAGCTGGGGCCTTTCACATGAGGTTAAAAAATTATATTCCTGACAGTCCTGTAATTTGAATTTACACACCAATAAGTTGTCATATGTCCCTCTCAAAGGGGCTGGTCCCAAGTCCATGGATAGTAGATGGAAAAGTTTCCCCTTATCTTCAGTAGGTCTTGTATCAGTCCCCAACTGCTTCATAAACATCAAAATAGCTTCCAGAGCAACTCCAGTCAAACTGGATTTTGTGAAAACAAGTTTCAGAGCTGAAAAACTCTATGGGAATCTAAGAGGCCAAATTGCTCCCATTCCACACGGCCCCCGATGTGTCAGAACCTTAACCACAGGCTTTTCTGTAAGAGTGAAGGAAATTCCCTCCAAACAGGTAAACCTGAGGACCTCTATTTTGGGAGGTCCACTTCACAACATCTTCAAAAGCCCTAGATTTTGAAACCTTTAAAATCTCTCAAAAAGGGTGCTAGAAACCAAACAATCAAAAAAGAAGCATTCAAATCAGAGGACTGGTCCCATGAAATAGCCTGCTATTGTAAAGTGGGGGGTTTGGTTTTTGGTTTTGGGGTGGGGTTTTTTTTCCTTTTTTTTTCTCCCCCATTTTTTTGTTTTTAAACCAGAATAATTTGTGAAAGAGAGGGAGGGAGTTCTGTGCTCTCTATCCTACCCTTTGCTGCAGGTCTGTCACCATCTCCACAATAGCTCTCCAGCTGCCACCTCATTTTAATTCTAAACCCACCAAGAATTAAACATAGCCTCAGCTGAGAGCATCAGACCATCTCGCATCCCAGAGCAGGGCTTGGTTTGAGTGTTACCAGGTCACCCTGCAGCGCTCACACTTGCAAAGTGAGCATCACACCCTGCCATGCCAATCAATCTTTTAATCAACATTAAAGAGTTCAGGTCTGAGCACCAAGTCAGACTATCAATCAGGATTTATTGCCTTTTCATTTTGCTTCAGAGGCTGACAAGCAGGCTTGAGCACATTTCAATATGCTGATTCTTCTTTATAAAGCAATTACAAGCAGAGAAAAACAGAACAACCTCAACTGCTGGAAAAGCCCAACTGGACTTCTGATTTAGTAAGAAGTGCTTAGCACCGTTAATGAGAGCTACCAAACATCCTGCAGGATTTGATCTTACAGTACTTTAACTGAGCCCCGAGTTAGAACAAGGAAAGATATTTTCTTTTTAATCACTATTTTTACTTGCAATCACATCATTATGAGTCTCAAGACCAAATTCTGTGAATTCATTTCTCATTGATGAAAAAATAGATATTATTAACTTCTTTTAGCACTGCAGAAGTACCAGCCATCTTCATATCAGGCCAGTTGAAGGCTACTCCAGTTTGGATCAGTATGATTTTTACTCCATTGCCCTTGGTTGGTGGACCATTTACTCCAGTATATTATCTTTGGTAATGCTGAATACAATTACAGTAATCCAGAAATGAGCTGGACTACTTGAATTTGCTTCCTTGCTAGTATCATGTGTGTTAAGCTCAGCAGTGATTTTGGAGGATAGGGAATGGGCAGATGGTGTTATTCCACTGAACCTCTTCTAGGATTAATGACGGGAGGCTGTATTCAACTGTGGGACAACCCCTTGAAAGACACCAATGAGCAAAGCTGCAGTAATTTATTTTCACACCTACATGTTTCCCCCAGGCCCAGTTTACTGTCTGCTATTTCAGCTGTGCTTTTCCCAGCCTCCTTATGGCTCCTCTGAGCTGCCACCCACCCACTCTGGACCTATAGGTTGTCAGTCTCATGCTTCTAACACCTTCTTCTTCCTACACTTTCGGTGGTGTTTACAAAATAAGCAGCAGTGCCCTATTCCAGTAAGGCTTGTATGACCTTTAATTATTTTGGCCACAATACTAAAGTAAGGTCCCCCAGAGCAAAAAGGATGAGCTGCTATACTTAGTCACACACAGATCTCTCGCTGTGCCTGTACTGAGTCACACTGCCTGTGGGTATAGCGTAGGAGGAGCTGCATATAAGAACTGCGTCACACATCTACTGCTGGATCCCATCAGCACCTAATCTCTTCTCAGGACCTTGGCGTCTTTCTTGTAGCTATGGGACAGCATGGGTGGCCTCCACTTAGCACCAAGGTGACATTCAAGATATGAATGGAGGAGAGAGGAAACATTTTCTGATTTATTTTCAAAAGCAAAACATTCTCCACTTCTTCCTGCACTCAACTAAGCCTCCTCCGCATTAGATATTCCATGGCATCCCTTTTATAATGGTTGACAAGTTGACTCAAGGCATATAAATCCCCAGGGGAATAATTTTTCCAAAGGAAAAGAAAAAAGGAACCCATCTTAGCAGTACTCCAGCATGCATATCAATAAAAGAACTTCAGCAATCACTTCCTGGGTGTAATTACATTCATCTCCATCAGTGACTAAGTGACCTGTCAAAGCATCAAATAATCTAGTTAGGGAGTGAAATTCCTTGCTCATAACAACAACCCATGTCAACACCTGGACCTCCTATTTTCATTTTAGCTGCAGAGAAATTGTCTAGGCTTGCAGTTAAGCAATGTCTGTGTAGAGTTGCAAAGGTGTCTATCCTAACCGTGTAAGATCAAGTCCTAGCATGGTGATATTACAGCTGAGCTAAATGTTCTTGGAGGATTTGAGCAAAGCCAGGTTAATAAAGAATGCACCAAAAAGGGTTGAATTTCACCTGGCATGGGAAGGCGGCAGTGTACTAGCATGCTGGAGCAAGGTGAAAAGAAAAATCCTTTCACATTAGCGCAAAGGTATAATTACGCTGGCAGCAAGAATTTTTATGCACAGGCCAATTCATGATGGTCAAGGGCTATAAACTGTGAATTAGGCTAATTCCACAAGTTAACCTCAATAAATTAAGAATCACTTCTTCCACCTCCATCACACCACTTGACACCTCCCTGGGTAAATGTCACTGATCTGTGACAGTCACTGGTGAATCCCAAATGGGAATTTCCCCTTTGTTGAACCTGAGTTCTACTACTGAATGGACAACAGAAGTGAAAGAATGTGAGTGACACTGTAGAGGATAATAAGCATAAGAAATTGTTAGAGGCTTGATCTAAGACATCTGACCCAGTGTCATTCACAGGTTGGTCCTGATCCAAACTACAGGGCTTAGGGGAACTTGTACCCTTAGGAAGCACCACTCTTGGGTGCTTGGAACACGGTAACCTTAAGATACAAGTTATTAGCTTCCTACTAGTTTCCCTTGATCTCCGTGGGAAGGCACGGGATCCAAAAATCCATTGAAGACATTGATTTTTAAGATCAGGCCCACTGAGGTACTGAGTGGAGTCTGTACAACCTATATGTCCTTCCATGCCATCCTCTGGGCTCCTAAACAGAACAAGAACTAACATCGCCTGTGGGGCATCTCCCAGGTTCAGAAAACAAGCTGGATGTTATCTGATCTCATTTCTTAATATTACATATAGCCTGAAGGTGTCTGGAAAACTGTCAGTGTGGCCCACAGTTGGGAAAGTATGAACATCCCTGTCAGAGAACAAATGGACTCGGAAGAAACTAGCATAGCCTCATAAATAATTTTAGCCTGGGCTCAAAGCATCCTATATAAAAGGTTCATTTTCACTCCACATCATTCTCCGGCAAGACTGCTGATATATACTTCACACCCTATGCTGGGCAGAGAAGAAATTTTGCTCAAGACCCATAACAAATGACCAGTCAGAAATGGCAAGGCAAGGGGAAAAAAATTACTGACCATTGTGCAGAAAAGAGCATCTTCATAAAATAGAGCTAGGTTGGGCCGATTCTGGGCATGTGATGTCATATAAGGGGACATAAAATTGCTTTCTGCATAAGTAGAGACACTAGGGACTGTTGCAGCACTTAAAAAGTTCCTCACTGCTCTCTGATGTGATGTGAGCAGGGAACAAACTTCTGCTCATGTGGGCTCAACTTGACAGTAAAAGGATGTACCTCATGTCAGTGGCTGCTGCTTTCACAGCATTGCTTACAAATTAAGTTGAGGTGAAAGGCCTCAAAGCTGACTGAACTTACATTTCTAAAAACATTTGCTCTGCTGAAACCTGGAGATGACATGAAGTTATCACACTGAAACCGTCTTTGGTCAAAATGTCAGGTTCGCCGCAACTGAAGCACATTGTAAGTGCATGATGATTTTGGTAATACCTTAAGTACATGCTGAATTGCTCTGAACAGTCATTTTTGTGTTTTGGTTTTTCAAACACCACTTTTTTCTCTTGTTTAGAATGACATTTTTCTAAATATCCTTTCATTTTATTTCTAAATGCTGAACAGATAACTGGAATATTTCAGTTCTGTTAGAACTGAGTTTTGTTTGGTTATAAGTGACATTTTTATTAAACATTTTACCACGCCCACTGAAATTTTGCTTTAACTGAAAAAAAAAAA
Source organism: Astur gentilis (assembly GCF_929443795.1). Lineage (NCBI taxonomy): Eukaryota > Metazoa > Chordata > Aves > Accipitriformes > Accipitridae > Astur > Astur gentilis. The sequence goes on from NC_064888.1 coordinate 32,071,302, forward strand.
AAGTGATCTTTTCCTAATTTTGAATTTGGCATGGAATAGAAAGGGTTTGCTATTCAGATCTTTTCGTAACAGGAATTTTACTATAAACTCACTGACATTTTCTTTCTTGCAGGAGGTTTTGCAAAGGTATTGCCTCTTCGCCAAAAAGAAATTGCAGCTTCATCATGGTTGCTTGATGACTAGTACTGCACAGGTTAGTACGACAGCTGTTGCTTCTAGCTCTGCTTTGCTGCTCTCCCTCTGCTGTCCCCCACTCAGAGTTGCCATGACCTATACAGATTACTCTCTAGAAATTCACACCACACTCATTTGCCGCTCTAGTTCATGTTTCTTCTAAGTAGAGGATCACCTAAATTAATTCCAACTCTGCCTGAGAAAGGTTCTAAATATACCAGATTTGAAGGATAGAGCCATATTTAACTTGAAAATCTGAAGTAGTAAGCAGTAAAAAGAAAATAAATAATTTTTTTTTTAGAACATTCAAGTAGTATCTCATGTATAATTATTTAATCAAGTCAACACCACCTTCAGTTATCCCCATGACATTCAATAGGCACCACAGACTGAATGCTATAATCTGCTTAATGAACTCCATGTGGTTTCTTCAAGAGTTCTCTGATCACTAAAATAATGAAGGCTGATGTAACTGGGTGAGCAGAGCCAGACTGAGAATCTGTTTGCCCTGTGATAGACAAGCTGAGCAGAGCACACCTATTAATTAATTACTGGTAAGACTCTGAAAAGCATTAGATAAAAATAATTTTAAAAAAATCAACCCAAGCCTCCACCATGAGAAGCAGCAGCTAAAGGACAGGATCCAACAAATGGAGAAGACAGATCAGCTGGTAAGTTACTGTTAATGAGGGGCAAGAAAGCATAAGTGTCATGATTTGGGAAACTACTGTCATGATTACAGTAGCATTTTTCAGGCATAACTATTATGTAATATTCTAATGGTTTTGCCCAGTCCTAGGCAGGGGTAAAATGGATATAGCAACACAAGAGTAAGAAATATTAACCAATTCTGCTAAGATGATAACTGAACTATTGATTAGAAAAATCATCTCATTTAAGTGTGTTAATTTTCATGTTGCTGATGTGGTTCTGATGGACCTGAATGTCAAAGCCCGGTCACGCTATGCTGCTGCCAAGTAGTGAATTTCTACCATTGTAACAGCAGTAAATCATTACATCATAAGAGGGAGAAGACTGAGCTGGAGAGTTTTCTCCTCAATCGCAGTTTATAAATGTCTATTTCCTTATTCTTTCTTCTTTTTTTTAAGGATGATCTTCTGTACCCAGGATACCCAGAGATATGGCAGGTTTGCCACAACTTAAAATCCTTTCTAGATGTCTTAAAGATACCATGGCATAATTCCATGGCTAATTATGCAGGCATGACACAAGATTTGCTAGGTGAAATTTTGTGGTCTGTGTTATGAAGAGCACAAGACTTGAAAGCTAAAGTTATTTTTTCTGCTTTGATTTGTTCTTGCATTATCAAAATTCACAAGAGCGGGCAATATAAGAAGGGTGCATGGTCCAGAAGATGATTCTGCAGTTTTACATAACTAGTACTTTGAATAATACAGAGTTATAATTCTAAGCCTGGATTTATATGAGGTCAAGAGGCTTCTGGTTCTTGAAAAGGATAGACAGACTAATTTGTTAGAGCATCAGAAGACTACACAAGGGTTTTGTGCAAGGCAGGAAGGAGCTGAGAAGGGAACAGACTGTTTCTTGGGAAATCAAAGGTAGTTATTCATCACTTTCACCGAAGAAACCTTGGCTTCTTGCTCTTCACCGCTAGCCCTGCAGTTCTATTCTTCTACTTGTCCACTGGAGCCATGATTTCTTCCCCCGCATGTGACCTATCAGCTTCTTTTAAAACCAGCTGCTATTTTCTACATAAATGCCATAAATGAGCACATTCTACCAGTCATTATCCAGCACATCAGGTTAAGAACATCCTATTACCTATTTATGACTGAGTTTTCAAGACAGCAAGACAAATGCCAGGTACCAATAAACAGACCCATGTCTTCCATTTTCAAGGTGTTCAAGAGGAAATCATTTATGATTCTACTCAATGAAACCATTTATGGTTCTACTCAATATTATGTGAGCTTCTATTGGCAATTACCGTGCTCAAGCAAAGCTTTTTTGCACAAAGTATGCATGAGTAATTCTGCAGTCACTCCATACAGAGCATCATTGTCTCATTTGAATTCACACATCTTTATGTCAAAATGCATAATACCGTATATCCATGCAATCACTAGTACAAGTATATAGATACAGTCAGGATCATACATTTACAAGACAAAAACATTTATATGTCAATATATATAACTACACAAGAGACCACACGCTCACTTACAGGTACATACTTGGTTGCGCATATTCGGGTGCAAACACTTTCACACACAAGCCACAGTCAAACACAATCACAGCTGCACTCTCTTCCATGTTTGAAGGCAGAAACAGTCACATCATAGCACTTGTACTGTCCAGCTGAACCACATTTGAATTCCATCCCATTTCAGTTCCAGCCTGAACCTCTGAACACAGTAAATAATCCTTTCTGAGCCTGTGAGACATGAGCAATGAAGACAACAATGTCAATGATATAAAATTAATAGTGCAAAGTGGCAATAAAATGGGAAAATCCCAGAACTACCCATAAAAGCATATTAGCCTGACCCGTATTTACTCTTCTTTTCTGGAGAAATTAGTTGGTTTCTCAAAGCTTATGGGAAACACTAACAGTAATGAAGCAGAAAAATGATGAATGTTAAAAAATTAGGGTGATCCATAAATGGTTATAAACTTGCCCCTCTTTGTTGCCCATGCACTTTTGATGAGCTTGCAAAGTTTTCAACCTCTTAAATTTAAGACAGAGTGCGTTTATTTCTTTCAAGCTACAGTGGAAATAATTTCCTTATCTATCATTTAGAATGGTTTAATACTTTCATTAATCCACACATCATAAAGCAGAAAGTGATTTTTATACCTATTCCAATCACTCATTGTGCCTCTCTGCAAATGGAAAATGGCTGTTTTCTGCTGATTCGGAAGTTAAACTTAAGGCCAGTATCTTCACAAGCCAGGCTAGTTGTGAAGGCAAAGATTTAAAGGCAGGCAGAACAGGTGCCATCTCTGCTCTGCCTTTAACGAACAAATTGCTGGCCTTTGGTATCTAGCAGGACTGCTGATTTGCTTGCAAGGAAGCATTGCCCTGTCACATTTGGTGGAAGCTGTGTAAGACACTGGTTAGAGTAACAGTGATCTTGGTAGCCGCATGAACCAGGCACCCTCTTACCAATGCCTGTGTCCTTGTCTCTAGATGCAGTGTCCTCACCCAAGCAAAACATGACAAATCATTTCCAAAACACATTGACAGAACTCAGGACAAATGATCAAGTTCTAGCTACCTGAAAAGATAGTTGTTACGGGCTTCAAGCAGTACAGCCCCACTTGTAATCAGTGGTATAGGTAATAATCATGTTGCCAGCTAGGGCTTTCTTTTATTAGTGTTAGGGGTTTATTTTCCATCCAGCCATTCCATGAATTTCCACCCAAATGATGGATTTTTGACAAAGTCTTTTCTTGTCCTTAAAAAAAGCCATATCTTCACCAGGTATCTACTGAGCCATCAATCTGATGATTTCAAAAGCTGTCGAGTTGCTCAACTTCTACTTTCTCTAGCTTTTTCTATTTGTCAGGCAGTGATTTTCCCATACTGCGGGCTTTGACAGCCCCAGAACCGATCAATGATTTACTAGACAGAACCTTGTTATTAATGTCTCTCAATGGTATCAGTTTAAGCCTAGATCTATAGAGCATCAGGGTTTAAGCACTTACCACAGCACAAGTTATCAAACATCCCCAGTAATGTCAATATGATTTTGGCCAGCTCTCTTAATGCACCACCCAGACCTGGCTCAACACTTCTCAGAAACAGATGAAAAGTCAATTTATTGTGCAATGGATGAGCTGTACCTGCCATGAGAAGAGTAGAGCTTCCATGAAGAGTGTGAAGAAGACACTCAGAGTTGGACTTGCATGTACCTGTTGACACAATAGAGATAAAAGAGAACACAAACCATGGTCCTCTCCCCAACAGCAGATCTTACCCCCCACATCGGCCTCTCCCTCAGGGGCAGTAAGCCTTCCTTTTGCTGCACTCTGCAGATGAATATCAAGATCACTGCCATTTTGTTTCTCCCAGCAGACTGCAGGTCTTGGCCTAAATGAAGGCCTGACCTTGGCTGCCCTTTTATGATTGGTATCAGGTTGGAATTAGGCCCATAATCATGGAATATTTTGTCCACAATGAGGCATAGAAGAGACAAGATTATTACTTTCAACGTATGAGGGCGGGGGAAGTGGCACAGACAGCTCTTGCAGTCTTCACCTATGTCTGGCCATATTGTGTTGTGGCAATGTCTCAGAAGGGATGAGAAAAGGCTGATGAGAGAAAGGGATGAGGGACAAATCTATTTCCCTCCAAACCTCCAACAAACCCAAACCATAACACCACACACACTGAATCAGGAGACTAGGCTTTCTGGACCACTTTTCTGAAATTTGGTGCCCAAGAGCTGACCTTCCTACTCAGCCTGCAAGTTCCTAGGGCTCCATACTTCTGTGCAGAGGTGTTGGCTTTGGCAGTTAGGCACCTATTGCCCTTCAAAGTACAAGAAGTTCTATTTCACATAGATAAAATGAAAGCTATTTAGATGCATTTAGTAGTTTAGGTGGGCATCATCATCCTGTCCTCCCCTGTGGTTTTTTGCTACTATTTCCAAAAAATTATGTAGTAGAGACAATGACCTGTTCCCAAGCACATCAAGAAAGAGATCCAAAGCCAGACAAGAGCCTAATTGGGGGGTTCATCAAATCTGACTGTATTAAATGCTCATGGGTCACTCATGTTCAGTGGCAAGCATCCTTTGAAACCAACAGCCATCCCAAAGAAACTTGTGAAGGTGTCCAGCCTGTTGACTTTTTTATGCATCAGATTTAGAAGCTCGCTGGTTTGGGCCCTCCATGATATTAGCTTGTGAGCATCTCTGATGTGAGACAGGATCTTCAGCTGAGTGGAGAACCAGCTTCACTCTGCTTTTCAGAGTTTTGAAGGAATTGCAGGCCAAGGTAGAAGGGGATCATATCCTTTTAATGTGCAGTTAGAAAGCCTCTCAGTGCCTTCCCCATTTCTCTTCCAAATAAGTTCAAAGCATTTGTCAGTGGCAACCAATATTATTCCTTTTCCAAAAGGTCTAATCAGTATGTCAGCTGGATTATTAGTAAGACAAATCCACCACTGTAGGTCATAAATACAATATTTTTTGCCAAACTCTCTTCCCCTTCTGATAAATTTCTCATTTGTTATTCCAGCACACTGTAACACTTTTTTTTTCTTTTTTTTTTTTTTAATGTTGAACTAGCAAAGGTCTTATTTGTTTTTCCTGAATAAGAGAGGTGGTTTTTTTTAATACTCATCCCTGGTATGATAATGTGGAGAAGAGCACAGAGATGAAAAATTGTTTCTTTCCTTAGAAGTACTGGAGGGAATAACTATCATTACAAAATGTTGGTGAAAAATTAGTTTTTCTACCTCCCACACTAAAATTTAGGAAACCTTGGTGAAAGTCATAAACGCGAGAGGTAAATTTTTCCAATTTAGCTTTTGCTGAAAAGCTGCAGGCAACAGAAACAGAAGGCCACATCTGTTCTGGGAGGCACAGTTGCCAGTTCAGCACTTGTGTATTCTTTGCTTTTCTAATGGTCCATCCCCACCCCATCACAGGACTCTCCCAGGTGTCCCACCCTCACATCCAGTCCACATGCACTCCAAATGACCCTGCAAACCAGTAATGGGCACTTAACCCCCAGAGGTCTCAATGTGGGACAATCTCCTTGGATTCTCATGAATTCAGAACAACAGGACTGCCTGGGTACTGCAGCACTCTGCATACTCTCTGCTTTATATTAGTTCACAATAAAACCGAACAGAGCAATTAATAAAATGTTTGCTTCAGGTTTCAGGGTATGTCAGGATCACAAAACACCATTCAGTGAACTGAAACCTGAGAAAGCTGAGAAAGTGAGGACAAATACTGGGATCAGGTTAATTGTGTTAATCTTAAGCTGTTTCTACATTATATGGTCTTGTTGAACCTGGCAATGATCTTTCTGGTACTTGATGCAAAGGTTGCAACTCTTCCTAGCACCATCTCATGTCATGTAAACTTAATGTGCAGCCATCTTGAACTGCTGACTAGCAAGCATGATGATCAGATCATTTGGAAACACAATGTGTTACCTGATAATCCACCAGAAGCCTTTGGCATTGATATACTTGAAGGATAACTAATCTATTTTAAAGTAACCTTTTTTTTTTTTTTAATGTTTGAGAGTTTTTCTAGTTCAGCACTGAAGTGAAGGTAAAATCTTTCAAAGGTCTTTGTCAAAACATTTCTCTTCAGATTACAATTGCATCTGTTTTATCGTTGCACTCTCTTACTGCTCCCACACTTTCCCCAACGTGCAGACCCCCTTGCGGATAAAATGTTTCCAAGCAATTTTTCAGCCTTGACAAATATAATTTTTCCATAAAATGAGACTTTGTGCAGAACGTTTCACCCCCCTTTAGAAATACAACAAATTATTTGTTAGAAAAAAGGCTTAGTAATTCAAACTTTTACCTGGAAAATTTCTCCTAGTGGTCAGGGCCAAAATCTGGTCTACATGAGTAAAAGGTCACTTTCCAGACACAAACACACACACAATATAATTAAGTATATAAAAATATCCACATAGGTGTATATGCATACACACCTACATGCTCAGTACCACAGAGGAATACCTTGTCAATTGGCTTTCATGTATGATGAATTTTTGACCTCAATACTGGTTTTTATAGCTCAGGATTTAACAGATAGATCACAGCATTGATTATAACACTTCAAAATACGTTTGAGCTTGGCAGCTTGCTCTCCTACCAGTCACCACACCAGGGACCTCATTGTCCAGAGAAATGCTTCAGGCTAGTTCTCAGGTCTGGCTTGACATATTTAGCATGCTCTTGGACGGTGGTCCATCTAATGCCTCCTGCTAGGCCAGAGAGGAAGCAAAGCAGGCTCGTTTCCCAAAAGGATGGCTGAGGAAATTGTCACACTTATTCCTGAGAAATGGAATCCTCCAGGTACCGCTTTCTGAGCTTTGAGCTATCAAGGCAATGGAGAGGATAGAAAAGCCATACCAGAAAGAGACCTTAATTAATTTTAGGTGGCTAAAGAAAGCTCTGCCTGGGCAGATTTGCCCCATGGATAAATATCTGTTTCCTAAGCACAGAAGAGCGCCCAGAGCTGAAGACCTGCAGTCTTACCCCCAAAATCTATGAAAATAAATGCAAAGCCCTCCACCGATGCCAGAGAGCTCCAGCTCAGCTAGTGCTTTTATCTCCAGCAGTGTAACCTGACGGGACAACTTTCTCCTACCTGCCTTTGCTCTCTTTTGGCGTACATTTCCTTTCAGTACACGCATAACAAAAAAATCCATGGGTAGCTAAGCAGTTACTTGTGATCAGTAAAGTTAGATGAGACAAATCCCACCCAGAGAGATTAAACAATTTGTCAAGGAGGACGAGCTGAGGCTCAGCGGGCACCTGTATCCGACTCTGCCCGCTCCCAGCACCTCACCTACTTCCCTGCGTCACCCACCATTTGGTTTATCACCTCGAGCTGCGAGGGCTCACGCTGTCAGTACCGAGTGTTCTCCGGTTTGGTTCCTCCCAACAGCCGCACAGGGGTCATTACCCAGGCTCACCCACCCTCCCCTTATTCCCACACCCCCCTCCCTCTGTTCTGCCAGCTGTGTCCATCTTTGCACAAGACCGAGGCTTCACAGCTGCATTTCACTTAGTAATTGGGATAGGTTTTCCCCCAGTCTTACATTTGAAACAAATGACGATTGAAATCTATTTAGAATGTAAACTAGAATCAATAATAACTCTCATTTGGCTCAGGCACTGGGGAATGTGTAACTATTTAATGCATATTTAGACATAGTTTATGGCATGAAGTTATGTCCTTCCAACATGATAAACTTGCAATCCGGCAGCGGTGTTGAGATTAGGAATTGGCAAAAGAGAAGCAGAGATTGATTTAAAAGGGTTTTTTTCATTGAACCGTAACCTCACCACATGGCATTTGCTAATGAGCAAGCTTCTATTTTGTCTTATAAGTAACTTTTGCTCATGCATCACTTCTACTCCAATGTATCTTCTCTTAAATGACAGGGGTGTACAAGCAACATTGCAGTTGCTGAAAGACTGCACAAAATATATAATTCTGTACTGGAGATTATCCATAGTTCTGTTAATGGTCAGTCTATGGCATTTAGTAGCAATAATAAGAATGGCAGACCTTTTGGTAGACTGGAAGGAGAACTTGAGCATCACAGGAGAGCTAAGAAAACATGCCTGAGGATTTTTAAGTAGCTGGTGACTGTAAGGACGAGGTTTTCACATACTGAACCAGAAAAAGTGCATAAGAGGGCACTGATTTTCAGAAGGTAAATGCAGGATATTTGTTTTAAGGTTTTTCAGATTTTTCAATAAAAGAAACCGAGCCACCATCGCTGCCTTGGAAATCTTAGTGAAGAGCTTTACCTCAAAGAATTTTTAGTGTCTTCTTCTGAAATGTTAATATCAGTAAATCTAGTAGGCAAGAATAAGAATTCAACTTTGACACAACCAATAGAGAAGCAAAAAGAAGATTTCAAAATGGTCTGGGTTATGGGAAGAGGAAGAGCCTTATAACCTCTGAGTCTAGAGGAAGAGATAGATAAACAGAAGAGATACATCTTGTATCGAGAAACAATTAAAAGGAAACCATTCGGGGGGGGGGGGGGGGGGGGTGGGGAATAATGTAACCACTTTCAAAAGATGAAAAAGGTATCTGGAGTAAAGCCAGATCAGCATCTGCTATGTTGAGTTTTACACAATATGATTGAATTACTTGCTGATACAACAATTACACACTTTCAGTTTAAAAACCCAGCAATTACAAGTCAGCTGTTATTAAATCCCCACAACAGACTTGGTGCAAAAAGAGGGGAAAATGAATCAAAAGATAATAGAAGTTGCATAATTCAAGACTGAAAAAAAATCTACAGTAGAAAAATTAATCAGAAAAAGGACAAAATTATGATTTTTGTAAATCACTACACTGCGACCTTTCAGAGAACTGCAAGATAAAAGAGACAGAATGTGATGCCATTGTCACTTAGGCAAAATGATTTCTCACATCATTTCAAACAGCTACGTGGTTTCTTTATGACAGTTAAACAAAAGAACACTCAGAATTCATGTACATCTGAAAGACTAATGTCTCCTTGAGCCAGAATTGGTTGAGACCTTCCAAAGGTACAAAAAATTGTATACTCCAGTAAAAATTGTATACTCCAGTTTGGAAGAGGGATGAAGCGCATGGCACATATATATATCTGAGACTAAGGACCTGTGACGATCTATAATAATAGACTTTTTCTATAAATCCAACCCATTGCTTTGCTTATCCAAGTTTCCTTCATTCTTGCATTCCAAAAAAACTGAAGAGGCAGACTTACTATGCTTCATGCCTTACAAGCCTGTTTGTCTCTATGTCATTTCTGGTATATGATAGTTCAAAGGCAATCCACCCAGACTGTTAAAGACACCATCACCAGTTCTGCATTTCTGGGAAAATGGAATCACAAAAACAGAAGGAGCAGACGCTGTTCAAACACAGCTTCACTGAATATGGAAAGGCGCTGGTGCCATATAGCGTGGATAAGGCTATGCCTTTACCATCATGGTCCAATCCTGGGTGGTGAAAGATACTCTATTATAAATTGGAGAGCAAAGCCAGAGGTGATAAAATGCAAAAGGCCAGGTTGTGAAAAAGGCATGGGGGGTTGATGGGGTTGGACACCACCCCTTTGTACCAGTAAGTATGCTGAGAGACTGCCTCAAGTTGGCCCTTTGACTTAGCATCCCCCCAAAAGGTTAGACCACAGCAGCAGTAAATCCACCCACCTTAGCAGATACACTCTTGACTCTTCAAACACACACAGTCACCTTTCTACACACACATGCAAATACAACACAGCTATCTACACCCTGTCACAGTCACATACACTAAGAAATTACTGAGCACGCATGTACACACAAAAGTATCCCTCCTAAAAGTCCAGGTATAAGGTAATGTTTCCTCTAACATCTCTGCAAGTTCCTGAATATTGGGGTTTAACCCTGATGGGAAGCTAAGGCCTACAGGGCCACTTGCTCCTCCAAACCCCCTGGTGGGATAGGGAAGAGGATTGGAAGGGTAAAAGTAAGAAAACTTGTGTGTTGAGATAAAGACAAACTGTCTCCCAAACTCTTAATAGGTAAAGCAAAAGCTGCACACACAAGCAAAGCAAAATGAGGAATTCATTCACCAGTTCCCATGGGCAGGCAGGTGTTCAGCCACCTCCAGGAAAGCAGGGCTCCAGCACGCCTAACGCTGACTTGGGAAGACAAACACCACCACTCTGAATACACCCCCCCCCCCCCCCTTCCTCCTTCTTCCCCCAGGTTTTATTGCTGAACGTGCCATCATACGGTCTGGGATATTCGTTTGGTCAGTTGGGGTCAGCTGTCCTGGCTGTGTCCCCTCCCAACTTCTTGTGCACCCCCAGCCTGCTTGCTAGCAGGGAAGCGAGGGAAACAGAAAAGGCCTTGATGCCTGTGTAAGAAATATTTTGCAATCGTTAAAACTTCCCTATGTTATCAATATTGTTTTGGTCACAGTTCCAAAACACAGCGCTACGTAAGCTACTACGAAGAAAATTGACTCTATCATCTCAGCCAAAACCAGTACACTGAATAACTGCACTTTCTGAATGACATAAGCTGCAAGGAAGAAAAATTTAAAATCTCCTTGCAGTTTACACTGATGAAAATGGCTGAACACACCACACTGGTGACAGCTACTCACTGTCCACCAGGCGAGCATAGGGCAGGGTGTGAAGTTCCGCCAATTCACTCCATGTGTTAATGTAGTTCAGGCAGGCTTTGGAGTCACCTCCTCCCAAGCCAAAGGGTAATTCGGTCTCCACATCTGATTCCCAGCCTCATGGCTGAACATGTCGATAGAGATTACTATCAGCAGCAAGGTCAGGTTTTGAGATGTGGCTATTAAGAATGGGAGTCATATCCCAGACATCACCCAAGAGCCATCAGAGGGTAAAGACTGCGTGTAGTCTCTCTTGAGTTATTCCCAACCCAAGCCAGGTTCAATAGTAGTCACCTACAGCTGAAAGGTGCCACTGTTCATTACAAATCTTGAGAGCCAATCTGTCCATCAAGCAGGGAAAATATTGAACAGGAGAGAAGGAGAAAGATTAACTCTTTATCAGAGTCAGTGCCTGAGAAGAAGAGTAGCTGTCAACAGAGCTCCCAGGCAGCAAAACAACTTAATGGAACAACTCGCCACGCCAAAGGAGGAACTGAGTTTTGCAATATACAGAGGATTCAGTTGCCTCAAACATGGAAAATACTATTAGCACTTGCATTAAAGTGGATAATAATATAGTTTTTCTTTTACAGAAGAGAATAAGTTTTCTTAGGTCTCTAAAATGGGGCAAAGGACAGAAATGCAGATAAAAATGCAGATGGAAATAAGAAAATATCACCTTTTTGTAGAAGTAGGGAGAGGAAGAAGGCAGATAGGTGAAAAATATTTAAGATCATTCATCTCTAAATTAAACTAAAACACGCTCTTCAAACATTAATAGTTATACATGTCCATCTACTGCCTAAATTTTATATTTCCACTGTTAAACAAGCAGAAGCAAGTTATCACATCTTTCCTCTGTTTGCTGTTGAGGTTAGCTTTATACACTTATGCCAGCTTGTGCTGTGTGCACAGGCTTGTCTGTCTTCCTAACAGCATATTGATGTGGGAGACTTTCTCAACCAAACTAAGCTAAGGAAGTCAGCAAGTTATTGCATCCCTACCAGTAGCACAGGAGAAGTTGAGATGTGGGTTAATGCCTCCTCTGGGGAAAAGTGTGTCCCTTCCAAAGGCATAAGTGAACCCACCTGAGTGGCTGAAATCCAAAAGGGACGGGGTACCACAGCTCACAGAAATCCATTTCATACCCAACGGGCACCATCGCTCCAATGAGATCGGCAAGGATTAAATTTACGGCATTCCACAGCAATTCTTTGCCTAGCCCTTGGGACAACGCAGAGCAGACACTGAGACCACCAGCCTCATTTGAGAGGCACAAGGGATCCACAGGTTGTACGTGTCTGACTCCAGAGAGTTATATGCTCATTTGGTGTCAGGCCAATTCTTTTTGCATTGCAGGCTGTAATTCCTCTTGATTATAAAGAGCTAGACCCCAGCTTCTTTCCAATCAACTGAAAACAAATTGATGAACTTTGATTGTGCCAAGGACATATTTTGACATATTTTGTGCAGAAATCTTGGGTTGGAAATCAGGAATAAATCTAACTTTTGCAACATAAATAGCATACTAATAAAAAAAAAATTTATTTCTTCCAAAGGTAGAAGATTTTTGTACCAAGTCTGCGCTGCTGAGCATACACTTGCTTTGATCTTTTTCTTTTATGCCACAAACATTAACAATATTGTAAAAAAAAAAAAAAAAAAAAGATTAATAATTTATCGGAGATGAGCTGAGTATTTTTTTCCCTCCTTTGTGTATAAGCAGCTTGGCAACAAAGCTGTCTAACTTCAGGATCAATCTTACCCTTATTTTCTATTATGTACTTCCTGTTGTTCCCAAACAAGATTAATTTTGTTTTATGCAAGTCACTGAGCAGTCTCCACTAAAATAAGATTGATTTTGAATTTCTTTTCTCTCTCTCCTTCTCTCCCTCACTTTATTTTATTTTATCAGTGTTAATAAAACCACAGTGACTTGTAAAATTCAATTTAGAATTATTTTCCACCTGGAGAGGTTTAGACACTTTCCCCCTCTCTTTTCACAATGGAGTTATTTCTCACTCACAACGGTTAGAAAGTAGATCTTTTATGCAGCAGTTTTGTAAAACAAATATTCTGGAAGGACCTAAAGAAGGAAAAGCGTCATACTTCTGACATAAATCATCTCAACAAAACAGACAGTAATGGATATGCTTAAGTGAATTCCTTCTCTTTTTTTTTAGATTCATGAACTTAATTCAGAATGAACAAGACATCAACAGCAATTTCCGTACTGTTTGCAGAAATAATTTTTTTTTTTTTTTTGAGAATGTTGACGACTTTTCTCATTTAACATTATTAAAAGGCTCTTGTCAAGGTGGGATAAAAGTTATTGATGTAAAGAATGGGAATTTTCTTTACCTGGGATATTGCCTGACATGAAACTGAGCAGGGGGGAAATGTTGGGGTTTTGTTTGTTTTTAAAAAAAATCTCATTTATCACCCATTTATAATGTTCACCATATTTTCTCACCTCACACATTGTTGACTATAAAACTAGGATGGTATCATTCACTTACTGGTGACCTTCCTAAATTTAGAGTAGCACAGATTTGTCATAGTTTTCAATTTCAGTTTCTTTTTCTATTATTTTAGTTTCCAGGTCTTAGTCCCCAAGATTAATGCTGCCCCACTGAACACAGCACTGATTGGAGCACGTTTATGTTTACTCTTCATTTAAATAGCCATCATTTGAATCCTATACACAAGCTATGGTAATCTAAGAGTACCTCCAAAACATGTACAAGGAGAAGATAGAATTGGTTTGAACTGTTCTGGCAAAACCCCCAGATATTTATATATTTATCTGAAGAACACATCATTATCTCTCTAGCACATAACTGAAAAAGCATATATTATAACCATGTGCAGAAGACATTAGAGGAAAGGAATATGTTCACAATGATTAAGGCATTGCAGTCAAGGTAGCTGATAATCTGGTGGGAGCAACTCCAGAAGTATGGATACTGATCCAAAGCTCACTGGTTTTCCAGCAAGACTACTCCTGGTCCAAAATACCAGGTGAACCGAAGTATTGACAAGATAATTTCTTATTCTTCAACTGTTATTTCTTCCTCCGGCCCTGGAGCTACAGGTCAGCAGTTACGCTGCATCCAAAGGCTTTTTTAAGCACCAAGAGGAAACTGCCTCTGACCTGAAGAGGGTACAGTTGTGTGAGCAATCAAGAAGAGACCTGACCTGGAAGTTCGTGCTGAGCAGAATCGTCCTGACAGAAGAGTTTCCCTGGACAAAACAGGTTGGGGCATGAGGGGCTGGCAGGAGCATGTTCCTTCTGTTGAAACTTTCACCGGAAAGTTATTGAAGCATTTCATTCTGAGGCAGGCAAAATATTTTGCATCAATGAGACAAATTGCTTCTTTTCAAATGCAATATAATAAAAGCAAATGACGTTTCCCATCAGATCGAAACAAAACACTTGGAGGAACGCTTCCATTTCACAAAAACAAAATGTTTCTGCTTTCCTCCAGTGCAGAGAGAAACCAAATCTTTAGCTCTCAGGATGCACTACTAGATGGACTTCCCCGATTTGTTTGGATGAAATCTAATAGCAATCAATCTGGAAATTTGACACGGCCAAGGTTCTGGTGATCTGGAAAATGAAGAGGCCCAGGCTTTACTGCAAGAACTGCAGATAGTTCCTGATTCCATCCAATTCAGAAATACTGGCAGAAGGCTTTTTCATTGTTTTATTTCCTCTTTAGTCCCTAGAAGAGCAGGGCAATAGGGACAACAAGGGACAGAAGAGAATTACTGCCGTTCTGAACACGCATGCACAGCTCACATCTGTAGGCAGTAGAAAGACAAAGGGGAAGTAAACATCTCCATAAATGTATATGCAGCCAGCACTGTCTACATAAGGGCTTTGATTCATATCCAGATGTTGGGATTTTCTCTTCTCTTTGCTGACAGGACAGATACTGCAGTCAGCTCGGTTATAGGGAAACATCACTACCAGGAAGTTCAATCTAAGAGGTACTACTGCTAACACATTGCAAAGCAGTGGAAAAATTACAAATGTTTAAATTATTCCACTGTCAACTTCATCAGAATTCAATGCAAAGCCATCATAACTCTGTCTAGAGTAGAAATGTATGCTGAGTGTAGATCAGACATTGGTTTCCGTTTATTTTAGCTTTGCAGACAAAGTATTCTCTTTGTTAATGGGGAAAATAACCTATTTTTCACTTCAGTCAAGGAAATTGCTTTTTATTTCCAAAAAAGAAGAGGATCTAGAAAGAGAATCACATAATCAGGTAGGGCTGTCAGCAGCATATGGCTTTGAGCAGGAAAAGGGAGGCTATTTCTGAACTTGTGAGGCTGGGAGAACTTCTTTTATCAAGATAAAATACAAAACTTGTTTTGAAAACTTTACAATATTTCATCTGGGTTCAAACAAAAGCTGCTGACGACAGACACAAAGAATTTACATCTTCAGAGCTAGGTGTGGAAACTGCAAAATGAGCAACAGAGCTGTTGACTCTGGGTTATTCCAAAGACTTACACAAGTGTCCTTCCCATTTACAGCATGCTTCAGAAAAAAAGCCTTTCTTTCTCTGCATTTCTCATCCCTTTTCAAACAAACATTGTTCATTTACAGTTCTTCTTACAGAAGTGGGGAGGAGAGAGCTGAGCTTCTCACTAGGACTGGGTGGTAGTCCTGCGTGATACCCTTGTATGCTCCTGTGTTTCTCAAATCCAGTGATTGGTCTATTTTCAGAAGGGATTTAAGCACCTTATTCCAGTTAATAGATGAGCCTTAAAAATTCAGATGGTTCAGAAAAGTGTTCAAAATCCTGTTTACCTACCCAGGTCAGTCCCATATTCCAAATCCTCAGTTCATATCCAGAGAAAATATTACCAGACCCAGGAATATCTAGCTTAAGAAAATTATCTACCATTTTCTTCTAAGGAACTCCTTGAATGTTTTACACCAGGCATAGAAAGCAAAATGCAAAGAGTCACCTGAGACAGGTCCACTAGAGTGAATCTGGTATCTAAATAATACAGCAGAAAAGCATACTGGATAGAAAATGTTTTGAATATTTCAGAAACACTTGTAAAGCTGTTCAGGAGGTGAAGATTTATAAGCACACTGACTGCAAGTGAACTTTTCTGCAGAAAAATTATGAGCTCACCTGCTCCACAGGCTTTCAACATTTGCATTAGGGTACAGAGGCAGATGATTAAATTTGCAGCTGTATCCACTCCTGGCAATGAACTTCTGACAAATCTTGGAGAACCCATAGAAATGCTTCATTAACTTATAGTCAAAGATACTGAAGTGCATTCTGGGGCAATGGAGTGGTTAAAAACACAAGTGAAGACAGTTTTCACTTGAATACTCAGTCTCCCAACATCCCACTTTTCCAAGGACACTCATCATGCTCCCCTAGGCTTTGAGCATAGGACCAAACAAAATGCACCATTTTTTCCCTCAAGCACAAACACATATGACCAATACTCTGTTATCTTATACTCTTCTCCAGTGTACAAGCCTGGCTCTTTTGCTACCCATGGCAGTCTGCCACACAAGGCAGCTGTCTATTTACCTATGGGTAGAGTTGGTACATCACAGAGAACACACAGTTTATTAGAACAGGCTGCAAAATCCAGCCCAGTGAGCACCGTGAACCTCCTTTACATTAAAAAGGGGCCACCCCTGTGATAAACGTTGTCAGTACAGGCTCAGGAGGCAAAAAGCTAACATTTCATCCTACCCTGTAGACGTCAAATGAACTTGCATGCACCATGGCATTAGTTTAACAGGGAAGAAGTCCACAGCCGCCTTCCATTTTGGCTGCCTTTGGTGAAAAAGCTTCGCTAGCCACAGGCTTAAACATTGATCACATCCCCAGGTTGCTATGCATCTTTAGGAATCATTTTATTCCCTTCCTCTCCATTCCTCTTGCTCTCTCATTCTGGCGCTGCAGAGGGTGGTGCTGGCTCCCACCAAACAATTTCACCAGACATTTGCAGGCAGACTGCACCCTACCACGGCCATGCCAGAGGTTTCAAGTTGAAACATATTTTATTTATTCTTTTTCTAAGAGCATTAAAACTAAAAGAGGGGTCAAAGTTAGGGCCTTGTAATCAGGCTTTGAGAAAGATTTTGTTGGCTTGCGTTTTTAATGAAAACAGAGATTTCCATTGCAGTTCTTTCTCTGGGTAGTGCTCAGAAATCAAATCTCCTAAGCCTTCCCCTCTAGCTCAGGGGAGCTCAGGACTCACACATTTCTTTCTAATTTCACCAGTGTGACATTCGCACTCTCATTTATAAAAATACATCTCCTGCATTTCATTTGTAAGTTACCTGAGGGTTTTTCTGTGTTTATTATTATCATTATTTATGCTTCTGGAGGGGGAAGGAAGCAATAAAAAAGGGAGGAAAATGAAATAAAACAAATCTTTCACCTTTCACAGCACTCCTGCAGTTGGCAACGATTATCATCAAGTAACAAAGAAAAATATTTCCTTTAAAGAGTTGCCACTGGCCAGCAGAAAACTTTCAATAAAGAACAGATACTTATTCCAAACCAACCTAGATTCTACAGCAGAGCTTTTTGCATTTTCCCTCCCTCTGTCTTTATTTCAGTTACCATTAGCATAAAGAAGAGGCCTCTGTTTCTTGGAGAGCTATTAATGCCTCATAGAAACTCCTGAGAAACTTACCATTTAAAGGTAATTTTCCTGATATGGCATACAGATATTTTCCCCTTTTCCCCTTTTCTTTTTAAATGTTTTATAAATGTGAAACTTTATTGAAAGAGGAGTTCTGTTCTCTGGGAGCTCTCTGAATCCTGCTGTTTATGTTTAACCTGGAGTCATGATAATCCCCTTCATTTTTCTTTAATTTGGCATTTCATCTTTTTATTTTAATAAAATCAGAGTAGCACACAGCATGCTCCATGGTAGCATCTGAGTTAATGCAATAAGCAATTATAAAGCTTATAGTGGCTTGAAGCTCAACTTTTACATATTCAACTAGCAGCAGCCCCAGCTTGGCGTGCAAAGTTTTGAGCTCAGGCTGAGAAAGCAGTTGGCAGACTTGCACACAACAAAATGCTCCTTCTAATCATGTGTGTCACGGGTCCCTGCTGCTATTAGCATAGCAAAGGTGGCTGCTGGGGCGGGCACCACAGGGAAAATCAGACCAGTGAGAACAAGAGGTTTCCAAAAAACCCAGTAATTCTCCCCAGCAGCAGGATGAGGTCTGCTTTGCCTACAAAGGAGTGTCATCAGATTTGATTAAGCCCACTTTAAATCCACATTCCTGCTACCATACTCACATACAAGAAATTTGCAGAACCTGTTCTCTCCTCACAGCACTCAACTACGAGCACGACCCAGAGGTCCCCTCCCGATACTGTCCCATCTCCTCACACAGCCCCAGCAGCATCGCTTAGTCCCAACTCTGCAATGAGCTCCTTGTGCAGAAACGCCTGTCAAGGAACTCTTTTAGCAACACATGTGACCTTTCTGTGCCAAAAGCTGGATAATAACAACTGCAACGTATACACGCAAAAATGCTCCAAATCATACACGCTGCTTCTGATATACTTTGCATGCAGCAGCTTAGTAAGAACGGAGTTACCAGGCTCACGAGACCAAGCAGCCACTCTTTTTTTACTCCAGAAGCCAGCCAGGAAAAAGAAATGCATTACTCACTGGGACCAGCTGAAGGGAGTTAATATAGCCAGAAAGCCTATAAGTAAGAGACAAGTGGAATCAGCTTATTTTCTAGGGTAGGCTGAGCTAAGGGTGAAGGTGTATTTCAGAGCACCCACAAAGGCTGGCTGGGAAGCCTGAGGGATTTCTATTAGGGGCTGTCTAGACTGTGAGAAATTCCTGTGATTTCACAATGAAAATTTTACTTGTAGAAACTCCCTTTGTTGCTTAGTTGTGTGAGCTTCAAATTCGGAAGTCTTTTTCTTTCTTTAGTGCTTGGTGTCTTTCTACAAAATGTAGGGTAAGATTAGGTTCTCAAATGCTCTGAGCACAAGTTATTCAGACAATACTTTAGTTCTGGGTCATTGGCAGTCTTTGAAGGGAGACTTATGCCTGTCAGAGCTTGGATTTTGGTTCAGTCACTGGGTTTTTTAATCACTGCAGTTTCTATGCTATCCAACAGGCACTCTTCCAGTCTAGATGAAAATGCAAATAATACAAAGCAGCTTCTCACTACAGGCTTCAAAGCAGAAGAGAAGAAAATATCTCTCAAAAATTTCACCAGAATCTCAGTAGCTTGCAGTATGTAAGTATTAAATTGAGCCAAATGTCTGAAGTTAATCATAATGCTTGCTGTAATGCTAGGCAGTTATCCCCAATGTCCTCATGACCATTGTACTGCAGCTCTCATTTTAATTACGTTTCTGACAATGAGGGCTGTGCACTTCTGATCTTAAAGTGCTGAGTTATGTGATGTTTAGGTTTCAGAGAAAGAAAACCCTTTCTGTTTACACACAGAAAATGGACTCCTACAACCAGAAAACTATTTAGCATTAAAAAAAAGCACAAGGAAAAAAAAAACAACCCACAAGCACCACCATCCCTCTGCAATGTTTTCTCCTGCAGACAATAAAAAATGGCATGTTTTGTGTTTTACATGGAAGGCAAATAAATATTTTGCTATTTTCAGCATGAAAGACTGAATACTGGTAGAAAATCCTGACATTTCACCCCACATTAATGAATAGAAATAACATTGTAACATTCATAAAACACTTGTAGCAATGAACCAAATGGTACTTCTGTTTAGTGTTACTTGTATCAAAACACTAAAAGTAATGTAAAGCAGTAGAGTTTATTTAGAGCAGATAGGTGAGAAATTGCAAGCAGAAATAGGAACTGCATTTCTGCTATGGTGGCAAAGTTCAGACAAACCCCCTTTCCACCACAGGTCTGGTTTCTCTGCCTAAAGACACGCTCCCCAAAGACCTTGGTCACCAGTTCCTATTGACCCAACTATTGTCTAATGATTATTTTTATGCTCTGCCTGTGTGAAATGAGTTTGTTATTTCTCATCCACATCAGCTCAGCTGGCACTTGGGCATCTTAGCATAATTCATAGTTGTTGAATAGAGAATAATATCTGGCTTTCCAAAGACCTAGAGCTTGCTGCCCCATGTTATGAGAAAAATATTTTCTCCTGCATATTCTGTCTCCCTCTGCTGATGCTCTTTAACAAAAGACTTCCTCTCAGAAGCATAGAAACTACAAACTAGTAGAAACAAACATACCTCAACTATATCAAAATGGCAGCAAGTTCTGGTCATCATTTAAAGAGGGAGAGAACATCATAATCCCTGGTTAGAAAAATTACGTACATGATTAAATTACTTGCAAATAGGCTGTGAAGCATATAAAATTAGTGCAGTAGTATTTGAAAACTATTTACAAAAATTGCCTGGAGTCAGGGTCTGGTGAGTGCTGACAAAGAAAATACTTGCTGCCTCAGTAGGACTGCAGGCCAGAAAAGAGGATGACATGAAAGAATGCAGATGTATCTGGCTCTGAAATTAATTAGGAGCAGGCATTACGTGAGCTCTTGCTCATGTGACTCTTATTTCTGTGGAAATCAAACATGCAATGGATGTTTCACACATGATGAGCAACAACGTTGAAAATGGCTTTTTGGAAATCCACAGTCCACTTTGGGTAACCTCACATCTAGGAAGAAATAAGATTGAAAGCACCAAAGTGAGAGCAACCAGACTGATTTCAGATTGGAAAAATGCTCCCATTTACTCAGTTTCTAAAGCATATAAAAAGTCAGAAGGAGAGAGGAACACTCATTCAGATAATGCAGACCAAGCTGTCTTTTTTTTTTCCCCCACCAGTTTCTGAACTCTAAATTTCCTTCTCTTCTGAGCTGCCTCTTGCTTGCTCGCTTTTTCCTCAGATCTGTCAATATCTGAGCATCTTCTCTCCAGCGCCTTTTTCCTCACTTCCCTCCCTGTCTCAGCACACAGGGGATGCAATAAACTGAAAGGAAGCCAGGCTCAAAATTCCTGAAGAGAAGCACCACTTCCTTCACTTAAAGCACAAATCACTTGCACAAAATACCCCTGAGACCATGGATCTCAAAAAGACAAGAGATACACAATGTTTATAGCAAAAAACAAGGGAATATTTGAATGTTTGGGGCTTCCAGGTGCAGGGCAACAATTGCTCATAAATTCACTTGTATGTTTTTATGATTTTTCTGCACATTTCTCTGTTGCCTCCTGGTGGGGTTTTTAAACCTCTTTTGGAAACAGGTAGAACCTCATGACGGGCAGGGGTTAAGATGGCTTTGCAGGCAAGCCCTCTCTCTTCGTCCTTTCCTGAATTATAGTGTCTATTAGGGGATGTCACTTGCCTTCATGAATGTAAACTCAGCAGGATAAATATTAGCATAACAGTCACCATAGGTTTGAAACAGATCTAGACTGCGTGAACCAAAAAAAAAAAAAAAAAAAAAAAAAAAAAAAAAAAAAAGTAATACTAAGGCAGATAACACTGACATGGATGAGATGGGAGCTTATTCCTCTGTGAAGTTTCAGTCCAGGACAGTCACTTGGACAGTGAGCTTCTGTGAGCCACCAACAGCACTTGAACTTATACAGACTGAGATAAAATAATTCCTTTGTGATGTAAATGCATCTCAAACAGAGATAGTACAGCTGGTATATTAATACCCACAGGGGAAATTAATCGGACAAGTTTGTTGAGACAAGAGAGTTGCATCCTGTGTTTCTATCTTGACTGATCAGTGCGGTGCAGCATAAGTCTATGAATAACATCATACACTCGCTCTTAACGTAAGCCTCTTAAATATATAGTTCCCTACAACAAAAATGTCTAAAAGCACTGGAAGATTCCTTTATTCTCTTACATATGAATAAAAAAAAAAAAAAATAAAAATCATTGGATTAATTCTATGATCTGTATTGCTGCTGGGGTACAGGAAAGCTTCATCAAACCTATAGCTGTTTAGTATCAGTTTTAGACTTCAAATAATGGAAAACAGCAATATAGACTTTCTTTTCTTAACAGCTTTCTGACCTTCTGACTGCAATTCCCACTCTGAGTGACTGCAGCTCAGGAAAATTGCATGCTCTGAAGAGCCTGGTGGCAGCAGAGAATCTCATCAATTTTAATCCTGAAAGGTTCACAGGGTTTGAGCCTGACAACAAAACATTGCACAATGTGGCTGAGCGGAGCAGATCTGCTCCCTCCTTACACTAGTAACGGAGCTCAGCACCTCTCTGCTCCATGTGGCCTCTGCCTCTGGATTGTAGGAGAGGAGCAGGAGAACAATTTGGCTGAACACAGAGATGCCCTGTGTAAGGATAGGCATCAGATATGAAATACCAAGTGGCAGCTCCCAGGATGGAAGGGACAAAGGTCTGCTCTTTTTAAATGAAGGCACAGCACTAGAAAGGCTGGCCTTCTGAATCTAATCCATCTCAGGGGAGAGAAGAGTGAGGCAAGGACTGATGCGTTATTTTTTTTTCTTTTTACCCATGTAGTTCTGTTGCAGTCACCTTGATGGAATGGAAACCCAGTTCTTACCTAGCTCCCCAGCATTTTGACACAAAACAAAGGTCTTGCCATTCCATGAATGGCACCAGCCACCTGCCATTCCATGAATGAAATGGAGTTGTGGGAGTGAAGTGCCATCAATAATAAAATAAAGTTGCCTGGCTGCAACAAGCTCTGCTCCCTCACCTCTCTCCTTGTAGCTTAGACATGCATACAAAAGCTTAGAAAAATCTCCAGGCCTTGGTAGGCTATGTGCCCAGGAAAATTCCCCTTCCCAGAGCTTGGCAAATAGTACGTCCAAGAAATAGTGGACTCCATTAGAGGACATGGCTAACAAGCCTCCATGGCTTGTTAGCAAAGTTTGGTTTCCAGCCCTAAGAACTCAAACCCCTCTTACTTGCGAGCTTTCTTCTGGGGCCTGAGCAGATCCAATGAGGACCAGAATCACATTTAGAGGAGTGTCTATTAGAACAGCCTCTTGAATCCTTGCTAATAGTATGGTAACATTTTACTTTCCCATGCTCCATAAGCTCATTTTTCCCACCCACAAATATGAGACTTGATTTAATGAAGCATTATATTTAAGTAGAAAGGACAAATGCTCTCACAGGGAAGATAGAATAATGCACAATACACAATTCCACAGTACAGCTCTGCATCTCTATAAGCATATTCCATTCATACCTCTCCAAAACTTGCTGAAAACATTTGACTGCACAGGGAAGACAGATTTTCTTTTGCTACTCTGAACCACAGCATTTAACACCATTTAAAACAAACGCAAATATTTTCTGGTCTCTTTCATTAGAGATGTAGCATCTTGGTCCAGGCATCCCAATGCCCAGTACAGCATGGACAACAATAAGGTGCCTGGATTCATGTTCCTGCTGCCTTGAAAATTCCAGCATAGGCTTAAGAGTTGCCTTACTGTACTAGCATCTGCTCAAAGCCAGGCTGCTTACTCCATGTTCTTGCTGCATAGCAGAGAAGCAGCTGCACAGCTGCAGCAGCTCTCTATTTACACCTCCGGCTGTTTGCACATCACTGGAGACATCAGCATTGTCCTGAGCCCACTGGAGACATCAGCATTATCCTGAGCCGGCAATTCTTTAAAAGCTTGTGGAAGCAGAAGTAGATAGACATATCGATTAAGAGAACCACCAAGTCCTTATCCACATCTTACAAGTAAACAGGGAAAAGTGCATTCTAAATCTGTGCTCTAATTATAGCTAGAAACAACTAAGGGAAACTAGCTATGTGGAGAAATATTAAGACGTGAGTAGCAATAGGACCAAGCAGGAGGAAGCCATGGATAACAGAAAGGGTAATAGCCCTCCAGCAGACTGTAGGGTAACATAATTAAATTGAGATGCTTGCTCATACAGTAACAAAAAAATCAGATTTTATTTACTTTGTGAGCCACAGGTCTGTTTTCTTTACCCAGATTACACTAGGTGAGTATAACTCAGTATACCTGCATCCTCCTTTTGAATAGGCACAGTGTGGATATAACTAGCAGAACATATTTTTGGTGGAGACAACATTCTTCCTAGACTTCTTTAGATAAGGCCTTGAGTGATGAAGTTTTATACACATTACAAACATGTTGATGTCAAAGATCAGTGGCCGAAAATTTGTCCTGTGTTCTCTCCCCCAGTATTCTTCTGACTGAACTCTAGAAAAGTATTTTTTAAATTATAACCCAGCTCCTTTATATCTCCTAAAGATGTAGTCCTTCTTCCACAAGAAATCCCCTTTGGACAGGAGTTCAGTGGTAGACATAATACATCAGATGAGAAGCTTGATGTATATCAGCAGCAGACCTAAGAGGCTGAGACCATGGATCCATCAGGAAGGAACATAATGTGAAATTGCTTGTACATGCTGTTCCTCTACTTGCTGGAAAATATCTGTTCTTGTGACACTTCAGGGGATTAAGCTGATGAGTGTGCTATGCAACCAGGAACTAATATTGCTTAAAACAGCCTTTCTTAACCTTTTTTTTTTTCTTCTTCTTCTTTTTTTCCCCAGGCTGGTGACCTCTCAGCCAAAGTTCAAGCTCTTGCTGACTCCTTAAATATAATGTGAAAACACAAATAACACATATATCAGCCTGCTTCATCGTGAAGAGTCATGTCTGTAGGGAATGTGAAGGGATGAAGGGGCTGCTTGTTTCCAGGCTGAAATACAACTGCTGACAAACCTTTTCTCTGACTTCTTGACTGTTTTTTGTTATTCCTGGAGAGTGGCATCCTGTCTGAGCAGAAGAGGAGCAGTGATCTGGGTCTCAAAACCAGCTCTTTTCTTCTTTGGTGGCCTTGGGCAGGTCATTTCAGCTGTGGATCCTGTTGGGACTGCTCAGAGCCATCTTGCCCCAGTCCCATTAAGCAAACCAAGAAAAAAACAAAACCTCTTGGAGAAGAGTACTGTTATTGGTTTTCTTCAGATGACTAAACTGCTGTCCTCAGACAAACATTCCCAGGATATCGATTCATAATATAGCTGTTGGTTGGGTAACCCACATAAAATTGTCTAAGTGAAGCCTGGATTTTCACTGTAGTCACAAAAGGTAGAGCTAAGACTTAACTGTTCTGCTCTGTAAACAGTGAGCACAGTTGCTTTCAAAACTTGTAACACTGAACTTCCATGAGCTTCTGAAACAAAACCTTCTTGTTCTGGAGCAACTACTTCTCATGCAGAAAAAAAGATCCCCACTCTTGAGAATGTACTGCATATGGCATTTAGTGTAGTTACGGTTCTAGAATAGAAGGAGAGTTGAACTACTTAAGAGAGAGACATCCAACCTGGCTCAAAAGAATGAAAATAATCATTGTCTGGATATCTGAATGCTTTCTTCTAGAGGGAAGAGCAGAGACTAAGTGATCTTCTTTGAAAATAATGAAAGCTAGGAATTTAATTTTTTTCTCAGTTGTTCAAGGAAGGCAATAGAGAATACAAAGTGTCAAGTAAATTGACATAAACAGTGAGAAATTGTGTCTGTAGATCATTTTTACTTGTAATCTTGCTCCACCCAGAAAACAAGCCCAGCCCAGTTAAGAAGCCAATATTTCTTGGGCTGACATGTTACTCATTTTCAGAGCTTGAGGTCAGTGAAATAGTTAATAAAGTTGCCATAGCAAGATCTGTTGTTGCACTGGATCGGGGACAACTGGCACCTCTCTGAGGACTATTGATTCTGGGCTCTGGCCAGCAGCTGGCAGGTTCCCTGTGCCACCTCCCTGGCTAAACATTGGGGACCTCATCTGTAGAAGATGCCAGCCTGCCTGGGTGTGGCTTGTCCATCGATTTTAAAAGTGGGAGCGGATAGCCGCCCAGCAACAGGAGTAGCTTTCTTGAGCTCTGACAGCTGGACTGCTGACTTTCCAACGTGGAGGCTGTGATTCATGCCACGCTCAGGCAGAGGGTACGCGAGAGCCCCAGACCCCTCCGAACGCTGATGTGCGCGGTGCCTCTCACCAGGATGCGCAAAACTGAATTCTGGCCCCTGGAGAAAGAAGTGCTTAAAGCCAGCCATTTCTTCTGCCACAGGATGGCAGATTTGGGAATGGTTTGAGTTGAGATAGATACCTGACACTTGGCTTGGAGAGACTTCGAGAGTCAGACTTGCTGTTTCTATGGGGAGGTTGGGGCGTAGGGACCGCAACCATTGTGCTTCCACTGCCCTCCCTTCCCCCAGAGCAATCACGATTTTCCGAGTCTCTGGCATAGAGACGAGCAAGAAAGCAGGTCCCTGCTGTTGTGCCACCCCCAAAGCCAGCTGCCCCAGACAGTGGGCTGCGCCCACCCCCCAGCTGGATCCGACTGAATGGGACAAGTCCTTCCCATTGCCAGTCTCAGAAAGAGAGTTTCTGAACTTTAAATACTGTAACAGTCAGTTGTTTTTCCCCATCAAATTGCCATTTTATGGGATAGTCTGAAACTTAAATACAATGAACTTTATTGCCAATCTGACATTTATTTGCAATGTATATTTATTGCCTGGAGAGTGAGGGAGAGCGGTATGTTTTCTCCTCTGTCAAACAGGGGAAAGATACAGCAGGACTCTCCCCATTATCTCCACTAAAAAGAATCAGATTTATTTACCTTGACTTGAGAGAGTAATTTTCACTGGATATCTCTGTACTTTTACAAGCTAAGTGAGATCTACTTTGTTCTTAATAGGTATAAATACATCCTTCCTCTTTGGCTGTAATACCCTGATATGGGGGGAAGTGCTGAAAGAGGAGGATGTTTGTTATTTTACAAGCTTTTTACAATACCAGCCTAATGAGATAATGTATTTATTTATTATAACAATAAACACAGCTGTAAAATGGACCATAAAAAATAATAGATGACTCACAGATTTCTATACCCAACATGTCAGCTGTAATTGGGGAATAAATTAAATGATCCATCTGCTTGCCATCTTCTACACTATTTTCCCTAGTATCCTCAATATTTAAATACAGTCAGCATTATTTATATTAATTACTCACTAACAACAGCAACAACAAAAACTCTGCAAGGAAATTGATTGGCCTTGTAATATAATTCCCCAGCTGCATCACACACACACTATATTCTTTCCCTTACACTTAAATCTAATGAGTATGATGGACTTGTTTTTCTTTATTAATAGTTTTCACTTTATCATGCCAATACTATTGAGTCTTCTCTTTATTAGTGTCTTGGAGACCGTGCTAGCAATGATATATCATATAAAAGGTTGAGAGACAGTTCAATCCATTAAGCTAGGAAAGAAATCTTCATCTCCTTTCCAAGAGCAGCAGCTTCAGGAATACAGAACTCTGACACAGTCCTAAAATTAGAATAATATCACCTGAAGATCCCAACAAGGGTGAAGTGTTTGAGGTAACAGACGTTATACAAGCAGATCTGGAGAAGTATTTCCTTTCTCAAATGTGTGTAAGTTTATATATGCAAATACTGGCATTTACATGAACAAGACAGGAGAGAGAAATTGATGCACAGCAGGATACCCACTTGGACACAAAGAGAACCCTAATTTCTCCCATGTCCTTGCCTAATGTTAGATTCATCAGGGCACAGTGCCATTGCTTTGGGGAACCTTAATTGATCAGTGACAAGTTAAGTAATTGCCATCAAGTATCTTCATTCTTTAGACTGTACATCACATCTGGAATTACTGTAATATTATTTCAGGAGCTGACTAAGAAAAAGAGGTACACTGATGTAGAAAAGCTATGTATTGGAAATTCCTTTCTTTTTTTTACCTAAGTGTAAAGATGTCATATCTGATGCAGAAATTCCCTACTCTGTGCGTGGGAATTAATGGAGTTTATTTTTTAAATAGGAAAATTACAGTAGATTGAAAAGTCTTGAAAAGTCTTAAAACTTTGGGATTCTTTGTTCTAGGAAATCCAGTTTTAAAGGTTTCTTAATGATCTGCAGAAGCTATTGATTAGGAAAGATTAAATAGCAGAGAATGTTTAACAGAACACTGGCTATTTTCACTAGTCTAGCCATTAACTGGAGAATCCTAGATTGGACCCTGGCCAGTCTGGACACTGACTTGGATCCAAACTTCCTCCTCTACCCAGCATTTTTAAAGATGTATTTCGGCCTAACAACATTGAAAACTTCATTGACACTTTAGTCCTTCTGTCATCATTGAAGATATCCAGAAAATTTAAATATTTATTGTGAGTATAATAATACAATATAACAATATAGAAATAATTTGAAGTCATATAATTAACTAAATGGATACATTAATATGTTTCCAACTAAAACTTATGCCAGTCATTTTTTAGACAATCAAATTGCCTGTAATTCATTTGCAGTTTGATCAAGTCTACCTCTTTCAAGATTAACTCTAAGGTTAAGATTTTAAAATACCCAACAGTCAGTAAGGACATCCAGTTAGAATCGTACAAATATCCGCTAAAATAAATTCAGTTTCTTTTGAACCATTCACTTTTTTTTGTTTTTCTTCAACTCCCAAATACCTCCAGCTCACACCTTCTGTAGGTAAAAAATTAATGTTGCCTGCTACGTTTAATGGACCCTTTTAAAATGCATTCCCCATTGCTGTTCTCCATCAGACCTTTGTGTCTTCTGACAGGCTATATTTTTCTATACCACTGAAAGTTAAATAGCGGAATGCATGGAGTATTTGGGGGTTGGGGCTTTTTTTCCTTGGTGGGTTATTTGGATGCTTCTTTGGCAGAAAATCTTTCAGAAAATCTCTCAAACAGAGAGCAAAATTCTTCAGCCTTTACTGAAAGGGTTTGAAATGCAATGCGCAGAAGGTGCATTTGCAGCAGGCAGTTCTTTAGCTGGCAACAATAACGTCTCAGTGATGGGAATTCCGCTTACAAGCTGTTTCGTCTAAATAAAAGAAGTTGGTCAGGCAGCTATATTTCAAAACCAGTCAACAGATTTTCCATCTACTTTCAATTTTCATTCTTCTCTCATCCTTCTGCTCCAGAGTACATGAAGTAACCTACTGCAGATACCCTGCATGAGTATCTCATTGATTCACAAGGGCAAAGCTATTTCTTCTTGTTAGCAATTAAAAAGGTTTGAGTGCCTGTGGTGGCTGGTTGTAGAGGTTATTGCTAGTTAGTGCTATTATGGGATTCCACTTTCTCTGTTTTCTATTTTAGTCCATTTTCTGTTATTATTCCAAAGGGTTCAATAGCAATGCACCACTCAGAATGAGACAGGAAATCTGAATAATAGGCATTATCCTATTTTCTGAAAAAGAAAAAGCAATACAGGTTCTGGAAGAAGCTTAGTGTGCCATTTTTATCAAAAATAATGGAAGGGATGTCTCAGTTGCTGTTCTGTGTCCATCATTTCACCAGCTGCAGTAATAACCCATAATTCTTGGAGTGGTTTACTTTGGGATTAGGGCATTGCTGGACTCCTCTAAACAAATTCACCTCTGGTGTAATTGCCCTGACAGCTACAGAATTGTCCCAGGAAGGTATTTTATGGATCCTTCATTTATAGATATTTTTTCCCAGCTGTTTTTCTTGGAGGATTTCTCAGCCAGACACTAGCACAGAAACAGCACCTTTTACTAATATCACTCCAGATCCTTGCAAGAAAAAAATCACGTCATAGGTTAGAGAAAAAAAAAAATTAAAAAATCTCCTCCCTGCACTTGACTTGTTTTCTACTAACTGGGCCCATTCAAGACTGCTCTTCACTTCTCCAGCCTGCTGTAAGGTAAAAACTGCCTTTATAATGCAGTGCAGTCAGGTCCTTTAACTGTGTTACACCAGCAAGTTAATCTTTCTCAAGTAAAGGTGCCTTGCTTAAGAAAAGTTCTCTGCAAGCATAACACGGTTCTCTGGAGCAATCTGACACTACCTAACTGTAACTAATACTACCCCTTAGCAAATTTGGGGAGATTTCTCCCACCCTCCGATACCTGTTTTTGGCTGCAGATGTATCTTGGTTCTCATGGTTTCCAAGGGAATCAGCCAGTTTTATTCCTCACTGATATATTTCCATAGCCTCAATAAAGATTAAGATTCTAATTTCTTCCATTTTTTCCTTTTCACATAGGTTAGAAATGAATGTTCCATGCTGACAGACAGTTTTGATTTTGACATCTTTGAAACATGTCACTATGATTGACTCCAACAGCGGTGGTACTGAGGTATCCATCACTTCCCTGGGTTACCAGCTAGAGGAACAGTGGACTTGGTTTTTAACCCCAACAGTCTTGCAGCATAATGAATCTTCATGTTGCCACCCTTATAATCAATACTGAGCAATCTTGTTATCAAAACCCCTACAAAACAATGGCCATATGCAGCATTATCCCTTCACTAATGAAATGCATCTATATCTAGGGGCAGGGACATAATGGCTGTTTTAATTGTTCAGACCAGATGCAGTAAGATTTTAGGACAGGAAGAAGAATGTTGTTGTACATAATTGGCCCTGGAGGAAGAATCTGAGAAAGCAGCACATCATATTCTGAATCTTGCTCATAGAGCAAGAATTAATCTACAGCACTAACTTTTGTGTGTAGGTATTTTGGAGTCTTTAATGTCTGCAGGAATTCAGGACTTAATATTTCAATCATCTTCTGAATGATGGATTTTTCTCACTCTAAGACATTGATTGAGACATGAGGATTTTCACCAGCTGTATAAATCACCCCACCTTGGATATCATCTGAGTGCCACTGGGAAAAGGCCTACTGTTCAAATAGTTAAGCCCAGCCCCACAAGATGTAGTAGAATGGGATAAATGTTCTCCCTGCCGTCAGCCCTATTTGTGGCTGATCTCACACAGTTTCACAATGGAAGAGAGTGTGGAGAAAAGTGTGGAGGAGATCATTAGGAGGGCATCTGCATGAAAAGTGTGAAACAACTTTTTCTCCACAATTGAAGTACTATCAACAAATCTTTTGCACACACACACAAAGACAAAAAGGAGGAGGAAATGTCAGGGACCACAAGGAGTGAGGATATTTCTTTAACAGTGAAAATGAACAGAGTTTTTTTATTCCAGATATGGAATTAAAAAAAAAAAAAAAAAAAAGATAAAACCAGCACTGTTGATTTCCAATAGTTTTGCTTTCTGTAAGGAATGGATTCTTTGTATTTTACTGGATTCATTAACAATATTATTAGTTGTTTTGTGTTGTGGGTGCAATTCAGATTCTCTCAACAGAGTCTCATTGTCTATTGTATTAGTCATCACAGCCCAGATTTTTTTGTTGGTTTTTTTTTTGTTTTTTTCCCACAAACTTCCCTGTGGTTTCAATATTAGTAAGTCTAGATATAATATTGTTTAGAGGCTGTGATATGTGGGATTTTCTAAATATTTCACTGTTATCGATGAAGAAAGATATCAGCAACTGGATAAATGTTTAAGCACTAAACTTGAAAGGCAGTCGTGTTAAGGAAAATTCCCAGGGCTCTTGGAAAACCTTACTCCAGAAACAAATGATGCAGGCATCTCAGAGAAGTTCACCACCCAAGATTCAGGCTTGTTACAGCAAGAAAATAAACTGGCTTATGCAAATTAAGTGAAATAGTGAACAAAGCAACCCCTGAAAGCAAGCATCTTTGGGTGGGATTTACAGCAACTGTGGTTGTATCTAAGTCCACATTTATTAGAGAGAGATGTTGGTAGTCATTATAATATCCCATATGGGGGCAGTCTAAGCAAGAAAGCAAAGCTCCCAAAAAGGATCAGTGAAATTAATTAGGGTTTTCCCAGATGATGGACACAGCTGTTAGGCTCATTCTTCCCCATTAGAGTTAGCTGGTACAGGTACACTCATACCCCATCATGCTATACGCTTCTGCATAGCCACTCTACAGCCAGCTCATCCATTCCTCATTTTATCCATGGACCAGCATCCCCATACATGCAAGTATCTGGATCGCCAGTTGGATGGACTACAAGGTACCCAGATGCAAATCTGGAAAAATGCAAGGACAGGGTGTAAAACAAGGAGTTAAACAAGCACCTTGCAAATTCTATATACCAGGACCTGTCTCAGCCTTGTTGGCAACAGCCTAGCAATAGTCTTTCTAGAGTAAGGTTGATGTACACTTGTGTGGGCCAGCCTTATCCATAGTGTCTGGGTAAAGGATCTTTGAGCTGGCCATCAGGTTAACCAAACAGCACCCTGAAAAATTCATGCCTGCTGCTGCTTTTTGTTGTTGTTAATTTCTTATACATGAGTTTTTAATTTTCACTGTTGTGTTTCTTAGGCGTTACCATGCCAATCTGACTTTCAGAGAGGGCTGAATGTCAGCATGTGATGAGCTTTCATTTATAGCCTGATGGCAATCCAGTTCCAGAGACAGTATCAGTTGAAGCTTATATTCAGACCCAAAACCCCATGATGTACAAATAAATGAAGCATTTTCAATGGCTGGTACTAGTGGGCAGAAATGTCTGAACATTGTCCTATCAGAGTTGAGTGTACTAAAGGCAAAGAAAGCACATGTAAGGTCAGCTTCAACAATAGTAAAATCAGTCCATCAATGGCCTAATACCTTGTGGTTTGGTGATTATGACGGACAAGAGTTTGGGGATAAATTTTGAAGTCCAACAAAATGACTTTGCCACCAACTCCTCAATAAGCCCAATAGTCAACAACAGTGGGCCTCCAAAATAGGAGGGAAAACCAGGAGAACCCAGGAGAAAGTGAGAAATTGGGAGACAGTGAGAAGATCTGTTCTTGAAAATGTAACAATAAATCAGAGCGGAGGCAGTATCGGGCAGGAAAATGTCAGATGCTAGGCCATGGAAGTGACTCAAGCCCATTGAATAAAGGGCAGAAAGCCAGTGATGCCTGGGAATGATGGTATAGTTACAGTATATGAGTTAGTCACTCTAAACCAAAACCTGCCGAACAAAACTACAGCTTTCAAAGGACTCAGAAAAAAAAAAGGCCTCCAAAACTGAGGTGCAAGGCCAGAACAGTTTTAGCCAGAAGAAAATATTGTTAGACACTTCAAAGTATTTCGCTCCGCTAAATGCTTGGCAATACCACTAACTTGCATTTCAGACTTAGGAGTAGAAATGAATTGCAGCCTGCTAACTGGAATGAAGTCCACCTATTAGAGAGACGCTAAAATCACCAGTCGAATGGTTGGCCCCGTATAATCTGTAGTGGTGGGTCAAATCCCCAGAGTAATATTTCCAAGGGCCCCAGAAGCAGTGGACTGTTCTGCACATGGCCTTTATTATTTTCAGTGAGAACTCCCCCCCCCCCCCCCCCATGGCCCAAATACTCTCCAGTGTTAGAAAGGACAGCATGATCGAGGCTTAGGAAACTGTCTAGGTTCACCTGTGTGTTTATGCACACTAGAAAAATATCACAATACATTTTCTGTATTCACAATACATAATTTTCACTGTTCCTGTACCAGCATCTCCGCAAGCACAAACGATCAGGCTTGTCTCTCCCCAGGGAAAATTGTTTTGTCAGCACATCTTGGCTGGAGTCCACTGGAGTCACTGTAGCTGAAAATCCAAGGGAGGTACCAGTGTCTGTCTCAGCCTGAGCCACACATCCTAATCCACTGCAACAGCAGAAAGGGAGGTGTGGCCTAGATTACTACGGCTTTATTTGTGTGGTTGTCATCATTCAAGGCCCTACTCAGATGATGACTTAACCTCCATTGCAATTAGGTTAAGAATGCTGTTCCAATTACCATGCTGATTTCTCTTTGATGACCTGCTCACTCAGTGATTCGAACTGTCTCTGCTAACATGAGGACACTCTACCTTGCACGACATTAATAAATCTTTCATCAGTACATTTCAGATTCATTGCAGTTACAAGCAAAGTTGTTTGAACTCATTGTGCTGTTTGATGTACCTTTTAAGGATGCTCACAGCAGAGAGAGGCCAGAAGTGGGAAAGCCTCCTGAAAGATGCAGATACAAACCCTAGTTTCATACTATCTGCTGAGTCTTTGAGGAAGTTGATTAAGGCTGGAAGCAGAATATCAGTTCTAACATTCCTCCAAAGCATTCAGATCCAACCTCCAACTTTCCAGTGTGGTCTGTCTGATCATCTGGGCTTAGAAAAAAACAAAGATATGAGATATGAACATGACCTGAATTTGATGTCGGCTATATATCGAAAAAAAAAATCTAGAAGTGACAATTGTCTAGCATTTTATTTGGTAGATATCTTCCTGTGACACTGATAAATGTCTTTTATTAGGTGATAACTATTTTAAATTTTATCTTTAAATGTAAATGTAAAGTTATCTAGAATGAGTGATGGATTAGGTCTTCACCAATTAGTAGGAGACTGACCACTGAGGAGAATCAAATTTGCTAAAGCATGATTAGGCACTAACTTCATGTCCAAGTCCCTGAAAAAAAGCAAGGCAATCTTTCCCTGTTCAGGACTCCTTACCCACAAAAATATGTAAAGAAACTGCCCTCCCCCAACCCATGCCCAGAAAAAAAGCTGCACTGCAAATAATTTTGCTGTCTTCACAGGCATGGGGACAAGTCCACGGCCTGAGACAGCTGGAAGTGTTTGTTTTCCTGTATTTAGGTAAAATCTACTGAGGATACCATCAGAAAGAAAGCACAAATCAAAATGCCATTTTGATCTAGATGGAGGCTTTCTGCAACACCAGTCTCTCATCACAAGCACCAGTGATCCACTCCTTTATTCATTTGATTCATATTCAAGGTAATTTTAGCATCCACTGGAATTGAGAGTCTAAAGTTCTGATTAGATGGGTCTTTTACAGTGTGCTTATATCCCTCTGCTTCAGCATGGGGGTGTGACATATTTATCCTGGATAATTGCCCTGCTTTTCTTCTTTTTACAAAGTCTTTGTTCAGATATCAATCTCTGATTTCTTTTTTATGCTGTACACCTCACAGTATCTAGATAAAACCAAAATTTTCTTTTACCTGTCAGCAAGTACCCATTGTTGAGAGATGAAAAGCTGGCTCTATTTTTGGGGAGCAGAATGCAAAGGGCCCAGAGGCACCGTCCACCGAGCTGCTACCTCAGGGGGTGGGACCGTGAAACATGTTGTGGGAACCCTGAAGGACTCACATGGCTTCTCTCACCCTCCATTTCTCAATAGGACAAGACCACTGGAGGAGTGAGATCAGGTATAAGCAGGAGTACCTTTGACCTTCAACCATGGGCTTCTAGAGCATTTCCCATTTCAAGGAGAAATTGTGCCAGAGGCTTTAAGTATGGATTGCTCTTGACA
This sequence comes from Astur gentilis, assembly GCF_929443795.1. Classification (NCBI taxonomy): domain Eukaryota; kingdom Metazoa; phylum Chordata; class Aves; order Accipitriformes; family Accipitridae; genus Astur; species Astur gentilis. Next base: position 32,106,615 of record NC_064888.1, read on the forward strand.
GAACTCAACTCTGCTTAACTAACAGCATGAACATATCCCTAGCCACTGCTGCATGTAACTTCTTGAAAAATTCTGAATTCTCAGGAAAGCTAATGGAAATGAGTGTAGAGAAATACAATCAGATTTGTACAAAAAAATAATCTGTAATTTTATGGTTTTTGCATTTTTGTGGAAGTGACAGAGACCAATGAAGGTGGAAAGAAGGTTGGCTGAATTCTGCTGTTGAAATTTTACTTTTCCAACTGATGACCAAATATATTTAAGCAGCCAATAAGGTCCACATACCATTACAACTAACATAACCGTCTTCCGTTGTTTATTAAAACACATGCTGAAGTTGCAGCATTTTAACTCCTGTCTTCAGAAAGCTGTTGACCCCCTTGGGAAGCATTTCACCATCCCTTGGGCTCGCTCAGGCTACGGAAGGAAAATGAAACAGTGCCATAACACTCTCTTAGTGGAAAGAGTAACTCTCCATGGAACATTTGAAAGCAGGGGGAAACCCTGGCACTGTTACAGGTGTGCACCGGCATCATTTTGTGAGGACTGGGAGAGACAGCGATTGCTGTCAACAGTGTTTGTTTGTCTGGTATTTTGATCATTGGCCATTGCCTTTCACTTGTTTGTAAGGCATTTGTTTTATTTTCATTCACAGCCTTTGAGGGAATCTACACAGGCTGGCCAGACACCCCATTAAGGATTAGTTAAGCTCTCTACCTGAGGCCAGCTATCAATCCTGTCCCTAAACCAAAGGCACGTGTTCCACAGTAGATGTGCTTCTGTCCTGGAGACATTAGCATTTCCCCTCAACACAGGCTCTCATCCCTCAGCTGCCACCAGCAGCTTGCTGACCACCTGGGAAGATGCTATGACAAAACAACCATAACCAGCAGCCTGCAGCAGCAGCAGTGCAAAGAGAAATGGGTTTGGCTGTGGTAACTAAGGTGAAGATATCAATTTATCCACCAGCAGCTCTATTGTACCTGCATGCAGCAGTTCACAGGCCACAACAGGGAGCAGGGCGGTGCAAAACTGCTTTTCACCCTACACCGGGAACACTTCTCTGGAAAAGAGCTGGGTATTTTGCTCGATGACTATTTGTATAGCCAGGCACATGCAAGACATTTTCCCAGACATGCAAAACACCTCTGGGGTTTTTCTACTCCAAGGAACGTGGCATGTTTCTTGGAAGCAATACTTGCTCATGTTGGTTAATCTTGCTCAATAGCTTGTTTACGCCTTCACCATATGCTCACTGTCTGCTTGCAGAAGCTCTGTGGCTCTTTGTAATCACCAGCACCCTTTCTCGTTTCCAAAGGCTGTTTATTACCTTTTAAATTTTGAAGTTTACTCTCTCTTGCATGTGGGCTCTGCTCTTCTCTGCTTTCCCAGGACTGCTCAGGCCCTCACAAGCTCTTCAGAAAATCCTTTCTGTCTCCAAACCAGCAGCTTTGCTTACTGAGACTCAGCTGTTTGCCTGCAGTTTTTCACCATCAGTATCTTAAAATGAACACGCTCACCAGCTCTCTTACAGACTGAAATGACACCTGCATCACATTTAATTTTGTATTCTTCTACTCCCTTACATTTCTTACCTTTATTCAATCCTCTCATCTCTCTTTACTTTGGTTAATTATCTGTGATTAAGCTACTGGATTCCTCCTTTCCTTCTCTGCCAGCTACCATTCCTCTCATTCACCAGAAGTTAGTCTGTTCTCCTTCACCTTGGCTTTCTCATTTTGGCTGGTGGCTAGCACC